>NC_133848.1:3108729-3419602 GCF_047830755.1 Zonotrichia albicollis | reverse complement strand
CTGCCTGTTCTGCCCATCCCCTGCCCATCCCCTGCCTGTCCCTGCCTGTCCCCTGCCTGTCCCCTGCCCCTGCATCACCAGCCACGGACACTGAGCAGAGGTAGGAGCTTGGGCTGGGGGCTGATGTTGGGTTTGGGGGCCTGGGGTTGGGTTTGCAGCAAAGCCAAGGAGTGAACCCTGAGCAAGAGGTGCAGGGATGCCGCCCTGCCCAAAGGCAGGACAAAAGGCACAATAATGGGGTGAAAAGGGAGGGATTGAGGTCCCCTGGCCATGTCAGCCCTTCCTGCCAGATCTTGCCCTCTCCAAAGGGGGAAGTTCAGCCCGGAACTGTCGCACAGAGCAAAACTCCCAGCCCGTTTCAGGGCTGATCTGACTCGTTCCCACCTCAGCACTGCGGGGTTTCAGAGGCACATCCTGCCCCAGGGGGATGCACAGCGAGCTGGGGACAGTGCCATTGTCCCCAACAGCCTGACCTGGGCAGGACCTGACCCCAGTTCTCCTTCCCAGCACTCCCCAAGCTGGGTTAGTGCAGTTTTGGGGTGTTTTGTTTCTCTTCGTCAACACCTTCCTCACCTTCCCCTGCTTGCAGGGGTGCAGGGCTGGGCAGGGCATTGCTGTGGGTTAAAGGTGGAGCTGGGGTGCCTTTGCTGGGTCCCCTTGAAAAAGGTGGCTGAGTCCCCTCCTTGCTCTCAGAGAAGGTGGCTGGGTCCCCCTTGCTCTCAGAAAAGCCTCGACCCACTGCTCTGACTCAGCTTTGCCTCCCAGATCCATCCAGCCCCAGCATCTTCCACCCCCTCCAGCCTCTGCTGGGCCTTAACGTTGTTTTGCTGTGTGTTGGCAGCTCAGGGTCAAGCTCAAGGTCCCTCAGGAGCTGCTCAGCCTCTCCCACCCCTTCCCAGGGCTGAGCTGACACGCTGAGGATTCAGAGGGGCTGGAGGATTCATGTGCTCCCTCCTGAGCTCCTCCACACCTACATCAGTGTCTCCCCTTCTCCTCTGGGGTGCCAAGGTCACTGTCCCCCCCATTTTGCAGCCTGGGGAGGATCAGGGTGCTGAGCCTGAGCTTGGGGAGCACAAGGTGAAGCTGATGGTGACAGCAGGGCCTGTGGGGGTGTCTTGGAGTGCTCTCCCCAAAGGAGACCCCCCTGCCCTGAGCCTTTTCCTCTCCCCTCTCCCTGGCACAGGGCACTCCATGGATGAGGACCGGCCCCTCTTCAGCACCTTCAAGCCCCTCGGTGAGGACAGCACAGCCAGAGCCAAGGCAGGATCCAGCAGCACCCCCAGCCAGCCCCAGGGGGCTTCAGAGCAGCCCCCAGGACGGCCCAGCAGACACGGCAGGGTAGGACATGGGGACAATAGATATGGCAGGGTAGGACAAGGGGACAGCAGGGTGGACACGAACCCAGCTCACCCTCCCAGTGCTCCCTCACCCTCAGGGGGCTGCACTGGTGTCAGGGTCTCTGCTGCTCAGAGTGACCCCAAGAAAAGTTCCAAAGTTTCTTTTCCCAGCCTGGTGCTTGAAGAAGGAGTGAGAGCTCTTAATTTCTCGGTCTCAAGGTTGTTTATTTTATCTTATCTAGAAAAAATTTTCTCCTGCCCTGCTGAGGTCCCTCCATCAGGACAGTTCCAGGCACTCTGCCTGCACCTGGGCGGTGTTATGTCTTTATACAAAAAACTACCTGTACAATATTTACAATTACTTCCCAATACCTATGTTAGACAGTGAGCTTCCACTCTAAACCAATCTAAAAGTGCCACCATCACAGCAGAAGATGGAGGCCAAGAAGAAGAAGGAGAAAGGCTGGACATGCTCAGTTCCCTCCATCTTGCTTCCTGAACCCCCATTCTAAAACCCCAAAATCTACTTTTCCACCCCGTGATAGCTTCACTAATATTCCACTTAAACTGTTGTGGCTTGCAGATCTTCATACAAGGTTGGTAATTTGCTCCATGGGTTATAATCAAACCCACAGGTGCTTTGGGCTCTGTGCCAGGGTCTCTGTGCCCCCTGGCAGGGGTTGGAGCCATCCAGGCCAGCCAGAGGGATGTCCTGGCTCCTGACACATTGTGAGCAGAATGTCCTTGCTGTGTGTCCTCACCTGAGCTCCTGATGCTGTCCCAGGTCCCCCCAGGTTTCTGGGCAGCCCCAGCATCGCCATCCCTGCCCGAGGATGAGGAGCGGGTGGCGCTGCGTGCCCGCACCAGGCTGTGGTTCGAGCAGACCCAGGTGCACAGGCTGGGCCCCGAGGGGGAGCTGCCCTCGTGGTTCCACGGCTTCATCAGCCGCAGGTGAGCCCGGGGAGGGCAGGGCAGGGTGTTCAGCTCGGTGTCCCCTCCCTGGGCTCCCGGACAGGGAGCAGGATCACCGGGAGGGGGTGAGGTTGAGCGGGTCATTGTGTCATTGCTGCAGGGAGGCAGAGGAGCTGCTGCAGGATCAGCCCCTGGGCTGCTTCCTGGTGCGCTTCAGCGAGAGCACCGTGGGCTTCGTGCTGTCCTACAGGTGGGCAAAGGTGTGGCTGAGGGTGGAGTGGCCAGCTCAGGGCGCTCCTGGCTGCTGTGCCCGTGCCGTGCCATGCTGTGCCGTGCTGTGCCATGCCATGCCGTGCAGTGCCATGCCATGCTGTGCTGTGTGGTGCCATGCCATGCTGTGCTGTTCCATGTCGTGCCATGCCATGCTGTGCATTCCATCCTGTCCTACAGGTGAGCAAAGCTGCGGCCCGGGCTGAGGGAGGGGCAGCCAGCTCAGGGCCCTCCCTGCTCCTGTGCTGTGCCATGCCATGCCGTGCCATGCCATGCCATGCTCTCTTCCCTCCCGGTGGCTATACCCATGCCATGCCATGCCATACCATGCCGTGCCATGCCGTGCCATGCTGTGCTGTTCCATTCTGTGCCATGCTATGCCGTGCTCTGTCCCCTCCTGGTGGCTGTGGCCATGCCATTCCATGCCATGCCATGCAATGCTGTGCCATGCCATGCCATGCCATGCCCATGCCATGTCCTCCCAGGGGCAGGGATCGCTGCCGGCACTTTGTCCTGGACCAGCAGCCTGACGGGCGCTATGTGATCCTGGGCGAGCGCAGCGCCCACGCTGAGCTGGCCCAGCTGCTGCAGCACCACAGCACGGCCCCGGTGAGCCCGTACCGAGAGTTCCTCAGCATGGCCCTGCCCTGCACGCGGGTGAGTGCTGGAACTGAGAGCCCTGGGAGATCCTGGGAGATCCTGAGAGATCCTGAGAGAACCTGGGAGATCCTGGGAGATCCTGAGAGGTCCTGGGCGATCCTGGGAGATCCTGAGAGACTCTGAGAACCCCTGAGAGGTCCTGAGTGACCCTGCAAGGCCCTGAAAGATCCTGAGAGACCCTGAAAGCCCTGAGAGCTCTGAGAGCCCCTGAGAGATCCTGAGAGCCACTGAGAGATCCTGGCAGCTCTGAGAGATCCTCAGAGACCCTGAGAGCCCTGAGAGATCCTGAGAGCCACTGAGAGATCCTGAGAGCCCTGAGAGATCCTGGGAGATCCTGAGAGTTCCTAGGAGATCCTGAGAGAACCTGAGAGATCCTGAGAGTCCTGAGGGACCCTGGGAGATCCTGGGAGCTCTGAGAGAACCTGAGAGACCCTGAGAGCCCCTGAGAGTCCTGAGAGGTCCTGAGAGGTCCTGAGTGACCCTGTGAGCCCCTGAAAGATCCTGAGAGACCCTGAGAGATCCTGAGAGAACCTGAGAGGTCCTGAGTGACTCTGCAAGCCCCTGAAAGGTCCTGAGAGACCCTGAGAGTCACTGAGAGATCCTCAGAGATCCTGGGAGACCCTGAGATATCCTGAGACATCCTGAGAGATTCTGAGAGATCCTGAGAGCCCCTGAGAGAACCTCTGAGAGAGATCTCTCTCTCAGGAGAGATCCTGAGAGATCCTGAAAGCTCCTGAGAGCTCCTGAGATATCCTGAGAGATCCTGAGAGATCCTGAGAGCCCCTGCACATTGAAATATTACCAATCTAGCTGAACAGGACATGCTTGAGCTTGTCTGGCCCCTGTATCTGAACCAAAAAGTGGCAACTGTGGTGTTTCGCCCCACAGACACTTTGGGCTGGCTGGGTGCTGCAGCTGGGCACTAGAGACAATTCCAGGCCTGCAGGAGCTCTGGTGCTGCTGGGATGGAGCTTCCCCCCATAACAGGGGCTGCTCCTCAGGTTTCCCTCTGTGGAGAAGCTTTGAGGTGATGGTGAAGGAAAGGAGTCGGCTCTGATGGAGGGTTTGGATCCAGAGCTTTATTCTCTGAATGCAGCACCAGCTCCATCAGAACTCCCTGAGCCCGTGGCTGCTGCTCCTTTGAACCCCAGGGAAGGGGCAGGGAGCCACCAAGCAGGGACAAAGGGACAAAGGACACCCGGATGGCCCAGTGCCCCCCCCAGGGTTTGAATGTGCCAATCACTCCATGCCCTTCTGGAATTCCAGGACTGACAGACAGCGCTGGGAGGGGAAAGGAGAGGTGACTGACACACCTGGGAGGGGATTATCAGGGGAGGGACCCGAGGGACACACAGCACCTGCAGCCATCCGGGGGATTTTCCCAAGGGAAAGCCAAGCATCACCAAAGCCGGGTTTGGAAGCCACCCTGGCTAACAGGAGCACGGAGCCAGCGCCCAGCTGGGTGTGCCCTGAGCACGCAGCCATCCCGACAGCTCTCTGCTCTCCCCGCAGAAGGACGAGCCCCGAGGGCGGCCACAGGGTGATGCTGCTCATTCCCCAGCGAGCCAAACAGCGGCCACGCTCCCGGAGCACAGCCCCGTGTCCCTGGAGCCCCCCAGAGCCGAGGTAATGGGGCGGGAGGGATGGAGGCACTGCCCAGGGACAGGATGGGGCAGTGACATCCACTGCCACCATCACCTGTGCCAGGGCAGGGGGGATGGAGGCACTGCCAAGGACAGGATAGGAGGGATGGGATGCAGTGACAGCCACTGCCACCCTCACCTGTGCCAGGGAGGTAACAGGGCAGGGAGGATGGAGGCACTGCCCAAGGACAGGATAGGAGGGGTGGGATGCAGTGACAGCCACTGCCACCCTCACCTGTGCCAGGGAGGTACTGGGGCAGGGGGAATGCAGTGACAGCCACTGCCAGCCCTCACCTGTGCCAGGCAGGTAATGGGGCAGGGAGGATGGAGGCACTGCCCAAGGACAGGATAGGAGGGGTGGGATGCAGTGACACCCGCTCCCAGCCCTCACCTGTGCCAGGGAGATAAAAACGGGCAGGGAGGATGGAGGCACTGCTCAAGGACAGGATGATGCAGTGACCTCCACTCCCAGCCCTCCCCGAGGGAGGTAACAGGGCAGGGGGATGCAGTGACAGCCATTCCCACCCTCACCTCCACCAGGGAGATAATGGGGCAGGGGGGATGGAGGCACTGCCCAGGGACAGGATGGGGCAGTGACACCCACTGCCACCATCACCTGTGCCAGGGCAGGGGGGATGGAGGCACTGCCCAAGGAGAGGATGGGAGGGATGGGATGCAGTGACAGCCACTGCCACCCTCACCTCTGCCCTGTCCCATCTCCCCCCAGGCTCCGCCGTCTCTCCCTGCCAAGAGCAGCTCCCGGGGGGCAGCTCGGGGGCTGCAGAGCCCCTCCAGCAGCGCCGCAGCCCCTGAAGCTCCCTATGCCCAGGTGCAGAGCCCCTCCAGCAGAGCCGCAGCCCCCGAGGTTCCCTACGCCCAGGTGCACAAGGAATCCGCCCGCCCCGAGCCCCCCGAGGCCAAGTACCAGCAGCTCATGCGCTTCCACGTCTACGCTGAGCCCCGCGAGGAGATCGAGCCCAGCCCCACCAAACCCCAGGAGCCCATCCCAGGAGGACCCCCCACCCCTGAGGGACCCCCCATTCCCGAGGAGCCCATCCCGTTCTACGCCATGGCCCGCGGCTGGAGGCCCCGTGGCAGCCCTGAGGAGAACATCTACTCCGAGGTGGCTCTGGCTGGGCAGGGTGTGCCTGCCCGGCCCCCCAAAGCCCCCCAAAACGCCTTCTCCACGCTGCCCCCCAAAGGCCGGCCCCACCGGCGGCTCTTCCGCAGCGTTTCCAGCCAGGACTGCAGGAGGAGGCAGCACTCGGGGCCTCCCAGCACCACGGACAGGGAGGACAGAGGAGCTCCCAGCACGGGCACACAGGTGGGTGCATCCCCAAGGCAGCTCCAGAGCTCAGCCCCAACATGAGTGAAAGCTCCTGGAGTCTGGGGGATCGGGGTTTGCTCCACACCAGGAGCACAGGGAACCTGCAATGGTTCGGGTTGGAAAGAAGCCCATCCTATTCCACCCTCTGCCAGGGGCAGGGACACCTTCCATGATGCTCCAAGCCCTGTCCAAGCTGGCCTGGAACACTTCAGGGATGGGGCAACCACAGCTTCTCTGGGCAACTTGTGCCAGGGCCTCATCACCCTTACAGAGAAGAATTCTTTCCCAATATCCCACCTATCCCTGGCACTGGGAGGCCATTCCTGCCCAATATCCCATCCAACCCTTCCTTCTGGCATTGGGAAGAATTCCTACCCAATATCCCACCATCTCTGACACTGTGAAGAATTCCTTCCCAATATCCCACCTAACCCTTCCCTGTGGCAGTGGGAAGAATTCCTCAATATCCCACCTACCTCTGGCACTGGGAGGCCATTCCTGCCCAATATCCATCCAACCCTTCCCTCTGGCATTGGGAAGAATTCCTTCCCAATATCCCATCCAACCCTTCCTTCTGGGACTGGGAAGAATTCCTCCCCAAAATCCCACCTATCTCTGGCACTGTGAAGAATTCCTTCCCAATATCCCACCTATCTCTGGCACTGGGAATAATTTCTTCCCAATATTCCACCTAACCCTGCCCTCTGGCACTGGGAATAATTCCTCCCCAAAACCCCACCTATCCCTGGCAGCAAGAACCATTCCCCCTTACCCAGTCACTCCAATTCCCTACAAAAACTGAGTCCCTGACCCAAAGCCAAGGGCTGGGAGGCTGAAACACCAACCCTGTGCTGTTTCCTGGCTCTCAATTCCCTCTCCTTTGGGATCCCCCAGGTTGTGCTGAGCCCAGAGCTGGAGCTGGAGCTGGATGACCCCGTGTACAGCAGGAGCACCCCCAGGGACCTGCAGCCCATGGCTGAGAATGTGTATGAGCAGCTGCCTGGGGATTGCTCCTAAATCACCTGGGCAGCACCTGGATCCTGGCAGGAGCAACCTCAGCCTCCCCATCACTGCAGGAAGCCCTTGGCCCTGGGAGGAGCTCCAAGGATGCTGTTGGCCCCAGCTGGCAGTGCCAACCTGCTCCTCCAGCTTCCCATCCCTGCTGGACAGCACAGGGAGAGCCTGACCTTACCCATGAACACATTCCAAGAGACTTCTGGTAATAAAATGAGGGGAAAAGGCTGTTACTGGAAAAACAGGGGTGATTTTGGCACAGTTGGTGCATGCACTTGGATATTAAATTGGTCAGAAACTGGGAAAAAGGCTACAGGTAAAACAGGGGTGGGTTTGGCACAGTTGGTGCATGCACTTGGATATTAAATTGGTCAGAAATTGCAGTGATGCTACACTGAACCTCCCCAAGCCCTGCCTGCTTCCTCAGCCACAAGATTTGGGATGACACCTCTGTCCCAGGGCTGTCCTGTGGGGCACAAACCCTGCAGAGCCACAGTGGGGCTGGGCAGTGCCAGAGGTGCTCCCAGAACAGGGAGCCAGGATGGCCAAACCATGGCTTGGAGGGAAAAGGAGGGTTGGGGGATTGTAGCTGTTTTATCTCTGGGAAAATTCACTTCTGACCTTTCAGAGACCTGAATTTTGTTGGTCTCAGAGGGCTGAAAGTGGAACAGGAGCCCTTGGAACTTCCCTTGGTGCTAAAGCCAAGCCATAACCCCAAGGAGAAATGGAAAGGGGAACGTGGCAGTTCCAGCCCCCACAGTGCAAAATCCCCTGGCCAAGAGGGTACCTGGATGAGGATCTGAGCCCCTGGTGATGGAAACAGGGCTGGGTGGGTTCATTTAGAAATATATTCCTTCAGCAAATCTCTCCTGGGAGGATTTCACTGTACATACAAGATAGGAATAAATTACTCAACAGTAACTTTATTCTGATCATTCAAATACTCAAAACAGGCTCTGCAAAGTACTAAACATACAGGGAGCTAAACTAAAAAATGAGATTAGTTTAAAATGTTCTAAGAAAAGACTTCAGTCATGGGGGTTTGCCTGTTTTTAAGAGGTAACATGGGAGAAAAACCACCTCTTGGGAGTTCTTCTTACCAGAATAACAAATATTGGCCATTTGAGCCAAATAAAACCCAGATTGGTGGGAATATAAGTTAAATAACCAGGTCAGCTCTCTGCTCCCTTCAGCATCACCAAAGTGATGCCACAGATTTGGATCCATGGATTGGGCCAGCAGAGCTGCACAGGATTTGCAGTCGCATCACCTTGACAGAATTCCTTAAATAAAAATAAAAAAAAGGTTTGATTTGAAGAAATTAGGGCTGGGCAGTCTCCTCTTCCCAGCCAGGAGGGTAAAGTCAACACTTAATTGAAACAGAATTGATACAAACAAGCTGGAAAAAAAAAAATTACAGTTGGCAGCTCTCCTCTGTGTGTGCCCAGAGGAAAGTGCAGAGCTCAGTCCCAGGCAGCCACACGAGGGACATTCACTTTGATGAGTCTGAGAACAGCCTGGGGCAGGACAGGAGGCCTTGGGCTGGGGGAGAAGGAAAGAGAAGGAAAAAGGAAGGAAAACATACATGCACACATGGCTCAGGGTAACCCAAAGCCCTGAGTGTGCCAGGCAGGAGAGCCTCCCCTCCACGTGTGGTGCAGGTCAGGGGTGCCCCCTCAGCATGGCTCAGCCTGTGGAGCCCAGAGCAGAAACACCCAATTAAAAACCAGGATATCAAAATTCTTCAAAATTACTGACATGAGAGGAGTGCTGGAGCAGCCCAGACACGAGGAAACAGCTGAGAGGACACCTTAAAGGTAAGGACCAAAAGAAAAATTCCAAAGCCAGGCTTGCTCTTGGAACTCACCGTGTTTTAGAAAGGAAAACGACATTCTCAATGCACAGCAAGTCCAAGAGAGGAGCAAAGTGGGAACTGGGAGTTTATTGAGCCTCTGCTGAAGGGTCAGGAGGCCCAGCCTGTTCCCTCAGCACAGGAGCTGCAGCCTCACACCCAGCACGTTCCCCGTGGTGCCTCAGGACCGTCCTTGGCCGCTGGGAACCTTCCACATTTACAAGGAGGGAGGGGAAGGATTTACAGCTGGAGTTTCAGGACCTGCTTGCAATGCCCCTTCTTCTGCCAGGCCAGGGAGTGCAGTGTCTTCCCAGCCCCATGCTGGGGCCTGGCTGATCTCCAGGAGCCCAGCAGACACCGGACACAGCAGGTGACAGCAGCCAAAAAGCAGGACAGATGTGTCAGAATCCGTACTTGGCTTGAGTCTGCCTTCTGCTGAGCTTGTTTTCAGACCATGTGTTTTTCAGTTCCAGCTCCCTCTCCTTGGCCTGCAGAGATGGAGAGGATGCTGTTAAACCCTGTGTGTGTTTCAGTGACTCAGCAGCATTCCTGCCTCATGTGGATTAGGGAGCCCTTCAGCCCAGAAGCCTCGTTACAGGGCTCTGCACAATCATCCTGACAGAAGCCTGGATTAATTGGGATGCACAGGCATTTCATTGATGCTGAAAAGCAGCTTCTCGTGGGGACAGGGGTTTGCACAATCATCCTGACACAGGCCTGGATTAATTGGGATGCACAGGCATTTCATTGATGCTGAAAAGCAGCTTCTCATGGGGATGGGCTCAGCAGCCAAGCTCGGGGCAGAATCCAGGACAGGATCCCAGAGCCTCAGAATGTGCAGGGAGGGAAAAGCAAAGCTGAAAGCTCAGGACTGGGAGTCCCTCAGCCCAAAGCTCAGGATTGGGATCCCCTCAGCTGAAATATCAGGACTGGGAGCCCCTTAGCTGAAAGTTCAGGACTAGGAGCCCCTCAGATGGAAGATCAGGATTGGGAGCCCCTCATATTCAGCCCCGGGGCAGAATACAGGACAGGATCCCAAGGCCTCAGAACATGCAGGGAGGGAAAAGCAAAGCTGAAATATCAGGACTGGGATCCCCTCAGCTGAAAGCTCAGGACTGGGAGCCCCTCACCCCAAAGCTCAGGATGGGAGCCCCTCAGATTCAGCCCCGGGCCAGAATCCAGGACAGGATCCCAAGGCCTCAGAACGTGCAGGAAGGGCAAAGCAAAGCTGAAACCTCAGGATTGGGATCCCCTCAGGGTCAGGACTCACTTCTGACCCCACTGGGTCTCACCAGGGGGTTCTCAGGGCCAGCCCCTGGCACCCCAGCCTTGTGCTGCCCCGCAGTGCTGCTGGATCAGCTCACACACCACAGGGAGGGCACTCACCTGGTGGATCAGGTATGTGATCTGGTGTTTTCTCCTCTGCTGTCCTGTGGGCTGATCTCCTTTTTTCTGCAAAAGCAGGAAGGGGTGAATTGTTCAGCCTGGAGAGGTGCCTGCACAGAGCCATCCCAAGCATTTGTTCCCCATTAAACTGCAGATTCCTGGGGCTGAAACACTTCCTGGCTGGCCCTCCCCACCCACATGCTGTGTTCTGAGGAACTCCACTGCTCTCACATGTCATTATTTACCCTCCCTGGTGAGTGCCCAGCACCCAGCACAGCTCCAGCAGGATTTGGGCACTGAGCAGAGACTCCCTCACCCTCACCTTGCTGAATGACTTCATGGTCTTCTCCTCTGTCAAGGATTTGGTCAGCCACTGCTGGGCCCCGCTCAGCTGGTCGTCACCTTTGATGTCCACAAAGTTGATCTCCTCCCTCCCACGATTCCTCTTGCCCTGCAGACGTTTGAACTGAAGGAAGAACACAAGAGCTGCAATTACACCCAGCACTGACCTGACACCAGGCACAGCAAACACTTTTCCAGCTGGGGTTTTGATCTTTTGGAGATTTTCAGCATGTTGTACATCGGAGTATCTAAAACTACTCAGCATCAAGGTTATAATTTCATTTTCCTATGCAGAAAGCAGCATTTGCTGCTGCTTCCAGACAGTGCCCATCCCTTGTGCTGGCATCTCCAAGCCTAGGGTTAGTTTGGGGCCTCTCATGACAAGATATTGAGGAGCTGGAGCGTGTCCAGAGAAGCAAACAAAGCTGGGGAAGGGGCTGGAGCACCAAGGGAGGCTCAGGGGGGACATTCTGGCTCTGCACAATTCCCTGACAGGAGGAGACAACCAGTGAGCTCTGCTCCCAGGGAACAGGGACAGGACAAGAGAAAATGGCCTCAAGTTGCGCCAGGGTTAGATGAGGTTGGATATAGGGGAAATTCCTCCACCCTGAGGGTTGTGCAGGCTGCAGTGGTGAAGTCCCCACCCCCAGAAGGATTTAAAAGCCACATGGATGTGGCACTTGGGGACATGGTTTAGTGCTGGGTGATGGTCTTGGAGGCCTTTTCCAACCTCAACAATTGATTCTATTCTGTATTTATCAGGTCTGCAGACCCAGCTGGAGCAGGACCCCACACATGCCCACAACACAGCATGAGGCACCCCCAGAAAAACCACCCAGCCCAAAGCCCTGGAAACCCAGGCAGTGCTAGGGGCAGGAGTGGGGCTGCCAAGAGGCTCCTGAGTTCTGGCAGAGCTCAAAGCCAAATTGCACAGGATTTGGGGACAGAAAATCAGGTGCCAACCGCTTCGTCGTCGATGAAGGAGGAGTCGGTGCTGGTCTCCTGTGGTGAGGCCTGGGCTGGTTCCACCTCAGGGTAGTACCCACTGCTGTAGTAATCCTGGCAGGGAAAGAGGGAAATGGAAACCAGTTTGGCATGAGAGCAATCCTGGAGTGGCACCAGGCACAGAGTGCCCCGTGGGCTGATTCCATCAGAGGGACAAAGCAACAAACACCCTGAGGGGCTTCTCACAAGGAGTGGCAGGACAAGGGGAATGGCTTCCCACTGCCAGGATGGGATATTGGGAAGGAATTCTTCCCAATTCTGCCCTTGCAGTGAGGTCCTGGCACAAGTTGCCCAGAGAAGCTGTGGCTGCCCCATCCCTGGCAGTGCTCAGTGCCAGGTTGGACAGGGCTTGGAGCAACCTGGGATAGTGGAAGGTTGGAACCCTGGGACTGGATGGGCTTTAAGGTCCTTTCCAACCCAAACCAGTCTGGGATTCTATTTATTAGAATTATTAGAACTAACCAGAGCTCAGACAGCAGCTCCAGTGAGCCCTGACTCTGCACCCTCACATCCAGGGCATTTTCACAGGAGTGCAGCTGTTAAACATCTGTCCAGCAAAGAACATCTCTCACAGTGTGGGAATCCCCTTGTGCCCAGTGGCTCCCTGTACCAGATAGCTTGGGCTGGATTCCCTGCCCTGAGCCCCAGGTACCTCACACAGGCTGCATTCCCTGTCCCATGTACCAGGCACCTCACACAGGCTCCATTCCCTGTCCCATGTCCCAGGCACCTCACACAGGCTGCATTCCCTGCCCAGGTAGCTCCCAAGGACTGCATTCCCTGTCCAGGTACCACACACAGGCTGCATTCCCTGCCCTGAGCCCCAAGTAGCTCCCAAGGACTGCATTCCCTGCCCAGGTACCCCACACAGGCTGGATTCCCTGCCCCATGTCCCAGACACCTCACACAGGCTGCATTCCCTGCCCAGGTACCTCACACAGCCTGCACTCCCAGCAGCAGCCCCCAGTACCCAACTGGAGCCCCTCAATCACCTCCTCAAAGCCCTCCTCTCCCCTCTGGCCAACAAACCCACCTGGTAGTACCCTCCAGGCTCTCCATAGGCAGAGGGGAACTGCCCATAGGGCTGGCTGCTGTAGTCCTCAGTGGCTTTGGGTGCCCAGCTGTGCTGAACTCCACTGGAGCCCACCCCTGTCTTGAACTCCAGCGGGGCGTTCGCGGCCGCGTCCTGGAACTGCGGCTGCGGCTCCGTGCCAGGGGGAGGCTCCTCCAAGCCCGGGTACAGGTAGGGCTCGGTGCCCACGGTGCCAGGCTCGCTCTTGTCCGACAAGGAGAAGTAGTTCTCTGGCTGCACCTCCTCGTCGCTGTCCTCCTCCTCCTGGGTGATCTGCTTGGTCACCTGCAGTGCCGCGCTCTTGGCCGCAGCCTTGATGGCCGACGGGGACGGGGTGGTGGGCACGGCCGGCTTGGGCACAGCTTTGGGTTTGGAGGAAGAGCTGGGGGGCTTGGCAGGCTTGGAGTCAGAGGAGTTTTCTCCTGCTTTCCTGGAGAAGGCGTAGGGCAGGAGCAAGCGGTTGGTCTCTTTCACTGGTGTGTTTTTGGGCTGAGGGAGCAGAGCGGACAAGCCGGAGCCCTCGCTGCGTCCCTGGTGATGTCCACGCAGGACAAATGGATCAGAGAAAGGAAAGAAGGAGATTATTCACTTTTCATTACTTCCTTACAGTTGTCCCCCTCAATTCTAACACTTTCTCACTGCTTGGCCATTCTGCACTGGCTAAAACCCCTGGGAGGAGTTCTGAAGGGAAATGTGGCAAGTATCTATCCAAGGTGATCAGTGTGGATGATTGAGACAAGGTGATGAGTGGGGACAAATGGATCCCAGAAAGAAAAAAGGCAGATTATTCACTTTTCCTTTCTAATTATTTCCCCCAATTCTAACACTTTTTGTGGGTTTCTCACTGCTTGGCTGTTCTCACTGCATAAAAACCCTGGGGAGGGGTTTCAAAGGAAAATGTGAATGTTGCAAATATCTGCCCAATTCATAAATTAGTGCCTCTTTAGCCAAGACTTAAATTGGTGAAAGTGCCCAAAAGAAAGGACTTGAAAACCCACAGGATTTCAGGAATATTCCTAAAGGCATGAGGTAATCAGTGTGGAGAGTGTGGACAATTTACACAAGGTGATCAGTGTGGACAAATGGATCCTGCAAGAAAAGAGGCAGATTATTCACTTTTCATGACTTCCTGACAATTATCCCCCCCAATTCTAACACTTCTTGTGGGTTTCTCACTGCTTGGCCACTCTGAATGCACTGCACAAAAAGCCAGGGGGATTCTGAAGGGAAATGTTGCAAATATCGGCCCAATTCAAATATCTGCCCAAGGTGATCAGTGTGGATGATTTACACAAGGAGATCAGTGTGGACAAATGGATCCCAGAAAGAAAATAGGCAGATTATTCACTTTTCATGACTTACTGCCAATTATCCCTCTCCATTCTAACACCTCTTGTGGGTTTCTCACTGCTTGGCCACTCTGCACTGTATAAAAAGCTGGGGGATTCTGAAGGGAAATGTGAATGTTACAAATATCTGCTCTATTCAAGTATCTGCCCAAGGTGATCGGTGTGGACAAATGGATCCCAGCAAAAAGAGGCAGATTATTCACTTTTCATGACTTACTGCCAATTATCCCTCTCAATTCTAACACTTGTTGTGGGTTTCTCACTGCTTGGCCACTCTGAATACACTGCCTCTTTCACCAAGACTTAAACTGGTGAAAGTGCCAAAAGAAATGACTTGAAAACCCACAGGATTTTAGGAATAGCTTTAAAGCCACCAGGTGACCAGAGTGGATGATTTACACAAGGAGATCAGTGTGGACAAATGGATCCCGCAAGAAAAGAGGTAGATTATTCACTTTTCATGACTTCCTGACAATTATCCCCCCCAATTCTAACACTTCTTGTGGGTTTCTCACCATTTGGCCACTCTGAATACACTGCATAAAAAGCCAAGAGGATTCTGAAGAGAAATGTTGAAAATATCTGCCCAATTCCCAAATTAATGCCTCTTTCACCAAGACTTAAATAGGTGAAAGTGCCCAAAAGGAAGGACTTGAAAACCCACAGGATTTCAGGAATATCCCTAAAGCCATGAGATGATCAGAGTGGATGATTTGCACAAGTAGTCAAACACTTTTTCCCATGACAATTGTTTAACCAAGTGCCCTTGTTACTTACCTGAAGTGTATTTTTTTTCTTTGCTGGTTCATCTTCCTCTGAATCTGACTGAGAGAGAAAAACCAGAGCTCAGCACAACTTGAGACAGCAAACTGAAAAAGTCATGCTAATAAATCCCAGCAAAATAAACCCAAAGGGAGGGAAGAACTGCAGGTGCACAGCTACAGGTCAGGGACAAACAACAACAGAGTTACTGGAAGGGAAGCACAAACCACACAAAGGATGCAAAGTTCCCTGCAGGGATACAAAGAATTGTTCCCAAAAACGCTGAAATTGCTAAATATCTGGTTAAAACTTGTGTGGAAAGCCTGGTTGGCAGCAGAAAAGGTATCTTTATCATTTCATGGCTCATCAGAGAAGTTGGAAGAGGCAGCAGGGATTGAGGGCCTGGGCCAGTTTGCCTCCAAATCATAAACCATAAATCATAAACAGGGAAAGACAAGGAATTTGCATAAATACAGAGAGTTGGGAGACACTGCAGGTGCCCTGGAGCATCTCCAGGGGGTGAACCACAGCCATGGGAGGGGTTTTAAGGAGAAACAGGGAACTGAGGATGTCAGCCACAGGCCAAGGGACCCCCAGGAACCCCAAGTGGGAACTGCTCACACCAGCTCCAGTTTAAGGAACATTTTGTCCCTTCCAAATTCATCTGCTCAACACTGAGAAGCTGCAGATTGTGTGGTCACAGCAGAGCACAGAGAGGGGTGAGGCAGGAACAGATCCCTGCTCATTCCAGCTGTCTGAAATCCCACCACACTGCTGCAAGGAGGGACTGGGATATCCCTCATCCCTCTGTCCCAAAGCTGAACCTCCAGAGCTCTGAGATTTGCCACCCTGGGATGGTGATTGGAAGCAGGAAGGGATGGAGAATCTGAGTCCTCTCCTCCTTTTTCTGTGACCCCCCCAAACACAGCACTGCCTTCATCTGGGCTCCCCCAAATGCCGCCAGGCCACTTTTCACAGACAATGTTTATAAATCCACCTGTCCCCATGGAAATGATCCCAGTTCAGCTCTTCCCACTGCCACAGGCATTCCTGTCACACCAAAACCAGTGACACAACCATCATCTCCACGTGGCAACAGGCTGGGCTATGAAAGCTGTCCCTGCCTGTGGGCACTGAGAACAGGATGAGTTTTAAGGGTCTCTTCCAACCCAAATCACTCCAGGACTCCAGATGCTGGTTTAGATAAAATATTAGGGAAAAATTTATTCTGTGAGGGTGGTGAGGGCCTGGCACAGAGTGCACAGAGAAGTTGTGGATGCCTCTGGATCCCTGGAAGTGTCCAAGCTCAGGTTGGACAGTTTTTGGAGCAACCTGGGATAGTGGAAGGTGCTCTGACCATGGCAAGGGAGTGGAACAAGATGGGCATCAAGGCCCCTTCCAAGCCAAACCATTCCATGATTCTGTGACAGTGCTGTCCCAGAGGAAATTCATCCTCTGTCCTCAGCAGTGGGGAGAGGATGAAACCTCATCAGCAGGGATCCCGACTTAAAAACTAGATGGAAATAGACCTGCCTTCCCCTGCTCTCACTGTCTGGGTTCACAAGCCTGCAAGGCACAGTAATTACAAAAAAAAACCACACAAAATGAGAGCGAAATGGTCACCAAAAAGTTTAGAAGACGCCTGAAGCCTTTAGACAAATATGCAATAAACTGGCTGAAAAATCCATCACCTGCACAGGAAACAAAAGATGGTTTTAGGCTACAACGCCCTTGCAGCTCCACATCATCAAGTCGTTAACTCCAGGAATAAGAAGGGTGCAGATAATCTGGGTTTGGCTGCATTCTGATTATAAATAAGGTTTATATATCAGTTTAATTCCGCAAAGCGCTTTAGCATTAGGGCAGGCAGCCAGGACAAATCTCCCCGAGGATGACACAACAATAGATCCCGGTACATCTCGGTGTGACAGAGAGAGGGAAGAGCCCCGCTGAGGGGGAAGTTTCACCCCCGAAGGGAAGGGCTCGGGTTTGATTCATACTCACATCCCCCTTGTGCAGCTCGGGCGCCGCGATCCGCACCGGCTCCGTCCTCTTCTTTGGCTTGGGGAGGCCCAAACCCGCCCCGGGGGAGGCAGCGGGGGGCGGGCTGAGGGGGGAGGCGGCGGTGCCCGCGTTCCTGGGGGGCGGCAGGAGGAGCCCCCTGGCCCGGGGGGGCTCCGTGGCCCCGTCCCCGCTGGCAGCCGGTTCTGGGGGACCCTCGGTGCCGGCCTGGCCCGGCGGGGCGCTGCCGAAGCCGCTCAGGGTGGGCGGGGGGCCCATGAGGAAGGCCGGGGGTACCGCGGGGGCTCTGGGCGGGGGCAGCGCGGCGAAAAGCCCTCGGGATGAAGGCTGCTCGGCTGTGGATGGGGGAGAGTCGGCGGCTTCCTCCTCCTCGCCCGCAGGCTCCTCGGCATCGCTGTCCTCCTCGCTGCTGGCGTAGGCCACGAGGGACATGGCCCCGGGGAGGGCGGCCCTTGGCGGGCAGCAGCCGCTACGCGAGGCCGGGGATCCACCCTCCGCGCTAGGCCGCGCCGCCGCCGCGCCTTCAGCGCCCGCAGCGGGGAAGAAGGGGTGGGCGGGGGCGAGGCTACGCCGCCATGGCGGCCCCTCCCCGTGCGGCAGCGGGGCCGCGGAGCGAGGCAAGGCGACGGCGGCGGCTCCGCGCTCCCGGTAATGGCTGCCGGCAGCGCCCCGCTGCCCGCGCTGCAGCCGCGCAGGACTACAACTCCCGGCGTGCACCGCAAGCAGCGATGTGCCCGCCTCCCTGTGTGCCCCGTCGCGAGGCCTCACGGGAAATGTAGTTTGTGGCGCCACGCGGCGGGACCGGGACAAGGCCGCGTTGCCATCCTCCGCTCCTGGCACGGTTTGGGCACCATCGGTGCTGCCAGCCCCAGCAAAAGCCTGGCCAGGAGCTGGGTTATCCCCCTGGCACTTTGCTGATTTTTGTTTTGATGCTTTTGGCCTCCTTCTGGCTCGTTCTGGCCTTAATAAAGCAATAAACTGGGCTGGAATTTGCGTCCCCAACACGCAGCAGAGCTGCTGTGAAGTAGCAGCACCAAACAATTGTTATAGGTAATAAATGAAAAAGCTGAATTAATACTAATAATAATTAAAGCAAAATGGAGAATGAAGAGCATAGCCTGAACCTTGCGTGATTTGGAGCACTGTGAAATCCAGCCCTGTCCCACCCCTCCTGGCCTGAGGAGTGTTAAAAATACAGAATTAAAAATAGGCATGGAGGCCTTGGGGAGCATGGGAGGATTCCAGGAGCTGGGACACACGAGTTCCGTTTTCCTCCATGACAAAAAAGTGTATTTTGATTGGATTTTCGCAAATATTATAATGAATATTGTATGTGTCATGTTAGAAAGTTATGCTGTCTTAATTTCCTTAAGTAGTGTGTTAAATATAGCTTTAGGTTATAACATAATGTTAAAATAGAAACTATGCTATATAAGATACTTTTTGAAAGAGAAAAATAAAGTACACCAAAATAACAGCCACAAAACACCTAAATCTTTAAATAAAAATATTTATTGCTCCATTATTAGAAAAAACTAACTTCTTCCTACCTCGCTCAGCCCTAAAGATGCTGTCAAGATTAAGAAGTTGACACTGACCAAAAAAAACCTTTGTTTAAATAGAATTTTTACATCATGTATGAAATGTATAAAATGCAACAAACTATTACTTTTAAAAGTTGATCCTCTGTTAACATGTGTCCTTTTTTTAGGCTTATTTTACCCAAAAAAAGGTATCAGAACTGTCCATAACTCTTTATTTTTATTGTCTCATCATAACCCTAACTGTCCAAACTTTTATTACTCTAATTTTATTACTATTTATATAACCATTTTATTAAACTTTTCATATTTTAAAAACAAGTGACTGGTGTTTTTCACAAATCCTCATTTCCCTGGGCCTTTGTCCATTTTTCCATAGCAGGTGGAGATTCCTGGGTTCTGTTCTCACCCCCAGAACAGGATCCTGCTGTCAGCCCTGACCCTGTGGATTATTTATTTGTGTTATTTGCAGCTCGTTAGGAGAAATTAAGCCAAGGAAAGCACAAGGGGATGGAAAGAAAAGGAGCCCAGCCCAAGAACCCCGACTGCCAGGGCAGGGTGGAGGCTCTGGTTTTAGAAAATTTAATCTGAGTTTAATCTCAGGTTTGGTTGGGACAACAGCACCCAGGTTTGGTCTGAAACGGGGACTAAAATGACAATTTAATCCCAAATTATTGAGACTAAAGTGACAATTTAATCCCAATTTATTGGGACTAAAGTCACAATTTATTTAATCCAAATTTATTGAGATTAAGGTGAAAATTTATTTAATCCCAGTTTTTTGGGACTGAAGGTGACAATTTATTTAATCCCAATTGATTGGGACTCAGGTGACAATTTATTTATTCCAAATTGATTGAGACTGAAGGTGACAATTCATTTAATCCCAATTTATTGAGATTAAGGTGACAATTTATTTAATCCCAATTGATTGGGACTAAGGTGACAATTTATTTAATCCCAATTGATTGGGATTAAGGTGACAATTTATTTATTTATTCACAATTTATTGGGACTAAGGTTACAATTTATTTAATCCCAATTATTGGGACTAAGGTGACAATTTATTTAATCCCAATTTATTGAGACTGAGATGACAATTTATTTAATCCCAAATTATTGAGACTAAAGTGACAATTTATTTAATCCCATTTATTGAGATTAAAGTGAAAATTTATTTAATCCAAATTTATTGTGACTGAAGGTGACAATTTATTTACTCCAAATTTTAGGGATGCTGCTACACCAGGTTTACATCATTTTATGCTGGGTTTACACTGGTTTTGCACATTTTACACTGTTTTTTTACACAGTTTCACCATGTATGTTGTTTTTTTACAGCAAATTTGACATCTTTACACTGGTTTTTTACTGTCTCACATAGGTTTTGCACTGTTTTATATTGGTTTAAAACCAGTTTTGCACTGTTTTATATATCTTTATGCCAATTTTACACTGGTTTACACCATTTTATGCCAGTTTTACATGGTTTTTACACCATTTTGGTGCTGTTTTATACTGGTTATGCGCTGTTTTACACTTACTTTTCATGGCTTCACATTATAGTTTTGCACTGTTTTACATTTTTATATATCTTTATGCCAAGTTTGCACTGTTTTACACGATTTTACACCAGTTTTGCACTGCTTTAATGTTTTTTACACCATTTTTTGTGCTGTTTTACACTGGTTATTTACAGTGTTTTACATTCTTTTACACCTGTTTTTCACATTATAGTTTTGCACTGTTTTACATATTTTTTTACGCCATTTTTAGTGCTGTTTTACAATGGTTATTTACACTGGTTATTTCCAGTGTTTGACACTGTTTTACACCTGTTTTTCACATTCTAGTTTTTCACTGCTTTGCACATTTTTACACCATTTTTGTGCTGTTTTACACTGGTCATTTGCAATGTTTTACACTGTTTGACACCTGCCTTTCACATTCCAGTTTTGCACTGTTTTGCACATTTTTACACCATTTTTATGCTGTTTTACACTCTTTTTGAACTGTTTTACACCTGTTTTTCCCATTACCATTTTACACTGTTTTACATATTTTTTACGCCATTTTGGTGCTGTTTTAAACTGGTTATGCACTGTTTTACACCTGCTTTCCCCATTGCCATTTTACACTTTTACATGTTTTTAACACCATTTTTGTGCTGTTTTACACTGCTTATTTACAGTGTTTTACACTGATTTACACCTGTTTTTTACCTTATAGTTTTGCACTGTTTTACATGTTTCTTACACCATTTTGGTGCTGTTTTGCACTGTTTTTGCATTCTTACGCTGGTTTTGCATGAGTTTAAAACCACTTTTGCACTGTTTTACACAATTATATGCCAGTTTTGCACTCTTTTGCATGTTTTTTACACCATTTTGCTGTTTTACACTGGTTATTTAAAGTGTTTTGCACCTGTTTTTCCCATTATAGTTTTGCACTGCTTTAGGTATTTTTACACCATTTTTGTGCTGTTTTACAACGGTTATTTACAGTGTTTTACACTGTTTTACACCTGTTTTTCACCTTATAGTTTTACACTGTTTTACATGTTTCTTACACCATTTTTGTGCTGTTTGTTTTACACTAGTTATTTACAGTGTTTTACACCTATTTTTCCCATGACAGGTTTGCACTGCTTTACACATTATTTACACCATTTTTGTGCTGTTTCACCCTCTTTTTGCGTGTCTTTACCCCCTTTCCCTCTGTTTTCCATCCATTCTGCCCGCTCCAACACCCAACTCCCCCCTGTTCCACACCGAGCTGTCCCTCCCCGTCCCCTGGTGACACACCGCGGGTTGGTGCCACCCGCACGGGGCACATTTTGGGTATTTTTGGGGCATTTTGAGGTATTTTTGGGGCATTTTGAGGTATTTTTGGGGTGCTTTGAGGTATTTTTGGGGTGCCAGGAGCGCGCACGGCGCTGTGGGCGGGCGGTGCGTGAGCGCGCCCAGGCAGCGCTGCGAGCTCCGAGCGCATCCACCGGCAGCGGGAGGAGGAGGAGGAGAAGGAGGAGGAGGAGGAGGAGGAAGGGGAAGGGTGGCCGGGGGGGTGGGGGGGGTGGCCGAGGGAGGGAGCAATTGAATTTCAAACACAAACAACCGCATGGGGCTCGGGCCCTCCGCCGCTGCGCCGCGCCGCCGCTGACCCCGGCCCGGGGGGGCAGAGCAGCCGCTGCCTCTCCCCCTTCGCATTTGGGAGGGTTTTTTTGCTGTTGTTGATTTTTTTTTTTAGATTTTTTTATATTTATTTGGCTAATCCCCTGCCTGGCCGGGTTTTGCCTCCCAAAGTTCATCCGTAACCCCCCCTCCTCCCCTCCCCCACCCCCCCTCCCCCCGCCCGCTCCCCCGGTCCCGGGAGGAGCCGCCAGCCCAGCCAAGATGTCCCGGTCCAACCGGCAGAAGGAATACAAATGCGGGGACCTGGTTTTCGCCAAGATGAAGGGTTACCCGCACTGGCCTGCCCGGGTAAGGAGCTGGGCTAAGGGGTGGGAGGGTGGTGGGACACCCTCGGTGCTCTCCCGGTTCTCTCCCGGTGCTCCCCGTTGCATAACGCGGGGGGATGGGGCGCACCGGGGTCAGGCTGCCCCGGTGGAGCGGAGCGGCGGGGGGGGTGTGTCCGTACCGGGGGTCAGGCTTTGATCCCCCCCCCCCCCGGATCTTCCACCGGGGCCGGGGTCCAACTTTGCCGGCTCCTTATGTAAGGCCGGGCCCGGCGGACTCGGGGGTTATTCGGTACCGAGGCTTGCTGAGGCGCTTTGGGACATTTCTTTGGGTTTTAAGGGGGGTTTCATGTGTTGGAAACAACATCCCGGGCTCCCCCAGGGCCCTTTTTGTGCTGTTTATTCATTTCTCTCCCGGTGGAACGGACGGGAGGGGGAGATCACGGGTGGAGACCGCGTGGCTTCTGGCACCGCGTGGGAGCGGGGACCCCCCGGTACCGGCAGCGGAGCACGAGGCTGGGCCAGCCCGGGGTGACCCCTCCATCCCCCGGGACCGGTACCGGGGGGTCCCTGCTCCACGTGGGGCCGCTCCATGAACCCTTCCCGCTCATGGGAAGGGCCAGCTCGCCCCCTTTGCGCTTCACTGATGATTTTGGGGGGTTTCAGCCAAACCGGCAGAGCCCCGAGCGTGTCCCCCCGGTTCTCGGTGGCCTCAGAGGTGCCACAGAGGTGGCAGCGCTTACGCCGAGAGTTTGGCTTTAGAAAATCGATAGAATTATTGAGGACTTAGGACGGGGGGAAGGGACCGAGGGGTGCAGGCCCCACCATGTGCCAGCACCGCCGGTGTCCCCTGAGGGTCCTGGGTGTCCCCTGAGGGGGCCATGAGCCCGGGACCCCCGCGATAAACCCCAAACCATGGGGCCCGTGGGCAGCTCTGGCTGCACAACACGGCGCTGGTTATTTTTAAGCGGTTGATGATGCAGTTTAAAATTTCCTTGGAGTGTTTTTCACCTCCCCCCCCCTACACACACACACACACACTCTCTCCCCTCACGGCCTCGCTGCAAAGGGCACCGGGGGCTGCCTGCAAACCCCAAATTGAGCGGAAAAAAAGGACGGAATGGGGGCGATAGGGCTTTAAAGGCCGAGGATCCCTCCCCAGTGCCCCCCTTCCCCTGGCGGATTTGAATAACTTTTGTTTGGTTTGTCGGGTTCTGGCGGGGAGGCCGGGAGGGGGTTGGGAGCCGCTCGGATTTGGCACCGGCCCTCCCAACGCGCATTTGAAAGCGGCTTTGGGCGAGGAGGAGCCACAGAGAGGATCCCTGGGAGCTTCCACACTGCCTGCTCTTCCTTCCCTCCCTCGGGGGGAAAAGCGATGCTGCCCCCCGGCTGATCCATCCTCCTGCACCCCCCAATCCTCCTGCAGCCCTCATCCATCCCAATGGGGTCTGGGGTGATGCCAGCTCGGGGCTCCAAAGCCTCGTGGGCTCAGCTCCCACTCATCTCATTTCACACCCCGCTCATCTCATCATTTGACCCCCACCATCATATTTAGGGCAGGCAGGGAATGGTTTTTTGGTTTTTTTCCCCTCTCTCTCTGGCTGGGCTCCCCAAAGCCAAGGGGGTTTAGGAGCAGAGCCCTCCCCACCGTGACTAATCAGGCAGGGCTTGCCCGTGACTAATCAGGTGCTGTGATGAAACCTTAGCCGGCCACGCGTGGCGTTCCATGGGGTGTTTGTTTCCAACCAGGTGTGGCTGGAGCTCAGAGATAGGGCAAGAAATGGACGGGGGAGGGGTTGTTCCCTCCCTTTCTTCCCCTGGGGATGGCACCTGGTGCCGTTCTCCAACACCAGCAGCTCGGTGGAAAGCTCTCCCTGAGAGGGGCAGTGTTAAACAGGGGGGAGACTGAGGCACCAGAGTGGGAGATGAGTTGCTGGCACTGGAGGATGATGCTTGCCTCGTTTTTTCCCTCACCCTTTCTCTGCAGGGTCCCTTATGGCAGACCCTTGTTGTTGGTGCTTCCCTGCCAGATCTGCAGCCCCTTTTCATACAGAGCTCTGGGACAGCCAGGGAGCAGGGCAGGGGATGAGGCAGGAGCAGCACATGGGATCCTGGCACCTCTGGCATACCCCTGACACCCCCCCTGGCATCTCGGACAGCCCCCTGGCACCACTGACATCTCCCTTGGCCCTTCTGACATCTTCCCTGACCCCCCCCCTGGCACCCCTGACATCCTTCCTGGTACCCCTGACATCCTTCCTGGTACCCCTGACACTCCCCCTGGCCCCTCTGCCACCCCCCCTGGGCCCTCTGACATCCCCCTGGCCCCTCTGCCACCCCCCCTGGCACCCCTGCCACCCCCCCTGGCACCCCTGACAGCCCCCCTGGGCCCTCTGACATCCCCCTGGCCCCTCTGCCACCCTCCCTGGCACCCCTGACACCCTCCTGGCACCCCTAACACCCTCCTGGCACCTCTGACGTCCCCCCTGGCATCCCTTTTCTGAGCATCTCCCATTCTCCTAGCTGTGCCATAGGGTCAGGATCCTTCTGGGCCATTCCCTCTGGAATTTGGTGCCCGTTGCCAGCCTGGTGCTGCTGGGATGGGGCCCAGTGATGCCCCCAGGACTGAGGAGAGCACCTGGGTGGCACCCATGAGACTCAGGAGTGCCACCCAGTGCATGTGCCCCCCTCCCCCATGTGCTTCATGGACCGTGTGTGACCCACATGAGTTAATTCCATTAATGAATTAATTAATTCCTGTGCCAGCCTTGTCCCGCAGGGGGGAAACTGAGGCAGGGAGGGCAGGGCAGGCTGATCCAGTGGAGCAGTGGCAAAGGTGAAGAGCAGAGGTTGGGGGCAGAGTCCAGCTCAGGGGTTTGTGCCCGTCCCTCCCCTGCCACGCTCCAGAGCTTGGGGACATTCCCAGCCCCTTTCAGACCCCTGGGTGCTGCCCCTGGGCTGTGACACCGGTGCCATTGGCAGGGGGACAGCAATGGGCACCTGGACTTTACCCTGGCACTGCAGCCGTGTGTCTGTCTGCTGCCACTGTCCGGACAGACAGACACGGGCTGTGACAAAGCCTATCATGGGCCAGTTTGAGCAGTGAGGTTTTTGGGTGGGTTAGCACTGTCTACATTATCAGTGTCCCCAAAGGGGTGCCACCCTCCTGCCCTGTGTCCCCGCACCCCAAAATCCCTGCCTGGCCCTGCAGATAGAGCCAGCACATGCCCTGGGGGTGCAGGAGGGGCTGATAAAGGGATGGGAGGGGTGGGCTGGGTAGAGAATCCCATTGCCAGAGGGTCCCAGGTGTCCCATGGGGGGCTGGGCTGGGAATCCCAGTGCCAGGGGGTCCCAGCAGTCCCATGGGGGGCTGGCAGGGATGGGCAGGGGATCCCATTACCAGGGGGTCCCATTTGTCCTTCGGGGGCTGGGAGGGGATGGGTTGGGCTGGAATCCCATTGCCAGGGAGTTCCAGCTGTCCCTTGGGGGGCTGTGCAGGGATTCCCACTGCCAGGGGGTCCCAGCTCCATGGAGCCCCTCAGTTCCTGAGCTGGGGACACGGTGACACAGCGCAGCCATCCTGGAGCTGCTGCCTTTCCTTGGGGAAGGAGATTTGGGAACTCCAGCAGGGTGCTGGCACTGCCAGGGGCTGTGGGGTCCCTGTGGGTCCCTGTCCAGGCCTGGCATGGGGAGGGTCTGTGTGCCAAGGCTGATGGGGCCTTTGGCACACTGTGACCTGCAGGAGCGTGGCCTGGGGGAAGCTTCCCTGGGAGCTGGGCCGGGCCGTGCTGGGCTGGGCCGGGCCGTGCTGGGCTGGGCTGGGCTGGGCTGGGCTGGTGGCCGCCCCTCTGAGTCACAGCATCCCCTCCTCCACCTTCGGTGCCACGCAGGGATGGAGCTGCTGCTCCCAGCTGCCACCATGGGCCAGGGACCCTCTGGGAACTGTCCCTGCTCATGGAGTGTCCGCTGGTGCCACTGGGACATGGCAGTGCCAGGAGCCCCAGGGCTGTGGGTGGGAGCACGTCAATAATCCTCAAACACCCCCTGGATCCTGGTGCAGGACCTGTGTGCCCCAAACCATGCTTGGGCAGTGGGGATGGCACAAAGACACGTCCCAGCTGGGAGTGGGCATCACACCAAGCCTCCACCACATCCCCAGTGCCCCTCCCAGTACCCCATGCCCTCCGTGTGCCCCAGGGCTGTGCCAGCAGTGCCCCTCAGCACAGGGACGAGCGTTGGTGCCATCCCCAGCTCTGTGAAGGAAACCAGGACAAACTATTGGCCAGTTCCACCCTGTCACAGCACCCTGGCCCTGCTGGCTGGGGAAACTGAGGCAGGGCAAGCTGTGGGGGTCACAGTGACAGAGGGAAGGTTGTGCCATGAGTCAGCAGAGCACTGGGACAGGAGCTGGCACCCCGGCTGCCCGGTGACAGTGACGTGCTGGCGCCTGCCCCGAGACCCCCACCCGCATCCTCCTTCAGCTCCTTGCACCTCCCTTTGAGGTTTTCTCGGGGAATTTATGGCTGCTGGCTGCAGGGGGGGTTATTTTTAGCTGCTATAAAAAGCAGCCGGAGTTGCTTTCGCTCCCTTCCCGCTCGGCGCCTCGGGATTATTCACGCTCGGTGGAGCAGCACCTGCCTGGGGCTGGCACCGGCTGCTGCCTGACCCCAGAGCCCTGCCAGGCTGTCCCCTTGTCTGCTGACCCCCTTCTGGCCAGGCTGTCCTCCCCTGGCACCCCAGTCCCCATTGCTGGCCCAGGCTGGGGGCGATGCCGTGGCACTGCCTGAATTTGCTGAGTGTGTCTGAGCTGGTCTAGATAAGAGATTTAGGGGGGAAGGGGTGGGAGAAGGGGAGCCCTGCTGGCCCCCACACCATGGGCACCCCGTGTTCTGCTGAGCGCTGCTGTGCCAGCTCTGTGTCCAGACTGTGGGGGGATTTCCAATTAATTTTCCTTTCCTGAGCTGTGCCCATCAACAGGACACTGGAGGGGATGTCCTGGGGGCATCTGAGGAGCTGTGGCATCACTGGCAGCACCTGAATTTGCTGAGTGTGTCTGAGCTGGTCTAGAGTAGAGTTTGTAGGGGAAGGGGAGCCCTGCTGTCCCCCACACCCGTGGGCACCCCCTTGTTCTGCTGAGCACTTCCTGCCAACACTGTCTTCAGACTATGGGGAACTCCCAATTAATTTTCCTTTCCTGAGCTGTGCCCATCCATAGGACACTGGAGGAGATGTCCTGGGGTCTGAGCCTGAATTTGCTGAGTGTGTCTGAGCTGGTCTAGATAAGAGATTTGGGGGGCAGAGGGTGGGAGAAGGGGAGCCCTGCTGGCCCCACACCTGTGGGCACCCTTTGTTCTGCTGAGCACCTCCTGCCAGCAGGAAATTAATTCCCGATTAATTTTCCTTTTCTGAGCTGTGCCCATCCATAGGACACTGGAGGGGATGTCCTGGGGACATCTGAGGAGCCTCAGGAGATGTCCTGGGGACATCTGAGGAGCCCCAGGGGATGTCCTGGGGTCTGAGGAGCCCCAGGGGTCTCTGCCCTCTCCTCTCACCCCGTCCTTTGTGTCCCACAGATTGATGAGATGCCAGAAGCTGCAGTCAAATCCTCCTCCAATAAGTACCAAGTCTTCTTCTTCGGGACCCACGAAACGTGAGTGGGAGCTGGGGCTCACAGTGAGTTTGGGAGGGGTGAGATCCCCCCCTCTACTCCCACCCCTCACCCTTTTCCCCTGGCACAGGGCATTCCTGGGCCCCAAAGATCTCTTCCCCTACGAGGAGTGCAAGGAGAAGTTTGGCAAACCCAACAAGCGGAAAGGGTTCAGCGAAGGTTTGTGGGAGATCGAGAACAACCCCACAGTCAAAGCCTCCGGTTACCAGGTGGGTCACGAGCTGGGGGGGCTCCATCCCAGCTCCCCCCAACCTTTCCTCCCTCCTGGGAGCCCCCTGTGAACCCCTCCATGCCCACAGCCCACCCAGAAGAAGAGCTGCCCCGAGGCGGCCGAGCGGGAGCCCGAGGGGGACGGGGACAAGAAGGGCAACGCCGAGGGCAGCAGTGACGAGGAGGGGAAGCTGGTGATCGACGAGCAGAGCAAGGAGAAGAACGAGAAAGGAGGCAGCAAGAGGAAAGCTGAGGATGCTTTGGAGGTACTGGGGGCGCTGGGCAGGGCTGGGGATGTTGGTGACAAGGGTGGGGATGTTTGGGACAGGGGATGGAGATGTTGGGGACCAAGGCTGGAGATGTTTGGGACAGGGGTGGGGATGCTGGGGACAGGGAATGTTTGGGACTGGAGATGGGATGTTGGGGACTGGGGCTAGAGATGTTGGGGATTGGGATGTTTGGGACCAGGGGTGGCTGGGACAGGGGATGGGGTTATTTGGGGACAGGGAATGTTGGGGATGGGATGGAGGTATTTGGGACAGGGGATGGGGATGTTTGGAATAAGGGCTGGGCATGTTGGGGAGAGGGGTTGAGGAGGTTGGGAACAGGGATGGGAATGTTGGGGACAGGTGTGTTTGGAACAGGGGATGGGGATGTTGGAATGGGGGATGTTTGGGAGGGGGGGATGTTTGTGACAGTGGATGGGGGTTTTTGGGACAGGGGCTGGGGATGTTGGGGACGGGCTGGGGATGTTTGGGACAGGGGATGGAGATTTTTGGGACGGGGATATTGGGGAGAGGGAATGGGGATGTTGACAGGAGTGGGGATGTTTGGGACAGGGGATGTTTGGGACAGGGATTGGGATGGGATGGTTGGGAGAGGGGATGGGGGTGTTGGGGACAGGGGATGGGGATGCTGGGGATGGGGGGTAGGGATGTCTGGGATGGGAATAGGGGTATTTGGGAATGGGGATGTTTGGGACAGGGGCTGGAGATGTTGGGGACGGAGGCTGGTGATGTTTGGAATGGGAATGGGGATGTTTGGGGGTGGAGATGTTGGGGACAGGGGATGTTTGGGACAGGGGATGGGGGTGTTTGGGGATGGGCTGGGGACAGGAGATGGGATGGGATGTTTGGGACAGGGGATGGGGATCTTAGGGATGGGAATGTTTGGGACAGGGCTGGGGATGTTGGGGATGAGGATGGGGAGGTTCGGACGGGGATGGAGATTTTTGGGACAGGGGACAGGGGATGGAGATGTTGGGGACAGGGGCTGGGGAGGTTTGGGACAGGGGATGGGGATGTTTAGGACAGGGGATGTTGGGGACACAGGCTGGGGATGTTGGAGAGAAGGGATGGGGATGTTGGGAATGGAGGATGGAGATTTTTGGGATAGGGGATGAGGATGTTGGGCACAGGGGATGCTGGGTACAGGATGTTTGGGACAGGGCATGGGGATTTGGGGGACAGGTATGTTTGGGACAGGGGACAGGGGATGGGGATGTTGCGGACAAGGATATTTGGGATGGGATGGGGATGTTTGGGTCAGGGGCTGGGGATTTTGGGGGTAGGGGATGGGGATGTTTAGGACTGGGGATGGTTAGGACAGAGGCTTGGGGACAGAGGCTTGGGGATATTTGGGGACAGGGGCTGGGGACAGGAGATGTTTGGGACAGGGGATGGAGATGTTGGGGACAAGGGACAGGAGATGGGGATGTTTGGGATGGGGGATGTTGGGGACAGGGCTGGGGATGTTGAGGACAGGGATTGAGATGGGATGTTTGGGAGAGGGGATGGGGGTGTTGGGGACCCAGAATGGTGGGGACAGGGACTGGGGATGTTGGAGATGGGGGACAGGATGGGGATGTTTGGGACAGGGGGCAGGAGATGGGATGTTTGGGATGGGGGATGTTTGGGACAGGGCTGGGGATGTTTGGGAGAGGGGATGGAGATTTTTGGGACAGGGGATGTTGGGGACAGGGGCTGGGGATATTTGGGGACTGGGGATGGGGATGTTGGGGATGGGATGTAGATATTTGGGACAGGTGACAGGGAATGGGGTGTTCGGGACAAGAACTGGGGATGTTTGGGATAAGGGCTGGGCATGTTGGGGAGAGGGGATGGGGAGGTTTGGGACAGGGGTGGGGATGTTGGGGACGGGGCTGGGGATGTTGGGGAGAGGGGTGGGGATATTTGGGACAGGGGATGTTGGGGACAGGGATTGGGATGTTTGGGACAGGGGCTGGGGATGTTGGGGACAGGGGCTGGGCTGACCCAAATTCCCCCCACAGGACTCCCCCAAACGCCCCAAGGATGCAGAGGGGCAGGAAGGGGACAAGAAGGTGGCCAATGAAGAGGCCCCCAAGGAGGAGCCCAAAGCCAACCCAGGAGAGGGGGACAAGAACAGCGACGCCGCCGACACACCGGCCACCAACGAGGCCAAGCAGGAGGGCAAGGAGGACGTCAGAGACCACAAGGAGAGGTGAGGAGGGTGTTCTGAGCCCTGTCCCCACAGCCCCCAGGTTTTGGGGGTTCTGACAAGAGCCTGGCTCTGTTTTTGGCCCCTCACAGCCTGTAGTGGCTTCCCTGGCGAGCTGATCCTTCCCCCTGGCTCCTGGTGCTGCCCCACGCCGGCTCGTCGTGTCCGGAGCTCCAGACAAGGAAATTTCCAAAAGAAAACAAAAAAAAACTACAAAAAAAAAAAAAAAGAAAAGAGAGGAATGCAGAGCAGCTGGGTCCTGCCCCCGAGCGCTCTGTGCCTGCCCTGCTGTGGGCACACGCTTTGTGTTGGCGATTCCTCGGGGCTGAGCTGTTGATTTGAAATAAAAGCGAATCTTGCCTTTTTAAAAGTGCTTGTGGGACCTGGGTGAGCCCCTGGAACCCCTGAATGAGGGGGTTTGGTACCCTTTGGGGCTGCCAGAGCCTCTCTGGCAACACAGGGACCATGGGGAGAGATGGGACTGGGGCAGGGGAAGGGTTTGGAGAGGAGTTAAAATAGGAACTGCAGGATCACAGAATGCCCTGAGCTGGATGGGACACGAAAGGATCCACTCTCACTGCTGGCCTCAAAATCCCAGCATTGTCTAAACACTCCTTGACCTCTAGGATCATGAAATTATGGGGTATCCTGAGCAGGGAGGGACCCACAGGGCTTAGTGAGCTCTGGCCTTGCACAGGACACCCCAAAATGTTCCCAATGCCAACCTCCTAGAATGTTGTCCAAGCACTCATATTTTATGCTGGAATAGTGGAATATCCTGAGCTGGGAGAGACCTGTCAGGATAATTGAGTCCAGCTCTGGCCCTGCACAGGACACCCCAAAATGCTCCCTGTCTGAGTGTCCTAGAGCCTTGTCCAAGCACTCAAATTTTATGCCGGGATAGTGGAATAGACACTGAGCAGGAAGGGACCCATCAGGATAATTGAGTCCTGCTCTGGCCCTGCACAGGACACCCCAAAATTCTCCCAATCCCAGTGTCTTAGAGCATTGTCCAAGCATTCAGCTTTTATGCTGGAATAGTGGAATATCCTGAGCAGGAATAATCATGATAATCGAGTCCTTCGTGCTCTGGGCCCTGCACAGGACACCCAAAAATGCTCCCAATACGAACCTCCAAGAATGTTGTCTGAGCACTCAGCTTCTCTGCTGGAATAGTGGAATATCCTGAGCGGGAAGGGACCCACAGGGTTCATTGAGCTCTGGCCCGGCTCAGGACACCCCAAAATGCTCCCAATCCCAATGTCCTAGAGCCTTGTCCAAACACTCATATTTTATGCTGGAATAGTGGAATATCCTGAGCAGGCATAATCAGGATAATCGAGTTTGGCTCTGGACACCCCAGAATGCCATCCTGTGCCTGAGGGCCATGCCAAACGCTCCGTGAGCTGTGTCAGGCTCAGGGCCGTGACCGTCCTTGGCTGCTCTGTCCCACACGCACAGCCCGGCCTGGAGAGGCCGAACTGGGCCAATTAGGCCGTGCCTGGGTCCCTGCACAGAGGACAGCACTGACCGTCCCCTGCACCTGCACCCGAGGGCAGCGGCAGAAGATGGAGCCGTGGCCGGACTACAGCTCCCGGCAGCCGCTCACCGTGGGCCGGGGCTGAGGGCCGGAGGGACGGTGGGACTACAGCTCCCGGCGTGCCCCGCGCTAGGACCACAACTCCCGGCGTGCCTCGCGCTAGGACTACAACTCCCGGCGTGCCTCGCGGCTCCGCAGCGCCGTGTCTTGGCCGCGCCCCCGGAGCGCGGGAGCGGCGCGGCCCCTCAGGTGAGAGGGGTCGGGACCGGGACCCCCGAGGGGGCTCTGCGGGGCTGTGCTGGGGGGCTTTGATGGGGTTCGGGGCCCTTTGGGGGCGGCCGGGGCTCTGCGGGTGTCGTTCCCGGCGGGGGGGAGGAGGTGTGTGCTCTACGGGTCCCCTTTGGGTGGTGGTGGGGCTTTTGGAACCGGAGGGATCATTGCGAGTCAGGGGGGTCTTTGAGGTATCCATGGGGTCCTTCGGGTGTGGGAGAGACTCTGCCCGTGTCCCCCTCTGTGGGAATGAGCTCTGTGGGAGCCCTGGGTGCTCCTTGCTGGGGTCTCTGCCCGTGTTCCCCCCTCATCCTCACCAGGGCCAGGTGTGACCCCTCGGTTCTCCTCGGGGAGTGGGTGGCTCTGCAGGTCCCCTTTGGAAGTAGAGGGTGCTTTGCAGAACACTGGGGTCCCCTTTGGGTGTGGGGTGCCCTGTGGGATCCCTGGGTCCCTCCATAGTTAAGGGACGGCACTCCAGTACCTGGATCCCCTTTGGGCTGTGGGGAGTGAGAGTCTGTGGGATCCATGGGTCTCTCCATGTGTGAGGGATGGCTCTGCCAGTACCTGGATCTCCTTTAGGGGAGTGAGGAGGGTGACAGTCTGTGGGATCCCTGGGTCCCTCCATAGTTAAGGGATGGCTCTGCAGTACCTGGATCCCCTTTGTTGGGGGGGGTGGGAATCTGTGGGATCCCATTTGTGGGGGGCTGCTCTGCCAGACGCTTCCCTCCCTTCAGAGGGGGCTCTGGATGGGTTGGGGTGACTCTGCCAGACCCACACCTGGACACAATGACCCTGGTGAGGATGAGGGGTGTCCCCAGAGCTCCCTGCCCTCCCAGCCCGCAGCACCATGCGTCTGTCGGTCCTGCTGAGCGCGGCAAGGCCGCGGCTGCCCCCGGGCTACCGGCACGGCACATGGCCGCCCGACTCTACCACAGCCCGGCTCCGCAACCCCCCGGGGCAGCGCCGCCGCAAGGTCTTCGTGGAACCCATCGCCAAGGACGACTGGAAGGTGTTCAAGGGTGACACGGTGAGGCCCCACCCTGTGAAAAATGCATGTATTTTATGATTGGCTTTTCGCAAATATTCAAATGGATATTAGATGTGTTGTGTTAGAAAGTAATGCTGTGTTAATTCTCTTAAGTAGTGTGTTAAATAGAGTTTTAGGTTATAAAAAATGTTAAAATAGAAACGATATGTGTAGGATACTTTTTTTAAAGAAAGGACTCACAGTGAGATAGCAGCCACAGGACACCTGAATCTTTCAGAGAAAGAGAATTTATTGCCCCATTATCAGGAGAAATGAACTTCTTCCCGCCTCAAAGGCGCTGTTAGGATTCAGAGGAAGAAGTTGATGATGACCAGACAGAATCCTGTGTTTGAATGGAATTTATGCATCATGTATGAAGTGTATGAATGTGCAACAGGCTGTTGCTTTTAAGAGTTAATCCTTTGTTAACGTGGGTCCTTTTTCAGGCTGGTGCTGCCCAGAAAAAGATACCCGGACATCCATAACTCTTTGTATTTATTGTCTCATATTGCCCTAATTCAGTTTGTCCCAATTATTATTACTCTAATTGCATTACTATTTTTTATAACCATTTTATTACTATTAAACTTTTCAAATTTTAAAAACAAGTGATTGGGCGTTTTTCACACACCTGTGCCCCTCTCCCCACCCGCAGGTGCAGGTGCTGGCCGGGAAGGATGCGGGGAAGCAGGGCTTGGTCAGCCAGGTGGTGCAAGCCCGCAACTGGGTGGTGGTGGAAGGACTGAACACGGTGAGGCCACAGCAGGGAGGGCTGCAGGAAGCCCTGGGGAGGCTGAGGTGGCCACAGGGCCTTCAGTGACCCCATGGTGTCCCCTCACAGCACTATCGCTACGTCAACCGCACCGCCAAATACTCGAGCACCTACATCGCCAGCGAGGCACCTCTGCTGCTCAGCCAGATCAGCCTGGTGGACCCTGAGGACCGGTAAAACCTGGGTGGGGGGCGCTGAGGGGTCCCCCACTTTGCTCCTGCCTGGCACCAACGCTGTGTGCCCACGCAGGAAGCCCACGGAGGTGGAGTGGAGGTTCACGGAGGAGGGCGAGCGCGTCCGCGTGTCGCTGCGCAGTGGCCGCATCCTGCCCGTGCCCCCGCAGCCACGCAAGGATGGCATCGTGCCCGAGCAGTGGATCGGTGAGAGGGGTGCCACAGGGGGCTGGGGGCACGGGGAAGGGCACACAGAGGGGACAGGGGGGTCAGTGTTGTCCCTGTGCCCACACAGATGGCCCCAAGGACACGTCACAGGAGGACGCGCTGGCCAAGACGTACCGGCCGTCGTTGAAGACCTTTGAGGAGGAGATCATGGATGCCATGGGCATTGTGGAGACACGAAGGGCCAAGAAATCCTACTGGTATTAACTGGGGGAGCTGGGAACCTAGAAATCCTCCTGGTAGTAACTGGGACAGCTGGGAGCCCCCTGAGGAAGACCTAGAAATCCTCCTGGTATTAACTGGGGGAGCTGGGAGCCCCCCAAGGTGGGCTCTGCAATAAACACCCCCTCCATTTGTTCTGTTTGCAGTGTGCAATGCTTTCAGTGTGGCACCAACTCACAGCCAGCCCTGGAGTGTACAAATCCTGGGTTTATTGGTGGTTCTGCCCCTCCCTGGGGGTCTCTGCTTCCTCCACATCCTCATCCTCGCTGCTGTGCCCATCCTCACTGTCCTTGGCCAGCCCAGCCAGCGCTGTGGCCAGCGGGGTCCGTGCAGCCACCAGCACCAGGTTCCGTGGGGAGAACCTGGGGTTGAACAGGGGCACGAGGGCACAGTGGAAACCTGGGAAAAAGGGAAAAAGGAGAGTTGGGAGAACAGAAAGAGAGGAAACAGCATGGGGAGGATCCATGCCCATGCCCACCTTGCTCCCGCAGGTAGAGCAGCCGGTCCAGCAGGATCAGGGTCTCCACAAGGGGTGCCAGGAGCTGCCCCAGGGTGCAGAACGCCACCACCTTGTGCTGCTGCTCCAGCATGGCCCCCACAGCCCCTGAGTCCAGTGGGACCCCCTTTGGGTCCAGTCCTGCCAGGGGCAGCCCCAGCTGGGCGTATCTGTCATGGAAGAGGGGCAGGGGAGTGCCAGGCAGGGCTCCCCCAGCCCCAAACGCATGAGGAAGATCCCAAAAGGGAGTTCTCCCCTCCCCAAACTCACTGCAGGGCCAGGAAGGGACACAGAAGGTTGATCCCACTCCCCAAACTCACAAAGAGAGTTCCAGAAAAGAGTCTTCCCTCCCCAAACTCATAAGGAGGGTCCTAGAAAGGAGTCCTCCCCTCCCCAGTCTCACTGCAGGGCCAGGAAGGGACACAGGAGGTTGACCCCACTCCCCACACTCATGAAGAGGGTCCCAAAAAGGGGTTCTCCCTCCCCAGACTCACAAGGAAAGTTCCAGAAAAGGATCCTCCATCCCCAAACTCAGCAGATCTCCCAGAAAGGGCTCGCTGGTGCCACCAGGGGATGCACAAGGAGCATTCCCCATGCCCAGACCCACTGGTGCCCACCAGGGGATGGATGCACAAGGGGCATTCCCCATGGCCAGACTCAGTGGTGCCCACTGGGGGATGCAGAAGGAGCATTCCCCATGCCCAGACTCACTGTGTGAAGCTCAGGCTGTGTGCCTTCCTGCCAGGCTGCAGCCCCAGGTGCCTCTTGCTGGGCTCAGCGGCGCGGATCAGGCTCTCCAGCACGGCGCGGTAGCAGTGGGCACGCAGGTGGGCACTGCCCTCTCTCAGCCGTGCCTGGTACTCCTCCAGAGCGTGGCACGCCGCCTCCCGTGCCCGGTAGGACAGCTGGTGCCCTGGCAGTGCCGCCACCGAGGCGCTCAGCGGGTACCCAGGGTGCTGCTGCTGCTGCTCTGGGGCGCTCGACAGCTTCATGTAGCAGCAGCCCACCAATGCCACGGCAGCCACGGCGGGGCTGCGGGCAAAGTGGCACAGCAGGGCAGGCCCCAGGTCCCCGCAGGCGTGCAGCCCTGTCACCAGCACCCTGTGCCCGTCCTCGGAGCCCCCCGGGCCCCCCAGAGGGTTGCGGGCAGCAGGGCCGGCTCCCGGCGGGTCGGGGGGCAGCAGGAGCTCCCCCCAGGGGGCTGCGGGGTCCAGGCGGCCGGGGATGTGCTGAGGGGCACAGGGGGGGCACGGGGAGGGTCTCCTGTGTGCCAGGGCTCTGGGTTTGGCCAGCTCCTGCAACAGCTCCTGGTCAAAGCGCTCGGCCAGGGCCGACAGGCGGGCGTCGCTCTCCACGGCAGTGACCCTGAGCCCCAGGGCGAAGGACAGGAACCGGGACAGGTGGCCCTGGGGGGGACAGGGCTCAGATGGGCTGGGGGAAGGACATGGGGGGATCCCTGGGGGGGTCAGGGGCTCAGCTGGGCTGGGGGATCCCCAGGACGCCCCTCCCTGTCCCCCTGCTCTCACCTGCCCCGCTCCAACATCCACCACGTGCTCACAGCCGGTGGTGCAGCTCAGCCTCTGCAGCAGCTGTGGGGAGAGCGGCTCTCAGGGGGCTCTTGGGGGGGCTGGGGGCTCAGGGCACGGCTCGGGGCACCCACCTTGCCCAGGCGCTGGATCTCGTGCTGTTTTTTGGGTTTGACGTGGCGGCGCAGCAGCGGGGGCAGGCGGCAGCTCTGGCACGGCGGGCGCGGGGCCGATCCCGGGCAGCCCCGGGGGAAGGCCAGGGCACGGGCAGCGGCCCCGAATGCCAGCAGGGACAGCGGCCAGGCCGCCCCCGGGCTCCCCCGGCCCCCCAGGAACCCGGCCAGCTGCTCCGGGGTGGCACCGGCCAGGGCAGGCTGCCAGGATGGGGGCAGCTGGGACCACAGGTCCTCCGTGAAGAAATCCTGCGGGGACAGGGGGCAGCGTGGGGGGGACAGATTGGGCGTCACAGGTTGGGGGGCCACGGCTTGGAGAGGGCACAGCCTAAGGGGACCGTTCAGGGGTCAGAGCTCAGGGGTCACAGCCTGAGGGACACAGCCCTGGGGGACAGAATAGGGATCACAGCTCAGTGGGCACAGCCCGGGCACAGCTCAGTGGGCACAGCTCAGTGGGCACAGCCCGGGCACAGCTCCGGGACACTCACAATGACGAAGGCGTCGAGCAGGGGCCGGTAGAGGCTCAGCAGGCGGATGATGTCGGCGGCTCTGCGCTGCTCCGGGCTCTGCCATGACGGCTCTGGGGCAGCACGGGGCGCGGCCGCCATGGCGGCTCCTGGGGGACATCAGCAATGGCACCCTGAAGCCACGCTGGCACCCTGAGACACCCTGGCACTCTCACCCTCAGCCCTTGCACCGTGAAGCCGCCCTGGTACCCTGAGGCCACCCTGGCACTCTCATCCCTCCCGGGCTCTGCCCACGCCATTCAGCACACATATGACGTAATTTGATAGTGACGTCACGCGTGAACGCGTCCCGCCGTGACGTCACGCAGCAGTGACACCAATCCCCCCACACCGAGTCGCCATGACATCACTCACCCCCGGGCACCTGTGACGTCACCGGTCAGGCCGCCACACCGGGCATGCCGTCGCCGATGTTCTGTGACGTCGATATGACGTTATCATACACGTCACGCAGACGCCGCGCGACCGCGCGCGTGTCCCTCAGCGCCCGGCGCCGCCGAGTTCCCGCCGCGGCGCGCGCAGATGACGTCACTGCCGGGACCGAGCCGGCCGCGTGTTTCCCGGGAACTTCCGGTTCCGGGGGGCGGAGGTGAGCGGGGGTATGGGCGAAACCGGAGGGGCTCCGGTACCGGGGGTCGGGGATTGCCGGGGCCGGGAGTCCCGGGGGTCGGGGTTTCCGGATACCGGCACTCCCTTGGATCGGGGGCTGTCGGTACCGGGAGTCCCGGGGGTCGGGGGCTGTCGGTACCGGGAGTCCCGGGGGTCGGGGTTTCCCGGTACCGGCGGTCCGGGAGTTCCCAGTGCCAGGAGTCCCGGGGGTGGGAGGTTCCCGGTACCCGGGGTTTCCCGGTGCCCAGGGTCCCGCCGCTGACCCCTCTCTCCGCCCCACAGCGTCCCCGCCATGGACGATCTGATCCTCAACGTTGACTTCTCCGCCCCGGAGCGCCGCTCCAAGAAAGAACCGGGGAACCGAAAGCACCAGAACTTCGTGCGGCGGCGCCGGGAGCTCGAGCGCCGCGGGGTCCTGCGGCAGAAACAGCTCCCGGCAGCAGCACCGGGAGCGCCCCGGCCGGGCCGGACACGGCGTGGGGGGGCCAAACGCTGCCCCAAGGAGAACGGTGCTGCCACCACCTCCCGGTGCTCTCCGGTATCGCAGAACGGCCCCAAGGACAAGGCTCGGGGGGCGGCACAGAACGGTGTCACCGGTACTGGAGCCAAGGGGAAAGATCAGGGGGAGGCCCAGAACGGCCCCACCGGTACCGGTGCCCCCACTCAGAACAAGATCAAGGCTCGGGGGGCGGCCCAGAAGGGCCCCACCGGTACCGGGGCCAAGGCCAAGGCTCGTGGGGCTGGCAGTGCCCCCCCGGTGCCCTCCAAGCTGGTGGCCCTGGACTGTGAGATGGTGGGCACGGGCCCCGGGGGTCGCACCAGCTCCCTGGCGCGCTGCAGCATTGTCACCTACGAGGGGGACGTGGTGTACGACCAGTACGTGCGGCCCGAGGCGGCCATCGTGGATTACCGGACCCGCTGGAGCGGCATCCGCCCGCGGCACATGGCACAGGCCGTGCCCTTCCGCCGGGCACAGCAGCAGGTCAGCCTGCGTGGCACACAGAGAGGGATGGGCACGGGGATGTGTGGGGCTGGGCTTGGGGGACATGGGGATGTGGGGTATGGGGTGTGGGGGACAATCGCCACAGGGCAGGGAGGGACAATCCTTGTGCCCCACATGGCAGGAGGGGACAGTCCCTGTGCCCCAAGGACAATCCCTGTGCCCCACAGGGCAGGGCAGGGAAGATCCCTGTGCCCCATATTGTGGGGGGGACAAACCCTGTGCCCCACAGGGCAGGTGGGGACAATCCCTGTGCCCCACAGGGTAGGACAGGGACAATCTCTGTGGCCCACAGGGCAGGGGGTGACAATCCCTGTGCTCCACAGGACCAGCAAGGACAATCCCTGTGCCCCACAGGACAGGGAGGGACAATCCCTGTGCCCCTTGTGCCCATAGGGCAGGCAGGGACAATCCCTGTGCCCCACAGGGCAGGAGGGGACAATCCCTGTACCCCTGGGGACAATCCCTGTGCTCTATAGGGCAGGCAGGACAATCCCTGTGCCCCACAGGGCAGGTGGGGACAATCTCAGTGCCCCAGGGACAATGAGGAGAACTCATGGGCTGGGGCAGGGACTGAGGGGTTGCAGTGCCACGGGTGGAGGGCACAGGGTTGAGATTTGCAGCCCAGGGGGCACAGGGATTGTCCCCATCTGCCCTGTGGGGCACAGGGATTGTCTCAGGGGTACAAGGATTGTCCCTGCCGTACCCTGTGGGGCACAGGGATTGTCCCTGGGACACAGGGATTGTCGCCCCCTGCCCTGTGGGGCACAGGGATTGTCTCAGGGGTACAAGGATTGTCCCCACACTGCACCACCCCCACTCATCCCCACACTCTGCCCCAAGGGGCTGCCCCCATTCCTAGGGGTGCAGAAACTTCCCCCAGAGCAGGGCTGGCCCTGCTGGGGTCTCACCCCCCTTCTCTCGTGCAGGTGCTGCAGATCCTTGCTGGCAAGGTGGTGGTGGGCCACGCCATCCACAACGACTTCAAGGCTCTGCATTACTGCCACCCCAAAGCCCTGACCAGGGACACGTCGCAGATCCCGCTGCTGAACCGCAGGGCTGGCTTCCCTGAGAACGTCAACATCTCCCTGAAACGCCTCACCAAGGCCCTGCTCAACCAGGACATCCAGGTACCCTGGGCAGCCCCTCACCACCCCAGGGGACAGTGGGGAGGGAGGGGGAAAGGTCTGAGACACCCTGAGTTCAGCCATGGCTGCCAGTCCTGGAGTGAGGCTGCCCCGTGCCTCAGTTTCCCTTTCCCTTTCAGCTCAACCCCTGCAGCCTTGGGAGGTTTTTTCCCCTTTATGCACATCCCACAGTTTTGTCTGCACCTCCCCAATTTTCTCTGTATCCCCAAATCTGCCTGTACGCCCCTAAGCTCCCTGCACCCCTCTAAATCTCCCTGTATCCCCAAATCTGCCTGCATCCTCCCTAAATCCCCCTGCACCCCCTAAGCTCCCTGCACCCCCCCAGAGCTTCCTGTACCCCCAAATCTGCCTGCATCCCTTTAAGTTTCTCTATACTCCCCTAAGCTCTCTGCATCCCCCCCCAAATCTCTCTATACCCCCCTAAGCTCCCTGTATCCCCCTAAATCTCCCTGCATCCCCCTAGAGCTTCCTGTACCCCCAAATCTTCTGCATCCCCCCACCCCACAGCTGCCTGCACTCCCTAATCTCTGTACATCACCGCCCCTCCCTCTCCCAGTTGTGGCTGCCCCCCCAAACTGGGAGCTGTGGCCACTTTGTGTCTGTGCCCACAGGTGGGGAAAAGCGGCCACTCCTCGGTGGAAGATGCCCGAGCCACCATGGAGCTCTACAAGGTGGTGGAGCAGGAGTGGGAGCAGCACCTGCAGCAGAACCCCGAGCAGAAGTGACACCCTGGGGGATCAGAGTGACACCCTGGGGGCTCAGAGTGACACCCTGGGGGGCTCAGAGTGACACCTTGGGGGATCAGAGTGACACCCTGGGGGGCTCAGTGACACCCTGGGGGGCTCAGTGACACCCTGGGGGGATCAGAGTGACACCCTGGGGGATCAATGACACCCTGGGGGGCTCAGAGTGACACCTTGGGGGGCTCAGTGACACCCTGGGGGATCAGAGTGACACCTTGGGGGATCAGAGTGACACCTTGGGGGGCTCAATGACACCCTGGGGGGCTCAGAGTGACAGCCCTGGCCTGGTCCTGCCTCTGGGAGGGCCCACAGTGACGCCCCCAGCCTGGTCCTGCTTTTAGAGGGTTCCAGAGTGATGCCAACAGGGCTGGTCCTGCCCTTGGGGGGGCTCAGAGTGACACCCCCAGCCTGGTCCTGCTTTTAGAGGATTCCAGAGTGATGCCAACAGGGCTGGTCCTGCCCCTGGGGGGGCTCAGAGTGACACCCCCAGCGTGGTCCTGCCTTTTTGGGGGGGCCCACAGTGATGCCAACAGGGCCGGTCCTGCCTCTGAGGGGTCCCACAGTGACACCCCCAGCCTGGTTCTGCCTTTGGGGGGGCTCAGAGTGACACCCTGGGGGTCCCACAGTGACACCCCCAGCCCGGCCCTGCCCCTCCAGGCTCCCGTGAGGCGCTGCCGTGTCCGTGGCTGAGGAGGAGCCCGGTGCGATGTCCCTGTCCCCAAGCCTGCCGTGCCTTGTGCCGCTGTCCCCATGGCGTGGGCAGGGCCTGGGATGAGGATCAAACTTCTTCCCCTCCAGGGGAGAAACCCAGAGGGGTCTCTGGGATTCTGCACCCCCAAAACGCTTCGGGGCTGCTGGAGAGACTTTGGGGCATCCTGAGCACACCGCCCCCATTGCTGGGGCGTGGGGAGTGGAGCAGGCTCCATCCTCCTCCCCAAACTACCTCTGTGGGCGCCAGGATCTGCCTGGGGGCTGCGGCTGGGATCGCATCCCTCTGCAAAATCCCTGCTCCGGGAGGTGGGGTCACATCCCTGTGCAAAATCCCTGCTCCGGGAGGTGGGATCACATCCCTGTGCAAAATGTCCCGCTCTGCTCCGGAGCTGGGATCACATCCCTCTGCAGAGTCCTGGCTCCACTCCGGAGCTGGGATCGCATCCCTCTGCAAAATCCCTGCTCCGGGAGGTGGGGTCACATCCCTGTGCAAAATGTCCCGTTCTGCTCCGGAGCTGGGATCACATCCCTGTGCAAAGTCCCTGCTCCTGGAGCTGGGATCGCATCCCTGTGCAAAATCCCTGCTCCGGGAGGTGGGATCACATCCCTGTGTAAAATGTCCCGTTCTGCTCCGGAGCTGGGATCACATCCCTCTGCAAAATCCCTACTCCTGGAGCTGGGATCTCATCCCTGTGCAAAAAGTCCCGCTCCGGAGTTAGGGTCACATCCCTCTGCAAAGTCTCTGCTCTGGGAGCCGCTTTAATTGGCGAAATTCCACTTTCCTCATCATGCGAGACGCGGGATGAAGCCGGGCAGGACGAGCAGCATCGCCCCATCCTGCCCGAGTCCCCCGCGCTGCCCCGGGGGTGACCTTGGGGGTCCCGGGGTGAATTCCCCCAGCGCTGCCCCGGGAACACCCCCGGAGGGCAACCCGATCCTTGTCGGGAACCGCTTTGAACTGAAAGCTTTATGTGCAAAATCCTAATTAAAAAGAAATGATTCAAGAGCTCTTCCCTTGGCTGGCGGCGGGAGGAGCCCCCGGTGCCGGTGGGCGGGAGCGGGGGGTCCCTTACCGGGCCATCACCCGGCACCCTCCGCCATCTGCTCTTCCTCCACCTCCTCTTCCTGCCAGAGCCGAGCTGGCCCCTTCCCGACCCCCCTGCACCTCGTTTTCTCCCCGGTGCCGCCGTTACCGGGAGCGGTGCCGGTGCCGAGCCCGCAGCCGCCCCCGCCGGGCTGGCCGCGGCCCCGAGTCCCCACCGTGCGTCATTTTTTCCAGCTTTTCCTCGTGTTTACGTGGCTGCGCTTGGCTCGGGGCGCTGGAACCCGAGGGAGGCTTTTGGGGTACAGCAGGAGAGGCCATTCCTCTTTTTTGGGGGGGATTTTGATCCTCCCGCAATGCTGGGGGCCGAGCATCCCACGGAGCTTGCGGGGTTTTGGGGGCTCATTTCACCCGGGTGGGGGTGGGAAAAGCTGTGCGAGCCCCAAAATGCGGCGGGAGGTGGGAGGGCGGAGGAGCAGGCGGGAGCCTTTGTGTCTGCGCTGGCTCTGGCGGTGATTAGGGGCTTTACAGCGGTTATAAATGGCCGGTCGTTAAAGGCCTTTATGGCCCTGGAAATGAGAAGCAGCCGGGCGGGCCCCAGCCCCCGGAGGGTGCGGGATGCGGGGCAGGGTCCGGGGGATGGCTGTGATCTCACCTTGGGGTCCCTCCGGATGGGGCTGGAACGGGGTGGGGGTTGCCGGGGCTGAGGAAGGGTCCCGGGGCTGAGGAAGGGTCCCGGGGCTGGGCTGGATCAGGGTCTGGGGCCAGGGCAGGGTTCTGGAGCTGAGTGAGGGTCCCAGGGTTGGGCTGGATCAGGGTCTGGGGCCCGGGCGGGGCCCTGGGGTTGAGGAAGGGTCCAGAACCAGGGCAGGGTCCTGGAGCTGAATAAGGGTCCTGGGGTTAAGGGTTTGGAACTGGGGGCAGGGTCCTGGAGCTGGGTAGGGGTCCTGAAGCTGAATAAGGGTCCAAAACAAGGCCAGGGTCCTGGAGCTGAGTGAAGGTCCTGGGGTTAAGGGTTTGGAACTGGGGCAGGGTCCTGGAGCTGGGTAGGGGTCCAAAACCAGGGCAGGGTCCTGAAGCTGAGTAGGGGTCCCGGAGTTAAGGGTCTGGAAACAGAGCAGGGTCCTGGAGCTGAGTGAGGGTCCCAGCGTTGGGCTCCCGGGCAGGGTCCTGCAGCTGAGTAAAGTTTTGGATCCAGGGCAGGGTTCTGGAGCTGAATAAAGGTCCTGGAGTTAAGGTTTTGGAACCAGGACAGGTTCCTGAAGCTGAGGAAAGGTCCAGAACCAGGACAAGGTTCTGGAGCTGAGGAGGAGTCCTAGAGCTGAATAAGGGTCCTGGAGTTAAGGGTTTAGAACCAGGGCAGGCTTCTGAAGTTGAGGAGGGGTCCTGGAGCTGAGTGAGGGTCTCAGCCCACAGCAGGGTCCTGGAGCTGAGGAGGGGTCCTGGAATTAAGGATCTGGAACCAGGGCAGGGTCCTGGAACTGAGGAGGGGTCCCAGCCCAAGGCAGGGTCCTAGGGCTGAGTAGGGGTCCTGGCCCAGGGCAGGGTCCTGGAACTGAGCAGGGGTCCTGGAGCTGAATAAAGGTCCTGGAGTTGAGTAAGGGTCTGGAACCAGGGCAGAGTGCTGGAGCTGAGAAAGGTCCTGGAGCTGAGTAAGGGTCCTGGAATTAAGGGTCTGGAATCAGGTCGGGGTCCTGGAGCTGAGTGAGGGTCCAGAGGCAGGGCAGGGTCCTGGAGCTGAATAAGGGTCCTGGAATTAAGGGGTCATGAACCAGGGCAGGGTCCTGGAACTGAGGAGGGGTCCTGGAGCTGAGTGAGGGTCGGCAGCCCAGGGCAGGGTTTGGAAGCAGGGCAGGTCCTGGAGCTGAGCACGGCTCCCAGCCCGGGTCAGCCCCCGCCGGGGCCGCCCGGCAGAGCTCCGGGGCACGTGTGCTCCGTCCCGCCGCACAGCCGGGGGTCGCAGCGGCCGCGGGGCCGGGCCGGGCTCGCTCTCGCCGTCCAGCTGTGTTTCCAGCTGTGTCTCATTTCCGCAGCGGCCGTGGCCGTGGCCAGAGGCGGGGGGTGGGGGCCGCGTCCCGCCAGCTGCCGAACATTTGTGGGGACGTGGGGAGGGGGACAGCGGTGACCTGCCCTTGCTCAGGCTTCACCCCGCACACAGAGGAGCCCCCCGTGTTCTCTCCCAAATTGGGGTGACCCCAAACACCTTCAGCTCCTTTATGGGGTGGGGGTACCCAACAGCCCCTCCCAGCACTGAGGAGGGGGAAACATCCCCAAGCACCCCCCAATCCTCCCAGGAGGGGCTCTGGGGCACCGACAGCATTTTGGGGGGGTCCCTGAGCAGCGATGGAGCCCTGCCCGGGCTGGGGGGGGGGGTTTGCACTCGGGATTTCTGCGGTTTGCGAGGATTTCTGCCGGGAAATGGGGTGGATGGTGCCGGATGTTTCCGCAGGCTGGGCCAGCTGGGGCTGCTGCTGCTGCCCTGGCAGCGGCACAGGGAATCCGTGCCCTTCCCGGGGGTGACCGCCGCTCCGGGGGGGTTATTTGGGGCCAGGCCTTCACCGGCATGGGAGGGAGGGAGGGAGAGGAGAGTGCGGTGCGAAGGCTTCATCCGCCCTTCCCGGCCCAATCCCTTCCAGATGTGGGGCTGTGCCTCGCTGGGTGATGGTACCCAGCACGGGGGGCCCTGGGGGTTTGCAGGCAGATCCCACCCCAAACCCGCCACCCACCTACCCCGGAATGGAGATGATTTTATCTTCCCCCCTAGAATAGAGATTATTTTTCCCCCCTGAAATGGAGATGATATTTTTTCCCCCCTGGAATAAAGATGATTTCCCCCCCACCCCTGGAATGGAGATTATTTTTCCCCTCCCGAATGGAAATTATTCCCCCCCCCCCCCCCGAAATAGAGATGATTTTTCCCCCTTGAAATGGAGATGATTTTTTCACCCCTCCCCCGGAATGGAAATGATTTTTCCTCCTGGAATAAAGATGATTTTTCCCCCCCTAGAATGGAGATGATTTTTGTTTCCCCCCTAGAATGGAGATGATTTTTGTTTCCCCCCTAGAATAGAGATTATTTCCCCCCCCCCTAGAATGGAGATGACTTTTTCCCCCCTGGAATAGAGATTATTTTTTCCCCCCTAAAATGGAGATGACTTTTTTCCCCCTAAAATGGAGATGATTTTTTTTTCCCTAGAATGGAGATGATTTTTGTTCCCCCCCTAGAATAGAGATTATTTCCCCCCCTTAGAATGAAGATGACTTTTTCCCCCTGAAATGGAGATGATTTTCCCCCTTCCCTCGGAATGGAGATGATTTTTCCTCCTGGAATAAAGATGATTTCCCCCCTCCCGAATGGAGATGATTTTTTTCCCCCTAAAATGGAGATGATTTTTTCCCCCCCTAGAATGGAGATGATTTTTGTTTCCCCCCTAGAATGGAGATTATTTTTGTTTCTCCCCTGGAATAGAGATTATTTCCCCCCCCCCCCCCCCAGAATGGAGATGACTTTTTTCCCCCTGGAATAGAGATTATTTTTTCCCCCCTAAAATGGAAATTATTTTTTTTCCCCCCTAAAATGGAGATGATTTTTTTTCCCCGTGGAATGGAGATGATTTTTCCCCCCCTAGAATGGAGATGATTTTTTTCCCCCTAGAATGGAGATGATTTTTGTTCCCCCCCTAGAATAGAGATTATTTTCCCCCCCTTGAAATGGAGATTATTATTTCCCCCCCTTTCCCCCAGATTTTGAGCCAACCCCAGCCACTCCACACGGGGGGAGGCCTCTCCTGCACCTCTGGAGTGACAGATTTGGGGTGACCCCTCCCCAGCCCGTCCGTCTGTCTGTCCGTGCCCTGCTGCAGGTGAGGCTGTGCCAGAGCCCGGTGAGCAATCCTGTTCTTCAGGGGATTAGGGATGAGCAAGCCGGGACTTGGCCCCAACCGGAGCTTCTGGGGGGATGTGACCACGAGCAGGGGGGCTCTGTGAAACCTTTTCACCCTAAATCAGAGAAGATTCCATTCTCCTTCCATCCCAGAGCTCCTGCTCAACCAGAAACGCCATTTCTGGCTTTTCTTGCCCAGAAGCGGCCCCGAGGCACAGCCGGCCCTTCCCAGGGCTGGGAAACCTCGGGAAATCCCTGGGAGCTGCTTTTACCCGGCTGGGAGAGGGGGATCCACCTGCCCGTGGCAGCTCCGGTGAGCGCAGACACGGCTGGGGCTTTGGAGGGAGTTTTTGTGTGAGTTTTGAATTTTTGTGTGAGTTTTGAATTTTTGTGTGTTTTTGTGTGAATTTTGAATTTTTGTGTGAGTTTTTGTGTGAGTTTTGAATTTTTGTGTGTTTTTGTGTGAATTTTGAATTTTTGTGTGAGTTTTTGTGTGAGTCTTGTGAGTTTATGTGTGAATTTTTGTGTGAGTTTTGAATTTTTGTGTGTTTTTGTGTGAGTTTTGAATTTTTGTGTGAGTTTTTGTGTGAGTCTTGTGAGTTTATGTGGGAATTTTTGTGTGAGTTTTGAATTTTTGTGTGAGTTTTTGTGTGAGTCTTGTGAGTTTATGTGTGAATTTTTGTGTGAGTTTTGAATTTTTGTGTGAGTTTTTGTGTGAGTCTTGTGAGTTTATGTGTGAATTTTTGTGTGAGTTTTTGAGTTTGTGCGTGAATTTTGTGTGACTTTGTGTGTGAATTTTTGCGTGAGTTTTTGTGTCAGTTTTTGATTTTATGTGTGAATTTTTGTGTGAGTTTATGTGTGATTTTTTTCTGTGAGTTTGGGAATGTTTGTGTGAGTTTGAGTGTGAATTTTTGTGAGTTTTTTGAGTTTATGTCTGAATTTTTCTGTGAGTTTGGGAGCGTTTGTGTGAGTTCCTGTGTGAGTTTTTGTGTGAGTTTTTGTGTGAGTTTTTGTGTCAGTTTGTGAGTTTATATGTGAATTTTTGTGTGAGTTTTTGAGTTTTGTGTGTGAATTTTTGTGTGAATTTTTGTGTGAGTTTATATGTGATTTTTTCTGTGAGTTTGGGAGTGTTTTTGTGTGAGTTTGAGTGCGATGGTGACGCTGGGAAAGTCGAGGATCAAACCCACGTGTGCACAAGTGAGCACAGGCACCCACACGTGCCCGTGCCAGCGTCACACAGCTGTGCAAACACGCGTGCCCTGGGCACACTCGGGGGGTACAGACAGATTTGGGGGTTAGAGACAGATTTGGGGGGTACAGACAGATTTGGGGGGGATATAAGCAGATTTGGGGGTACAGACAGATTTGGGGTGGATACAAGAAGATTTGGGGGGGTAGAGGTAGATTTAGGCGGGACTGACAGGTTTGGAGGGTGAAGGCAGCTTGGGGGGGGTGCAGACAGATTTTGGTGTTAGAGACAGATTTGGGGGGTAGAGGCAGATTTGGGGGTAGAGGCAGATTTAGGGGGGATACAAGCTACAGGCAGATTTGGGGGTGTAGAGGCAGATTTAGGGGGGACTGACAGGTTTGGAGGGTGACAGCAGCTTGGGAGGGGTTCCAAACAGATTTGGGGGCGTGCAGACAGATTTTGGGGGTGCAGAGAGATTTGGGGGGTACAGGCAGATTTGCAGGGGTAGAGGCAGATTTGGGGGGGGGTCCAGACAGATTTGGGGGGGTATAGGCAGATTTGGGGTGCAGCACATGTGGGGTACAGGCAGTTTTGGGGGGCGATGCTGACGATCAGGGGGACCCAGGGAGGTGCCCCAGCTTTGGGAGCCGATCAGGGTGCGGATCTCGGGGGGATTTGGGGGGCACGGACAGAGCTCCAACCAGCACCTACACCCCCAAACCGGGGCGGGGGGCTCGGCCTGGGCTCTGTCCGTCCGCAGGTGAGCGCGGAGCCCCCAAACCGGGGCCGGGGCCGAGGGGGGTGGGACCAGCCCGGCGATAAAACGGCGCGGGCGGGACGGCACGGACGGACAGACGGACGGAGCGAGCGAACGAGCGGCGGTGCCGGTACCGAGGGAGCCCTCGGAGCGCTCATTCCCCTCCCTGTGCCCACCCTGTGCCCACCCTGTGCCCCCCAGCTTGGCAGCCGCGATGCCCAACTTCTCCGGCAACTGGAAGATGAAGAGCTCGGAGAACTTCGAGGAGCTGCTGAAGGCTCTGGGTGAGTGGATCCCCCAATCCTCGGGGTTCCTCTGCGCTGGGGGCCGGGGGGTTCCCCCCATTTTTCCCCCCATTTTCCCCATCTCCAAACCCTTTTGCAGCCCGGCGGTGCCCGGAGCCGCCGTGTGCCGCGGGGATCCCTTTTGCTCCCCCTTTTCTCCGTGCTCTGACGCTCGGTGCCCGCTGAGGAGTCACAGGCACGACGGTGCCGCTCCCGAGGGATCCCCCACCCCTTTCCTGCCTCAGTTTCCCCACCCTGGTGCTCCCCTCCGCCCCCCACCCCAAAATCTCCCGCGGGTTCACCTGTTCCCCCCCATTTTGTGGACAAGCGGTGCCCCCAAACCAGCCCGAGCAGGACCCATTTTGTGGGGATTTTGTGGGGTTTTTGTGGGGTTTTTGGGGTCCTACTCTCCCCTTTCTCATCTCAGCCCCATGGCAGAGCCGAGTGCGGGTGGGGAGAGCCAGAACTCACGGTGGGGGCTGGAATTTGGGGGGGTCCCCGGGGTTTTGCGCACGATCAAATCCATCTCCCCCCCCCCCCCTCCTCCTGACCCGCTCCTCGCCAGCCCGGAGCAGAAATATTTTCCAGGTTAGGGGATAGGGAACGAATATTTCAGGATAATTATCGCTTTCTTGGGTTTCACTCCCGATCCCCCGGCTCTGCCCTGCTCCCCGCCCTGGCCCCGCTGATGGAACCGGCTCGGGGAAACCTCGGCAGGAAAATAAATCTGCCAAAAAACCCCCCCCGGAACCCTCCTGCTTTCCCACGGCGCAAATGGGGGCTCCCCCCGGGGTACAGGCAGATTTAGGGGGGATAAAGGCAGATTTGAGGGGGTACAGGCAGATTTGGTGGGTACAGGCAGATTTGGGCGGGATTTGGGGGAGGTAGAGGCTTATTTGGGGGGGTAGAGAGATTTTGGGGGGATGCAGGCAGATTTTGGGGAGGGGTACAGACAGATTTGGGGGAGGGTAAAGGCAGATTTGGAGAGGTAGAGACAGATTTTGGGGGGGCAGAGGCAGATTTGGGGGGGGTAAAGGCAGATTTGGTGGGGTGCAGACAGATTTAGGGGGGATAAAGCCATATTTGGGGTGGGTACAGACAGATTTTGGGGGGGTACAGGCAGATTTGGGGGGTACAGACAGATTTTGGGGGGATACAGGCAAATTTGGGGGGGTAAAGGCAGATTTGGGGGGGTAGAGGCAGATTTGGGGGGTACAGACAGATTTAGGGGGGATCAAAGCAGATTTAGGGAGGATAAAGGCAGATTTGGGGGGTACAGACCCCACCAGCCCCCCCAGCCGTGGTTTTGCTCCCTTTGGGGGCTGTTTGTGCCTCCCCACCCCCATTACCATCATTTGGGGGGCCCTGTTTGGGGTCTCCGGTGTGAATCCGCCCTGGGGGTGTTGTGGGGGGCTCGCAGGGGATTTGTCCCGTCCCATTGGGGGGGTCCGGCTCCCGCAGCCCCTCCTTTGTGCGGGGACCCTCTCAGGGAGGTGACACGGGAACAATGTCCCCAAAGAGCCCCCCGGTGACAGCCGGGGGCTGCGGGCCGTGATGGATGAGCGGGGACAAAGCCGCAGCTGCCGAGGGGGGAAGGCGGGACCCCCGGGGGGGTCACACAGGTCACACCGGGCGGGGAGCGGGGCCCTTGTCCCCGCTGTCACCCCCGTGCCTTCCCCGGGGCGCATCCGGCGCCGCCGCCGCCCCCTCCGCAGGTAACGAGAGCCAGATGTGGCCAGATGTGGCCCGGGGGGGCTCGGCTGTTCCTCCCCTCCCTCCTTGGGCTGCCTGGAGCCACCTGCGGCCCTTGCTGTGCCCTGGGAGGTGGCAGCGCCGAGAGCGGGGCTGGCCCACGGGCACCGGGTGCCACCGTGCCCCCACCCAGTCACTGGGCACCACCGTGCCCCTCCTGGGTCACCGGGCACTCTCGGTGCCACCGTGTCCCACCCCGGGTCACCAGGTACCACCGTGCCCCTCCTGGGTCACTGGGCACGATTGGTGCCACCCCTGGGTAACTGGGCACTCTCAGTGCCACCGTGCCCCTCCTGGGTCACCGGGCACTCTCGGTGCCGCTGTGTCCCACCCCGGGTCACCAGGTACCACCGGGCTCCCCCTGGGTCACTGGGCACAATTGGTGCCACCCCCGGGTAACTGGGCACTCTCGGTGCCTCCGTGCCCCCCCCGTCACTGGGCACCACCGGGCTCCCCCTGGGTCACTGGGCACTCTCGGTGCCACCATGCCCCCACCCAGTCACTGGGCGCCACCGTGCCCCTCCTGGGTCATCGGGCACGATTGGTGCCACCCCTCAGGTATCCGGCACTCTCGGTGCCACCGTGTCCTCCCCAGTCACCGGGTACCACCAGGCTCCCCCCTGGGTCACTGGGCACAAAATCGGTGCCACCCCCGGGTAACTGGGCACTCTCAGTGCCACCATGCCCTCCCCCTGGGTCACCGGGCACACTCGGTGCCACTGCACCCACTGGGCACACTCGGTGCCACCGTTTCCCCCCTCCTGGTCACCGTGCCTGCTCGGTGGCACCGTGTCTCCAACCCCGAGTCACCGGGCACCACCGTGCCCTCCCCCTGGGTCACCGGGCACTCTCAGTGCCACCGCTCATCCTGGTCACCGGGCACCACCTCTCACCCCCCGGGTCACTGGGCACCACCGTGTCCCCTTGGTCACTGGGCACTCTCGGTGCCACTGTGTTCCCCCGGTCACTGGGCACCACCGCTCCCTTTGGGTCACTGCGCACTGCTCGGTGCCACCGCTCTCCCTGGATCACCGGGCACCCTCGGTGCCACCTCACTCTTGGTCACCGGGCACCACCCTGCCCTCCGGGTCACTGGGCATGCTCGGTGCCACCCCTCGCACTTCCCCCGGGTGACCGTGCCCTCTCAGTGGCACCGTGCCCCCTTGGTCACCGTGCCCTATTGCTGGCACCATGCCCCTGGGTCACTGTGCTCTCTCGGTGTCACCGTGCCCCCTTCGTCACGGTGCCCTCTTGGTGGCACCGTGACCCTGGGTGACCGTGCCCTCTCGGTGTCACCGTGCCCCCTGGTCACCGTGCCCTCTCGGTGTCACCGTGCCCTCTCGGTGTCACCGTGCCCTCTCGGTGGCACCGTGCCCCCTGGTTACTGTGCCCTCTCGGTGTCACCCCCCAGGCGTGAACGTGATGCTGAGGAAGATCGCGGTGGCGGCGGCGGCCAAGCCGGCGGTGGAGATCCGGCAGGACGGGGACGGCGAGAGCTTTTACATCCGCACATCGACCCCCGTGCGCACCACCGAGATCCGCTTCAGGGTCGGGGAGGAGTTCGAGGAGCAGACGGTGGATGGGCGGCCCTGCAAGGTGGGGCTGGCACGGGGGCACAGCGGGGAGAGGGAGAGTGGGTGTGAGTGGGTGTGAGTGTGAGAGAGTGTGAGAGTGAGTGTGGGTGTGAGAGTGAGAGTGTTAAAGTGTGTGTGTGAGTGTGTGAGAGTGAGAGTATGTGTGAGTGTGTGTGAGAGTGAGTGCAGGTGTGTGAGATTGAGAGTGGGGGACTGTGAGTGTGAGATTGTGTGATGTGTCACTGTGTGAGTGTGTGAGTGTGAGAATGAGTGAGTGTGAGACTGAGTGAGTGAGGGTGTGAGAGTGTGAAAGTGTGACTGTGAATAAGGGTGACTGTGTGGGAGTGTGTGAGTGTGAGAATGAGAGTGTGAGTGTGTGTGTGTGTGAGTAGGTAAGGGTGTGAGTGACACTGTGTGTGTCAGTGTGAGTGTGTGAGACTATGAGTGTGAGTGTATGGGTGTGACTGTGTGTGTGATTGTGTCACTGTGTGTGTGTATGACTGTGTGAATGTGAGTGTAACTGTGTGACTGTGAGTGTGAGACTGTGTGTGTGACTGTATGTGCCTGTGAATGTGATTGTGTGTGTGTCTGTGTGTGCATGTGAGTGTGTCTATGTGTGAGTGTGTCAGTCTGAGTGTCAGTGTGACTCTGTGTCTGTGTGTGTGTCTGTCTGTCTGTCTGTGCACACACTCCCTTCTCCCCACAGCTGCTTCCCCTGCTCCTGCACCCCAACCTCTCCTTGTGCCCCCCAGGCCTTTCCTGAGCTCCCCACCCCCTCCTGCACCCCCATCCCTGCCCTGGGTCACCCCAATCCCATCCCTGTGCCCCCAACCCCTCATTGTAGCCCCCAACCCCTTCCCAGTGACCCCAATTCCTTCCCCGTGCCCCCAACCCCTTCCCTGTGCCATCCATCCGTTCCCTGTGCCATCATCCCCTTGTTGTGCCCCTGAACCCTTCTCTGTGCCCCCAACCCCTCATTGTACCCCTCAACCTCTCCGTGTTCCTCCATTCCCTTCCCTGTGCCCCTCAACCTCTCCCCATGCCCCTCAACCCCCTCCCTGTGCCATCATCCCCTCATTGTGCTCCTCAACCCCTTCCCCGTGCCCCCTAACCCCTGTTGTGCCCCCATCCCCTTCCCTGTTCCCCCAAACTTTTCCCCCGTACCCTAAACCCCTCTTTGTGCCCCTCATCCCCTTGTTGTGCCACCCATCCCCTTCCCTGTGCCCCCAACCCCCCATTGTGCCCCTCATCCCCTTCCCTGTTCCCCCCTCCATGCCATCAACCCCTTTCCTGTGCCATCATCCTCTTGTTGTGCCCCTCATCCCCTTTCCTGTGCCCCCAACCCCTTCCCTGCCAACCCCTTCCCTGTGCCATCAACCTCTCTCTGTGCCCCCAATCCCTCATTGTGCCCCTCAATCTCCCCCTGTGCCCCCCATCCCCTTCCCTGTGCCATCAACCCCTCATGGTGCCCCTCATCCCCTCACTGTGCCACTCAACCCTTCCCTGTGCCCCCAACCCCTGTTTTGCCCCCATCCCCTTCCCTGTGCCCCCAACCCCTTCCCTTCCAACCTCTCACTGTGCCCACCAACCCCTCACTGTGCCCCTCAATCTCTCCCTGTGCCTCCAACCCCTCCCTGTGCCCCCAACCCCTCATTGTGCCCCCCTCAACCTCTCCCTGTGCCCCCAACCCCCTTTCCTGTGCCATCATCTCCTCCCTGTGCCCCCAGCCTCCTCGTGCCCTCCAGCCCCAGTTGTGCCCCCATCCCCTCCCTGTGCCCCCATCCCCTCTTTGTGCCCCAAATCCCTTCCCTGCCAACCTCTTCCCTGTGCCATCAACCTCTCCCTGTGCCCCTCAGGCCCCTGTTGTGCCCCTCATTCTCTCCCTGTGCCCCCCAACCCCTTCCTGTGCCATCATCCCCTCATTGTACCCCACATTGTGCCCCCATCCCCTCCCTGTACCCCCCTGATGCCCAGTGCCCCCGCACCCCCCTGGCACAGGGACAAATGCCCCGTTCTGCCCCCGGGGTGGGCAGGAGGTGCCCGGGGTGGGCAGGAGGTGCCCGGGGGTGCCCACACGCCCCCCCATCGCTGCCCCCCATGCCCACAGAGCCTGGCCAGGTGGGAGGATGAGAACAAGAACAAGATGGTGTGTGAGCAGCGCCTGCTCAAGGGAGACGGGCCCAGGACGGGCTGGTCCCGGGAGATGAGCAACGACGGCGAGCTCATCCTGGTGAGGGGAACAGCGGGGAACCGGGGCCAACTGGGACCAACCAGGGCCAGCCGGGGCCAACTGGGACCAGCCGGGGCCAACCGGGGCTTGGGGGCAGCGCTGCCCGCTGGGAACTCCCTCGGAGCTGGGATGGGGACAGGAGGGGTGGATGGGGACAGGAGGGGAGGAATAGGGACAGGGTGGGTGGAAGGGGACAGGAGAGGGGGAAAGGGGACAGGAGGGGATAGATGGGGACAGGAATGTGTTGGGAAGGGGACAGGAGGGGGCTGGAATGGGACAGGATGGAGGGAAAGGAGACAAGAGGGGCAGATGGGGACAAGAGGGGGTGGATGGGACAGGAGGAGGGGAATGGGGACAGGAGAGGGGGAATGGGGACAGGAGGGGGCAAATGGGATAGGAGGGGGAGAATGGGGACAGGAGTGCACTGGGATGGGACAGGAGAGGAGGAAGATGGGGACAGAAGGGGGAGAATGGGGGCAAGAGCAGGGGAAAGGGGACAGGAAGGGCTGAGATGGGGGCAGGAGGAGATGGATGGGGACGGGAGGGGGCAGATGGGACAGGAGGGGGGAAAAGGGGACAGGAGGGGGCGGATGGGGACAAGAGGGGGCAGATAGGACAGGAGGAGCTGGGATGGGGACAGGAGGAGCTGGGATGGGGACAGGAGGGGGGAAAGGGGACAGGAAGAGGAGAGTGGGGGCAGGAGGGGCGGGATGGGGACACGGGGGGCACATCCACACCTGTGACCGCCCCCTTCTCCCCGCAGACCATGACGGCCGATGACGTTGTGTGCACCCGGGTGTACATTCGGGAGTGACCCCCCCCCGCTCAGTGACCCCTCCCCACATCCCCCCTCCCCGTGTCCCCACAGCCCCCTGCACTCCTCCCCTGTCACAGGGGGGTGTTGCATCCCCGAACCCCCATTTCTGGGGGGGTCACACACACCCGGATCTCCCTCCCCGTGCAGGGCGGGGGCTCTCGGGGCCAGCAGAACCTCCCGGCCCGTCCTGGCCCCGCTCTGCTCTCGGTGCTGGCTCGGCGCCGGCTGCGGCGGGGGGTAACGCGGCCCCTCCCTGCCTTTGGGGCTGCTTCCAGCTGGTTTGGCTTCTGCTGGGCTGCTCTTGGTTCCCGCAGCCCCCAGCCCTGCCCCGCCACCCCTCCCCAGTATTTATTTGTGAATATGGTACAGATGGGGACAGCAAACCCCCCCAGCCCGGGGCAGTGCCGGGTCCCAGCCCCCTCCCCTTCCCTCTGTTGTCTCCTCCATTTTTCAATAAATGTCCTGTGACCCCCCCAGGGGTATCCCTGACTCTCCTCCTGCCCCATTGGCACACAGATCCCACACCCTGGGGGCTCTGGATCCCACATCCCAAATTGTGCACCCCAGATCCCAAAGTCTGAACCTGACACTTTGGATCCTCCACCCCATATCCCACACTCCGGATCCCAAAGCCTGGATTCCACACTCCAAATCCCACACCCTGCATCCTGCACCCCAAATCCCACAGTCTGAATCTGACACCTCGGATTCTGCACCCCAAATCCTGCAGTCTGAGTCCCACAGGCTGGATTCCACACCCCAGATTTCCACACCCCACATTTCTACACACCGGATACCACACCCCAGATCTTTCACCTCGGATTCTGCACCCCAAATCCCACATCCCACATTCTGTACTCTAGATCTGCACCCCAAATCCTGCAGTCTGAGTCCCACACCCCGGATTCTGCACCCCAGGTCCCACAGTCTGAACCTGACAACTTGGATCCTCCACCCCATATCCCACACTCCAGATCCCACACCCCAAATCTCACGCTCCAAATCCCACATTCCAGATTCCACACCCTGGATTCTGCACCCCAAATCCTGCAGTCTGAATCCCACATGCTGGATTCCACACCCCAGATTTCCACACCCCAGATTTCTACACACCAGATACCACACCCCAGATCTTTCACCTCGGATTCTGCACCCCAGATCCCACACCCCAAATCCAACACCCCCAGATCCCACACCCCAAATCCAACACCCCCGGATTCTGCACCCCAAATCCCACACCCCAAATCCCACAGCTCAGATCCCACACCTCAGATTCTGCACCGCAGATTTCCTCACTCCAGATCCCACTCACTGGATCTTTCACCCCGGATTCTGCACCCCAAATCCCATTCTCCAGATCCCACACCTCAGATTCTGCACCCCAAATCCCACAATCCAGATCCTTCTCCCCACATCACACACCCCGGATTCTGCACCCAAGATCCCACACCCCATATCCCACACTCCAGATCTCACACTCCAGACTTTGCACCCCAAATCTCACACCCCAGATCCCACCCCCCCAAATCCTACTCTTCAGATCCTACACTCCAGATCCTACACCCCAGATCCTTCCCCCTGGATCCCACACCCCAAATCCCACACCCAGATCCTGCTCCCCACATCCCCTGTGGGGCCATTGCGCAAGGGGCCGGGGGCGAGGGCGGCAGCGGGGTTGGCACATCCCGCGTGGGAAGCGGGTGGTGGCACCGAGGTGACCCTGGGGTGACTGTGGGGTGACCGTGGGGTGACTGTGGGGTGACTGTGGGGTGACCGTGGCTGATTGTGGGGCAGGGAGGGCGGTGTGGGGCCGGGGCTTTGTGCTCTGCCCCAGCTCTCAGCATGAGACCCCAATCCGGGTTGGGTTGGGGTGGGGGAGCCGGGGGCACCCCTGGGTTTGTTCTGTGGCTTTGTTAATTACCGGGCTGGCCGCTAATTGCTCTGCATGGGATTGGCGTTAATTAGCCCAGGACAACGGGGCTGAGCTGGGGGGTTCAGGGAGGATCGGGGTTCGGGGTGCAGGAGAATCGGGGTGCAGGAGAATCGGGGTGCAGGGAGGGTTGGGGTGCAGAGAGGTGCAGGAAGGGTCGGGGTGCAGGAGAATCGGGATTCAGGAAGGTTTGGGGTGCAGGAAGGTGCAGAGAAGATCGGGGTGCAGCACTGCCCCGCCTCGAGCTTTGGGGTGCTGCTCCTGCCCCCCGTTCCCTGCCCAGCTCGGCTCCCCCAGACCGGGCCGAGACCCCTCTGGGGCAGTGCCCCCCACCCGAGGGGCCGTGGGGCAGTTGGGGGGCACCGCCCCACCGAGCGCTGATGGGGGGATGGAGAAGGGAGCCGGGGCTCGGTGTTGTGATGGGGGGAAGGAGAAAGGAGCCAGGGCTCGCTGTTGGCCTCACCCCCACGGCCGGGCTGTGCTCCCGCACCCCGGGAGCCCGTCCAGGAGCAGCGAGGGTGGAATTACACCTTCCCTGGGGAGGAGGAGGAGGAGGGGGAGGAAGGCTCCGGTATCTCCAGGTGGACGCTTGGCAGGCGCCCATCACCCCTGGCGCCGTTCCCAGGGCCGTGTCCCGCCTCTGCCGGGGGTCCCGGCCCCCTCCCCACTTCACCCCCGGAGACCCCGGGAGCCGCCGGTAATGGAATCCAGCCGTGCCCCCGCCCCCGCCGGAGGAATCTCCGCTTTCCCCGGAGCCCTGGGGACGGCTCCGCTTCGCCTCGGCCTGGGGGGGCTCCGGGACCCCCAGAAATGGGGGGAGAGGGGGGCTGGGGCTGCCTGCGCTCTCCCCACAGCGGCCCGGGGGGCTCCGGAGGGAGGCGCCCCCTCCCCGGAGCTCGGCTGCTCTCGGAACAAAAGCGAATTGCGGAGCTGGGGCGGAGGGGCCGTGAGTGAGTGACCCCAAAACTGCTCCGGGGGGCTGAGCCCCCCTCCCGCAGCTCTGCCTGGGTGGTGTCGCGGTCCCGGCGCCGCTAATCCGGCACTAATCCCGCCCGGTGACCCCGCTGCCCCCCCGGGCTGGGCAGGGGGCCGGGCTGGCCCCTCGCCTTTCATGTGCGGAGACAAAGCGGGCAATGAATGCGCGACCCTGGGGGGCCCCGGCCCCTCACCCCGGAATTTTTCCCGTGCATTTTTCTGGAAGCTGAGCTTGGGATGGGTGTGGGGGAACCGCGGCTCTCTCATCCGTGCCGGGAGGGAGCGGGGAGGGGGCTTCGGTCTGTCTGAATCCAGGGGGGGTTCGCTGGGATGTCCCTGTAGGGGACAGAGGGACAGGACAGGGGTCCCTATAGGGGACAGGGGAACAGGACAGGGGTGTCCCTAAAGGGGACAGGACAGAAGTGTCCCTATAGGGGACAGAGGGACAGGGGAACAGGACAGGGGTGTCCCTAAAGGGGACAGAGGGACAGGACAGGGGTGTCCCTATAGGGGACAGGACAGGGGTGTCCCTATAGGGGACAGGGGAACAGGACAGGGGTGTCCTTAAAGGGACAGACAGACAGACAGGCATGGGGGGTCACCCAGCCCCGGTGACGCTGGGGATGAGGTAGAGGAGGGAGGCCGAGCTAGAGGAAAAACCGCCCCCCCCACACACACATCCAGCATGACCCCAGCCAAGCTGTGCCCCACAAGGGCTGGGGTCCCCTCCCTGTCACCCCCACACCCCCAAGGGCGGCTGATGCCCAGCTTGGAGCCCACCCTGGTTGGTCCAGGCTGGCAGCTTGGCATCCCCCACACCCCAAAAAACGTCCTGACAGAGGAGTTGGGGACATGGAGGTGCCAGCCCCAGGAGGGTCTCTCGGCTGCCCTGCTCTCCAGAGGGGTCTCTGATGTGTGACAAGCTTGGGGACCCTGCTCGGTGCCTGGCACTACACAGCCATGGTGCCACGTGCCCAGGTGGGCTCTGGCACACGGCACAGGGTCCCTGTGCCCAGCGCGGTGGGAGGAGCCCCTGCTCTCGGGGGTGTCCCCACGGCTCGGGGCAGCAGGGACAATGCTGCCTGGGTGGCTCAGGGAGGAGCCCCGGGGGACAGGGACTGTCACTGTCACCGCCCGCGCTCAGCCCTCCCTGTGCCCGCCGGGCCGGGGGCTGGGCAGGAGCTCCCCCCTTCTCCCCTCGGCTGGCGGCCGGCCAGCATTGTTCTCCTCGCCTCCTCCTCCTCCTTCTCCTCCTCCTCCTCCCCCCCCTGCAGCTGCAGCTGGCGCCGGAGCTTTCCTGGGTTCCAGGGGAGGGGGAGCTCCAACCCCACAGAGCCCCCCCGGCCTGGGCTCCCCTGGGCAGGGCTGGGGGGGTTTCACCCCCATCCCACTGCAGAGGGGAGCCTGGTCCAGCTCGTGGAGGGGCAGGGGGTGTCTGGGATGCAGCTGCCCCCCATAGCAGGGTAATTTTTTGGGGGGGGTCCTCCTTATCAGCTCAGTAACCCAGCTGTGCCAGCTGGAATCACTCATGGGGTGAGTGCAGGGTTGAAGCTATTTGGGGTGAATCTGCCTCTGTTTGGGGTCTCCAGGGATGCTGGGATGATGCAGAGGGTCCTGGAAGCGACAAGGACAGGGAGAGGGACTGGGGGTACCCACAGGGTCAAGATTGTGTCCAGACAGGGGAAAAGAGCAGAGGAACAAGGTTCTGGGATGCAGCTGCCCCCCACAGCAGGGTAATTTTTTGGGGGAAATCTCCCTTATCAGCACAGCAGCCCAGCTCTGTGGCGTGGCTAGAATCATCCATGGGGTGATGCAGGGTTGAAGCTATTTGGGGTGAATCTGCCTCTGTTCGGGGTCTCCAGGGATGCTGGGATGATGCAGAGGGCCCAGGAGGGCTCTGGAAGGGACAAGGACACAGAGAGGGACTGGGGGTGTGCACACAGGGGACAAGGGGGGGCTGCAGGGCTGGCAGAGGGGGAAGGGAATGGGGCAGACCCCTCCCCAGCCAGGCCTGGGGGCTGGAGCGGGAGGAGCAGCCGGGGCAGGGAAGGCGGGAGCCGGAGCGGCAGCGCCCGGTTGGGTAAGGATGGGGAAACTGAGGCACGCCCGGGATCAAAGCGGGGCAGAGTCACTGCCCTGGGGCTGCTGCTGCCCCACGCTCAACCCCACACCCTGCCCCGTACACAGCCCAACGCTCAGCCCCACAGCCTGCCCCATGTTCAACCCCACACCCTGCCCCATGTTCAACCCCACACCCTGCCCTATACACAGCCCCATACACAGCCCCACACCCTGCCCCACAGCCTGCCCCATGTTCAACCTCACACCCTGCCCCACACTCTGTCCCATGCTCAACCCCATAACCTGCCCCACACCCTGCCCCATAACCTGCCCCACAAACTGTCCCATGTTCAACCCCCTGTCCCACACCCTGCCCCACACTCTGTCTCACACTCAACCCCACACACTGTCCCACACTCTGCCCCAGGCTCAACCCCATAACCCGCCCCACACCCTGTCCCAGGCTTAACCCCACAACCTGCCCCACAAACTGTCCCATGTTCAACCCCACAGCCTGTCTCACACCCAACCCCATAACCTGCCCCAGGCACAACCCCATAACCTGCCCCACACCCTGTCCCAGGCTAAACCCCACACCCTGCCCCATGTTACACCCCACGGCCTGTCCCACACCCTGCCCCACAATCAACCCCGCACCCTTCCCCAGGCTCACCCCATAACCTGTCCCACATCCTGCCCCATGCTCAGCCCCACGCTGTCCCATGCTCAACTCCATAAAATGCCCCACACACTGTCCCACATTCAACCACATACCCTGCCCCACAAACTGCCCCATGTTCAACCCCACACACCAAACTGGGATTCGCATTTAATGCCAAGTACAAAGTCACCACCCCCCCATCTCCGCCCCCAAAAAAAAAAAAACAAAAAAAAAAGAAAAACTTCTAAAATTCTTCCAAAAATAAATTAAAGGAAAGGGACGGGTTCCCCCCAACCCCTCCTGTCCTGTGCAAAGAGAAAAGAGCCACCCCCTCTGCATCCCAGGCCTGAGCCAGGCTCCAGTAAGGAAAGAAATGGGCAAAGCAAGGAGCTGGGGCCCGGGCAGCAGGTCCCCAGGGTGGGGGTGGGACTGGGGCACTTCCCCTGCTCCCCACACTGCAGATGGGGAAACTGAGGCAGGGGCAGCGGGTACCCCCTGTGTTACTGCTCCATTCCAGCAGCGGCAGCTGGAGCCCACCCCGTGCCCCCCACGGCAGGGCAGGGGGCTCACCCGGCAGGGCAGGGGGGCTCTGCCGGCTCTGTGGGGCCGGGGAAGGTGAAGTGCTGTCGGAAAGGCGCCCTATGTACATCCCTGAAGGTGGCAGCCCCTCCCCTGCCCCGCCTGCTCCCGGGCCCCAGCCCGCTATGAGGTCTGGCACTGCACATGCTGCCTCATCCCATCCTCGAAATCATCCTCGTGATAAGCTTCCCCCGTGTAGGGCCGCCGGCCCGGCCCGCTGTGAGCCGTGTAATCGCTGAGCTCCACCTCCTCCGTGTCCTCCGTGGCCATCACCTCCTCCTGCGGCGGGAAGAAGCCCTGCAGCTGCCGCAGGCGGTCCGTGGGGAGCCAGCCCGGCTCGGGGAACTTCACCTGAGGGCACACAGAGGAGCAACTTCACCTGTGAGGCAGCTCGGGAAGGCCGCAGGTGGGAGATGTGGAGCCTCAGCATCCTGCTCTAGCTCACCTCGAACTGCAGGATGAGTTTTCCTTTCTGGAAGGGGCTCCTGTAGACAGGCATGCCCTCGTTGGGGATGCACTTCAGGTCCCCAGGTCGGATCACATCACCTGAGAGACAGAGATGAGGGTGACCTGCTGTGCTGGCAGCTCCTGCTGGGATGTATTGGTCTCCTTGAGCTAGGTCTTATAAATTCTTGGAGATTTATCACACCCAAGATAGCTCAGCTACTTTAGAAGGCATAAAATCAGCAGGATGGGTTCTGTGGTAGTGTTGGGAAGGCAACACAACAAAACTCTTTACATAGAAAAGCCAAGTCAGGTGCAAGAGGGTCTAAAACACTTCACAAAAGTGATTAGTTTCTTTGTGCTCTCCTTTTTCTAGTAAATTCCTTAGATGGGACTTTGTAGCTCCTGTCCAATTGGCCAGCCTTAAATTTGAGGTGAACCATCCCCCCGGGAGGTGGGGACACCTCTTATGAGGCGTCTTTTTACCTAATTGAGGAGATAAACTGGGCTTTTCTCCTTTTCAAGGAAACAAAGGACAGTTTTGCCACTCCATCAACAGGGGGCACATCCCTGCGGTGCTGTGCCACTCCCAGGTGCTGAGTGCCCCTCACCTGGCGGGGAGGACACGAGCAGGGTGCGGTTGTCCAGGGTGTGGATCACCTGCCTGCACCCACACAGGGCGTCTGCCAGGCTGATCTCCCTCCTGACAATCAGGTCATCACCGCTGCGCCGGAAAACAGGATGTTCCTTCTGATCCAGCACGATGATGATGTCCCCGGGCTCCAGGCCGGGCACCTGGTCCCCTTCCTCGTGGAAGGTGATTTTCTGCCCGTCCTTCATGCCTGTGAGGGGAGTGAAGGAGGCTCAGAGCCCGTGTGGCGCTTTGGGGTGACCCCCCGTGCACGCAGCCGTGCCTCACCTTTATCCAGGTGCACGCTGAGGATTTTCTTCTCCCGCACCACCTTGCGGCCGTTGCAGGTGAGGCAGCAGTCGCGGGGCCGGATCCACTCGCCCTGGCCCTGGCACTGCGAGCACACGGTCTGGATCTGCTGGATCATGCTGGGCCCCAGCTGGTGGATGCGAACCTCCATGCCCGAGCCGTGGCACTTGGGGCACCTCCTCTGGGCGCCCTCCCGCACCCCGCAGCCTGTGCCAGGGGGGGCAGGGGGTCAGATATTGGGTTAGGGGGTGTTGGGGCGGCCCCTCAGCCCCTCACTCACCTCCACACTTGCGGCAGATGATGTTTTTCTGCAGGGACAGCTTCCGTGTGGAGCCGTTGTACAGATCCTCGAGTGATACAGAGAGCTGGTGCACCACTGTCTTCCCTGGGCATGGGGAGAGCCTGGCTCAGCACCAGCCTTGTGCCAGCCCCAGACAGGCACTGGGCACTGCTCAGGCTCACCAGGTGAGCCAGCCCTGCTCCTTCCTCAAGGACAAAGCAGGAACAGCTTCACTCCAAGCCTGGATGCCACCCTGGGGCAGTGGCGGGTCCCCAGCGTGGGCAGGGCACGGCTCCCACCCCAGGGCTCTCAGCCACCCCCAGCTGCTCCAGATGACTCCCTCAGCCTCCTAATTGCCCTGCAATTAACTCCTGCCATCTCAGCAAGAAGCCGGCAGAGTCACCGTGTCCCTGTGACCCAGGCCCGAGTCACCGGGCTGGCCCCGCGTCCTTGCTGCCACCCCGGGGCTGCTGCGGGGACTCAGCCCAGCCCCGGGGCCGGGGACGGCGGGGGAAAGCCGGGACAGGGACAGGGAAGGGCCCTTTGAAGAGAAAGTAATGAGGGTGGTGAGGAGCTGCAGCGGGCTGTGCCGCAGGGGCAGAGACGGCCTGGGGAGCCTGGCTGGATCCCTGAGCCAGTGCCCTGCTGGGGACCAGGCTCCTGTCACCCTGAGCCAATGTCACACTGCATTTGGGTGCCAGTCCTTTTCCAGTCATGCTTCCCAGCAGTCCCTTGTCCTCCAAACCAGCGCTGTGCTGGGCACCAGCCCTCTCCCACCAAAAGGTCCCAGCAGGTTTGTCACCTCCTCACCACGCTGGGCACCAGCTCCATCCCACCAAAAGGTGCCAGCAGGTTTGTCACCTCCTGTCACCTCACAGTGCTCCCACCAAGAGGTGCCAGCAGGTTTGTCACCTCCTTAAGGTGCTGATCACCAACCCCCTCACCAACCCCCTCCCACCAAAATGTCCCAGCAAGTTTGTCACCTTTTCATGGAGCTGGACACCAGCCCCCTCCCACCAGCCCCCACTCACCTCCTGAGTGACCACCATGCTCCAGACCCAAAAGGTCCCAGCAGGCTGTCACCTCCTGTCATCTCCTCCCATCAAGAAGTGCCAGCAGAGTTGTCACCTCCTCATGGTGCTGGCTGCCCTCCCACCCACCCCAGGGTCACAGCAAGTCCCTCATCCCTCACTCCTCACCTCTCCTGTCCGCCCGGCCTCGCATCCTCACTCCCCCTCCAAAGAAGAGGTCGAAGATGTCCATGGGGGAGCCGAAGCCGCCGCCTCCCCCGCGGCCCCCCAGGCCTCCCTCCTTCATGGCTCGCTCTCCTCCGCGGTCGTACAGCGCCCGTTTGTGGGCGTCCGACAGCACCTCGTAGGCCTGCGAGATCTGCTTGAACTGGGGAGGGCACAGAGGGGTCAGCTGGGCATGGGGGGCTCGGGGAGGGGCCGGGGGGGCCGCACGTACCCGCTCGCCCTCGCTGGGGTTCTTGTCGGGGTGGTAGCGCAGTGCCAGGCGCCGGTATGCCCGCTTGATCTCGTCCAGGCTGGCGCCCGGCCGCACGCCCAGCAGGTCGTAGTAACCCGTCTCCTTCACCATCTTCCCGGCTGCTGTGACGTGCTGGGACAGGACAGGGCTGTGAGCGTGGCACTGCCACCCGGCCAGAGCTCTGAGTGACCCCAAAACCCCGCTGGGTGAGCCCTGCTGGCCCCTGCCTCAGTTTCCCCACAGTGAGACAGGGAGTGGTGACAACAACGCGACAGACAAACCCCGCACGAGGCTCCTGCGAGTGTGGGGCTGGACCCCAAATCCCATTCCCACAAAAGGCTTTGATCCCTGCTGTCCCTCATGCACAGCCCTGCCTCAGTTTCCCCGCAGTGGAACAGAGTGGTGACAACAACCGCACACAGAACTCCTGCAAGTGGACCCCAAGTCCCGTCCCCTCAAAATGCTTTGATCCCTGGTGTCCCTCATGCACTTGGGTGACAGGGGATGTCCGAACCGGTGCCACCGGGGACAGCCGGGCACCGCAAGGGGGTCCGGCAGTGAGGGGCGGGCTCGGGGGTGCCCTGTCTCCCCCCGGGCCGTGTGTCACAGCCGATAAAGCCCCGCGTGGGGTGGGGACTCGTTTATCTTGCGACGCGGGGAGCGCTCGGGTAAATAACCCCGGCTTCCCACTGCGGACCGGGTCCGGGGACCGCAGCGGGGTCTGTCCCCCGGGGCCGGTACGATCCAAGCTGGGATCCCCTTGGCTGGAACGGGGTCTGTCCCCCGGGACCGGGCCCCTCAGGCCGGGTCGCTCCAGCGGAGGAGCCCCGTGAGGAGCGGTTCAGCCCCTCAGGTCCCGCACCGGGGGTACCGGGCAGAGGTGACACGGTGACAGCCCGTCCACGGCCGCGGAGGTCCCCACACCTCACACCGGAGCGGAGGAGCGGACTCGAACCCGGTACTCCCGGAGGAGGGGTCGCCTCAGATTCCCCCCCGGAGCCCTGCAGGCCCTCAGGGCACCCCGAGCAGCCGCCTACAGGGCTGTGCGGGGCGGGCCCCCACAGACACGGGCAGGGCGGGGGTCGCAGAGAGGTTGGGGAGGTCGCGGCGGGGTCCCGGGGCCGCCCCCCCCTCACTCACCGCCGCCGCCGCTCCGCCGCCGTCTCCGAACTCTCTGGAAGCCGCCGCAGTAACCCCACCCCCTCCGCGCTGCACGCCGCGCCCATTGGTGGAAACGCCCTCCTGCGCCCGCCCATCACCCTGCGGGCCCGGCGCTGATTGGCTAGGGGCGGTGCTTGCCCGCTCGGGAGGCGGGGCGCCGCTTCGCCTTGCGATTGGATAAGAGAGCGGCTGGGTGTTGACTCCTTGTCTCTCATTGGCTGGGAGCGGGTGGCCAATCAGAGGGGAGAGTAGGGGGTGCAGGTGTGGTGCGCATCCGGCAGGGGGCGCGCGGGGCTCGCTGAGGGCGGGGCAGTGGGCGGGGCCAACACAGTGGGCGGGGCCAAATGGGGCGTGGTTATATACAGGGCGTGGCAATGTGCGTGGTGGTGGGCGTGGCCTCGGTGGGGGGCCGTGGGGGTGACCCTGGGGTAGTTTCGGGGTGCTGGGGTGGGAACACCGGGAGTTCTCGGGGGGCTCAGGGGTCTCAGGGGAGGCTGGAGGAGCTCCCAGGAGTTTTGGGGGTCCCAGGGGCTGTTCTGGGGATCCTGGATGGTCCCAGCGCGGTCCTGAGGAGGATTCTGGGGGTCCCGGATGGTCACAAGAGGGATCCTGGGTGTTCCTGATTGTGCTCCCCTTCCCCAAATGGGGTTTGTTAGCAGGGGAGGGGGGGAAGAGTGGGGACGGATCTGAGGGCTCTGGGGACTGGGGGGTCTGAACTGGGGAACCAGGGTCTGTTTGGGGGGGCAGGGGAGCAGAACTGGGGGTCTAAGGTCTCTCCAGGGGTCACAATTGGGGATCTGGGGTCTTTCCAGAGGGCAGAAGTGGGAGCTGGGAGCTGAACCAGGGGCAGAACTGGGGGCTGGGGTCTGGCCAGGGGGTCTGGGGTCTCTCCAGGGGTCAGAACTGCATTCTGGGGTCTGGCCAGGGGGTCTGGGGTCTCTCCAGGGGTCAGAACTGGGGGTCTGGGGTCTGCCAGGGGGCAGAATTGGGGGTCTGGGGTCTGAACCAGGATCTGGGACCCCCTGTTCCCTTTGTCCCCACCCAGGGGGGACAGTGGGGGGAGTCAGGGTCTCTCCTCCAGCCCCCGCCCCCCCCCCAAAGGCTGCTCAGGCATTTCTGGTGCCCCCCTGAGCCCCCACTTTGGCCTCAGGCTCAGCTGGGGTCTGACCAGGGACCCTTGGAGGAGGAGGAGGAGGAGGAGGAGGAGGAGGAAGGTTCCAGAGGTTCTGGTGGGCTTTGGGGGTGCTGGGACCCCCTCCCCACGCTCCAGCCCAGCCCTGCTGCCCCCCCAGACACATTTGGCCAGGCTGGGCCCCTCTGGCTCCCGGGGGGGTTCAGGGTGGGCTGGGGGGTCCTGCAGGGATCAATCCCCCCCCCCCGGCTGTAACCCAAGCCCTGCAGCAGCTGCTGCCCCACAGGAGCCCCGGGGCAGCTGAGCCCGGAATCCCGGAGAATTCCAGCTTGAGGTGCCCCGGGGCACTGGGAGGGGCCCCCGAACTGGGAGTGGGGGCTCTGAACTGGGAATGGGGCCCTGAACTGGGAATGGGCTCCCCGAATTGGGAATGGGGATTCTAAACTGGGAATGAGGGCTCTGAACTGAGAGTGGGGGCTGTGAACTGGGAATGGGGGTTCTGAACTGGGAATGAGGGCTCTGAACTGGGAGTGGAGGCTCTGAACTGGGAATGGGGGCTCTGAACTGGGAATGGGCTCCCCGAACTGGGAATGGGGGTTCTGAACTGGGAATGAGGGCTCTGAACTGGGAGTGGAGGCTCTGAACTGGGAATGGGGGCTCTGAACTGGGAATGGGCTCCCCGAACTGGGAATGGGGGTTCTGAACTGGGAATGAGGGCTCTGAACTGGGAGTGGAGGCTCTGAACTGGGAATGGGGGTTCTGAACTGGGAATGGGGCCCTGAACTGGGAGTGGAGGCTCTGAACTGGTAATGAGGGCTGTGAACTGGGAATGGGGCCCTGGACTGGGAATGGGGGCTCTGAACTGGGAGTGGAGGCTCTGAACTGGGAATGGGGCCCTGAACTGGGAATGGGGTTTCTAAACCGGGAATGTAATTTCTAAACTGGAAATGGGGTCTCTGAACTGGGAATGGGGGCCCTGAACTGAGAATGGGATTTCTAAACTGGGAATGGAATTTCTAAATTGGGAATGGGATTTCTAAACTGGGAATGGGATCTCTAAACTGGGAATGGAGTTTCTAAACTGGAAATGGGGTTTTGAAAATGGGAATGGGCTTTCTAAACTGGGAATGGAATTTCTAAACTGGGAATGGGGTCTCTGAACTGGGAATGGGGTTTCTAAACTGGGAATGGAATTTCTAAATTGGGAATGGGGTTTCTAAACTGGGAATGGGGTCCCTAAACTAGGAATGGGGACTCTAAACTGGGAATGGGGTTCCTAAACTGGGAATGGAGTTTCTAAACTGGGAATAGAGTTTCTAAACTGGGAATGGGGATTCTAAACCAGGCAACCAACTGGGAACAGAGTCCCCAAGCTGGGCACAGGGTTCCCAAACTGGGAATGGGGTCCTTAAACTGGGAATGGAGTCCCCAAACTGGGAATGGGGTCCTTAAACTGGGAATGGAGTCCCCAAACTGGGAATGGGGTCCTTAAACTGGGCACAAGGTTCCCAAACTGGGAGTGGGCTGTGTAAAATGGGAATGGGGATTCTAAACTGGGAATGGGATTTCTAAATTGGGAGTGGGGTCCTTAAACTGGGAATGGGGTCTCTGAACTGGGAATGGGGTCTCTGAACTGGGAATGGAGTCCTCAAACTGGGAATGGAGGCTCCAAATTGGGAATGGGGTCCTTAAACTGGGAATGAACCCCAAACTGGGAATGAGCCCCCAAACTGGGAATGAGCCCCCAGCCCCTCTGTTGGGGACAAGGGGCTGGAGCCAAGGGCCCTTCCTGTCCCTTCCTGTCCCCTCCTGTCCCTCCCAGCTGGATCCGGTGGCCAGCGGTGACTCAGGGCTGGCTGCTGTCACATCCTGTCCCCAGCACGTGCCCCCTGGCCTGGCACGGTGCCCCCCAAGCCTCCCCTGGGCACCGGGAGCGGGTTTGGCACAGGGCTCAGGGCCAGCCCTGGGTGGGGACACAGCCCTGGGTGGGGGGACACAGCCCCACTGTCCCAGTGCCACCTGTGCTTGTCCAGCTGTGCTGAGTCACCTCCACGCTCGCTGTGCCCACCCCGGATGTGCCCCAAAATCAGGGGGGGCTCTGGGGGGGCTCATCCTCCCCCCACCCTCGGCTCATCCCCACCCTGGCTGTGGCTGGGGCTGGGTGAGAAGGGAAACTGAGGCACGGTGCTGGTGTGTGGGAGTTGGATGGGATTTCTCCCCAGCCCTTGTGCCCATGTGTCACACCCTTGTGCCACACCCCCATGTCCATGTGCCACACCCAGTGCCCATGTGCCACACCCATTTGCCACTCCCATGTCCCTGTGTCACACCCAGTGTCCCTGTGCCACCCCCGTGTCCCTGTGCCACACTCAGTGCCCATGTGTCACACCCATGTGCCACACCCCCATGTCCATGTGCCACACCCAGTGCCCATGTGCCACACCCATTTGCCACACCCATGTCCCTGTGTCACACCCATGTCCCTGTGCCACACCCAGTGCCCATGTGCCACACTCCGTGTCCCTGTGCCTGTGTGCCATACCCTGTGCCCCCCTGTGCCATACCCCCATGTCTATGTGCCACACCCGTGTCCCTGTGCCACTCCCATGTGCCCCACCCCCATGTCTGTGTGCCACACCTATTTCCCTGTGCCACACCCATGCCCATGTGCCACACCCATGTGCCACACCCATGTCCCTGTGTCACACCCATGTGTCACACCCGTGTCCCTGTGCCACACCTAGTGTCCATGTGCCACACCCATTTCCCTGCGCCACCCCATGTGCCACACCCCATGCTTGTTTGTCACACCCATTTCCCTGTACCACACTCTGTGTGCTCCTGCGCCACCCCCAGTGTCCTTGTGCCACACCCCGTGTCCCTGTGCCACCCCCATGTCCCTGTGCCACACCCATGTGCCACACCCTGTGCTTGTGTGTCACACCCTGTGTGCTCCTGTGCCACACCCAGTGTCCCTGTGCCACACCCATGTGCCACACCTATGTCTGTGTGCCACACCCCATGCCCCTGTGCCACACCCCGTATGCTCCTGTGCCAATCCTGTCTCTGCGCCACACCCAGTGTCCCTGTGCCACACCCTGTGTGCTCCTGTGCCACACCCATGTGCCACACCTCATGTCCCTGTCCCACACCCGTGTCCCTGTGCCACATCCTGTGTGCCATACCCCGTGCGTCCCTCTGCCACCCCCCGTGTTCTCTTGTGCCAAACCCATGTGCCACCCCTAGTGTCCCTGTACCACACTCTGTGTTCCCCTGTGCCACCCCCGTGTCCTTGTGCCACAGCCATGTGCCACACCTGTGTTCCTGTGCCTCATCTGTGTCCCTGTGCCACACCCCATGTGCCACACCCCTGTGCCACAACCGTGTCCCTGTGCCACATCCCGTGTGCCCCTGTGCCACAGCCCGCGTGTACCTGTGTCACACCTCATGTCCCTGTGCCACACCCCGTGTGCCACACCCAGTGTGTCCCTGTGCCAATTCTGTGTCCCTGTGCCACACCCATGAGCCATACCCCACGTGCTCCTGTGCCAATCCTGTGTCCCTGTGCCACCCCCCCGCGTGCTCCTGTGCCACACCTGTGCGCCATCCCCCTTGTCCCTGTGTGCCACACCCCTGTGCCACACCCAGTGCCCATGTGCCAATCCCATGTGTCCCACATTCTGTGTCCCTGTGCCACACCGGGGATAATCAACAGCCCAGGATCGGGGAAACGTTGCCCCAGGGGGAATTTGTGCCCCCAGGAATGGAAACACCAACCCGGGGTGGGGAGGATGAATCAGTTTGGGAATGGGAAGGGACCCCCAGAAATCGGGGTGCATTGTCCCAGGAACTGGGGTGCATCACTCCGGCAATTGGGGTGCATCACTCCAGAGGCTGCATCACCCGCAAAATTGGGCTCCATCACTGGGGGTGCATCACCCCCAGAGATTGGGGTGCATCACTTGGAGGGGTGCATTGCCCTGGGGATTGGGGTTCATCATTCCAAGAGGCTACATCACCCCAGGAATTGGGGTGCATCACCCAGGAATCGGGTGCATCACTCCGGGGGTGCATCACCCAGAAATCGGGGTGCATTGTCCCAGCAATCGGGGTGCACTGTCCCAGAAATCGAGGTGCATTGTCCCCAGGGATCGGGGTGCATCACCCCGGGAATTTGGGTACATCACCCCAAGGGATTGGAGAGCATTGTCCCAGAAATCGGGGTGCATTGTCCCAGGGATCAGGGTGCATCACCCAGGAACTGGGGTGCATTGTTCCGGGAATCGGGGTGCACTGTCCCAGAAACCGAGGTGTATTGTCCTCAGGGATCGGGGTGCATCACCCCAGGAATTTGGGTACATCACCCCAAAGGATTGGAGTGCATTGTCCCAGAAATTGGGGTGCATTACTCTGGGGGTGCATCACTCCACGAATCGGGGTGCTTTGTCCCAGAAATCGGGGTGCATCACCCAGGGGGGCATCACCCATAAATCAGGGTGCATTGTCCCAGGAACTGGGGTTCACCACCCAGAAATCGAGGTGTATCCTCCATCAATCGGGGTGCACTGTCTGGGGATCGGGGTGCCCTGTCCCGGGGAGGTCCATCCCCCATCAATCGGGGTGCACTGTCCCATCAATCAGGGTGCCTTGTCCCGGGGATGGGGGTGCATCCGCCATCAATTGGGGTGCACTGTCCCGTCAATCGGGGTTCGTTCCCCATCAATCGGGGTTCGTTCCCCATCAATCGGGGTGCACTGTCCCATCAATCAGGGTGCCTTGTCCCGGGGATGGGGGTGCATCCGCCATCAGTCGGGGTGCCCTGTCGGAGGGATGCCCTGTCCCATCAATCGGGGTTCACTGTCCGGGCATTGGGGTGCCCTGTCCCATCAATCGGGGTGCATCCCCCATCAATTGGGGTCCATCCCCCATCCATCCCGGATGGATCCCGTTTCCATCCCCCTCCCGCCGCTGACGGACGGCTCCAGACGCGCATTCCCGGCGCGGTTGCCCCGGGCTCGGCCGCGGGCAGCACCGGCCCCGCCCGGGGCTGGCAGCAGCTGCCGCCGGTCGAGGGCACGGCCGAGGCTGCGGGGTCACGGCCCGGCAGCTGGGCCGGCCCCCGGGCCCCCCGGGCCCCCCGAGCCCCCCGAGCTGATGGCAGCCGCCGGGAGCTATTCCCGGCTCTGACCCGGTGAAGGGCGGGCAGGGAGGGGACCGAGACGAGGTGGCACGGGAGGGGACAATGCTGTGGGGAGTGGGGATGTCACCCTGGGGTCACACACAGCCCTGCTCTGCTCTCCAATTGAGATTTTGGGGTCCTGTGACTATCAGACATGAAACAACATGAGCATACACCTTGCTGTTTTCAAGGCAAAAAAGAGAGAAGTTTAATGCTAACTCCAGCATTTATAGATTTCTGAAAGTGACAGTGGACTGGAGGGTGACAGTGGGTTGGAGGGTGACAGTGCCACCTCTCCAATGACACTGGACAAACTAACAGTCCATCAAATTTCTCTTCTTCTATAGAAGAGTGCCAAACAATAATTTATTTACAGAAAATGTGTGAGAAAGTTCCTTACAAGAATGTAAACATCAAAAAGCTCAGAAAATGTTAAAAAATCAGAGCAACAGGAGGTGGCACAGGAGGGGACGGTGCTGTGGGGAGTGGGGATGTCACCCTGGGATCACACACAGAGCCCTGCTCTGCTCTCCAATTGGGATTTTGGGGTCTTGTCACTAACACGAGCACACACATTGCTGTTTTCAAGGCAAAAAAAAGAGAAGTTTAATGCTAACTCCAGCATTTATAGATTTCTGAAAGTGACAGTGGATTGGAGGGTGACAGTGCCACCTCTCCAATGACACTGGACAAACTAACAGTCCATCAAATTTCTCTTCTTCTATAGAAGAGTGCAAAACAATAATTTATTTACAGAAAATGCGTGAGAAAGTTTGTTACAAGAATGTAAACATCAGAAAGCAGAGAAAATGTTAAAAAATCAGAGCAACAGGAGGTGGCAGAGGAGGGGATGGTGCTGTGGGGAGTGGGGATGTCACCCTGGGGTCACACACAGCCCTGCTCTGCTCTCCAATTGGGATTTTGGGGTGCTGTCACTACAGGATGTGCAATGAGCGCACACATTGCTGTTTTCAAGGCAAAAAAGAGAGAAATTTAATGCTAACTCCAGCATTTATAGATTTCTGAAAGTGACAGTGGACTGGAGGGTGACAGTGCCACCTCTCCAATGACACCAGACAATCCAGTTCATTAAATTTCTCTTCTATAAAAGAATACAAAACAGTTATTTACAGAAAGTGTGTGAGAAAGTTCCTTACAAGAATGTAAACATCAAAAAGCTCAGAAAATGTTAAAAAATCAGAGCAACAGGAGGTGGCACAGGAGGGGACAATGCTGTGGGGAGTGGGGATGTCACCCTGGGGTCACACACAGAGCCCTGCTCTGCTCTCCAATTGGGATTTTGGGGTCTTGTCACTAACACGAGCACACACATTGCTGTTTTCAAGGCAAAAAAGAGAGAAATTTAATGCTAACTCCAGCATTTATAGATTTCTGAAAGTGACAGTGGGTTGGAGGGTGACAGTGCCACCTCTCCAATGACACCAGACATTCCAACAGTCCATCAAGTTTCTCTCCTTCTATAAAAGAATGCAAAACAATAATTTATTTACGGAAAGTGTGTGAAAAAGTTCCTTACAAGAATGTAAAGGTCAAAAAGCTCGGAAAATGTTAAAAAATCAGAGCAACGGGGTCCCTATTAAAAGGATTGTGGTTATTATCAGTGTCCCTATTAACAGGATTGTCCCTGCTGTAGCAGCTTCTTCAAGCCAGGTCTAATGAGCTCTTGGAGGTTTATAACACACCCAAGATAACTCAGCTACCCTTGGAGGCATAAAAATCAGCAGGATGGCTTCTGTTGCATTGCTAGAAACAAAAATGTTTAATAAAAAGCAAAATAACAAACAGAAAAACCAAGCTAAGTGCTAGAGGTTCTTGCTCTTAGTGAAACACCTTACAAAAATAATTAATTTCTTTGTTCACATTCTTTTCTGGTTAATTGAGTTTATTTAATCCAGGTGAGATTTTTTGGCTTCTGTTTGATTAGCTATCTTTAAATTTGAACAAAAATTTACATAAATTTTAATTTATTAAAAAAAATTATAAATTTGAAGAAAATTTGATTTCCCCTAAGTCCTACGAGGTGTCTTTTCACTTAAATGGAAGAGAGAAACTTCTGAGCTTCTTTCAAATACTCAAATCTCAGCCCTGATTGGTTTGACCACAAAAAAAAACTCACTTCCTTTTCAAACCAGGACATTTTTTTATGAAGGAACAAAGGATAATTTCACCACTCCATCCACAAGAAGCTCACTCCCACCGCGCATCCCCCTCGGCTCTGGCAGCCCCAATTTTGGGGAGGGGGCAGCGGGGGCCGCCCGAGCCCCTCCCGCTGTATTTTTAGCCCTTTCCTTATAAGGTTCCCACGAATTTTGGGAGCTGAGAGAGGGATGAAGTCATGGCTGAGGTCATCCCGCCTTCCCCCGCCTCGCTCACCCCACAGGGAGCTTTTTGTGCGGGCTCCATTGAAATCCCCCGGCGCAGGCGGGCAGGAAACAAAGCCCTGCCCTGGCTGGCGGGGGGCCAGGCTGCGGGGGGGCTCCAGGGGCTCTCAAAGCAACAATTGGCAGCTCCCACCCCTCAGGACCCCCCCTTTGCACACTGCTGTTCGCTGGGTGTGAGCGGGGTTTGAGTGCAGGGCGCTTGCACTGCTCTTTTCAGCATCCCCAAAATCAGCGTGGTCCCCAAAATCTGCCTGTGTGCACCCACTGGGTGCTGCCCTGATAGGGTCTGATGGGGTTTGGGGTCAGGGGATTGAGTCATGGGGGCACCCGTGTCCCCCCCAGGGTCATTTTGGTCCTCCCAGGGTCATGCTTGGTCCCCCCAGGGTTGTGTTTTGTCCCCCCAGGGTTGAGTTTGGTTCCCCCAAGGTCACATTTGGTCCCCTTATGGTCATGTTTGGTCCCCCAGGGTCACATTTGGTACCCCCAGAGTCACATTTGGTTCCCCCAGGGTTGTGTTTGGTCCCCCCAGGGTCCCATTTGGTCCCCCAGGGTTGTGTTTGGTCCCCCCAAGGTCACATTTGTTCCCCCCAAGGTTGTGTTTGGTCCCCCCAGGATCGTGTTTGGTACCCCCAGGGTTGTGTTTGGTACCCCTTGGATCATATTTGGTCCCCTCAGGGCCACATTTGGTGCCCCCAGGGTCACGTTTGGTCTCTCCAGGGTTGTGTTTGGTCTCCCCACGGTTGTGTTTGGTCTCCTAGGGTCACGTTTTGTCCCCCCAAGGTCCCGTTTGATCCCCCCAGGGTCGTGTTTGGTCCCCCCAGGGCTGTATTTGGTCCCCACAGGGTTGTGTTTTGTCCCCCCAGGATCGTGTTTGGTGCCCCCAGGGTCATGTTTGGTTCCCCAGAGTCATGTTTGGTCTCTCCAGGGTTGTGTTTGGTCCCCCTAGGGTTGTGCTTGGTCCCCCCAGGGTCACATTTGGTACCCCAGGGTTGTGTTTGGTCCCCCCAGGGTTGTGTTTGGTACCCCTTGGATCATGTTTGGTCCCCCTAGGTTCATGTTTGGTCCCCCCAAGGTCATGTTTGGTCTCCTAGGGTTGTGTTTGGTACCCCCAGGGTCATGCTTGGTGCCCCCAGGGTTGTGTTTTCTCCCCCCAGGGTCACGTTTTGTCCTCCCAGGGTCACATTTGGTCCCCCCAGGGTCACATTTTGTCCCCCCAGGGTCATGCTTGGTCCCCCCAGGGTTGAGTTTGGTCCCCCCAGGGTTGTGTTTGGTATCCCCAGGGTCACCTTTGGTCCAGCTGTGGTCACACAGTGCTGGGGGACAGCCCAGGTCCCACTGGGAACACTCCTGATCCCACTGAGGACGCTTGATCCCATGAGGGACATCCTTCATCTCACTGGGAACAGGCTGGGTCACATCAGGGACACCCTCTGTCCTGCTGGGGACACATTTGGTCCCACCAGTGACACCCTTGCTCCTGCTGGGCCATATTCAGTCCCTTTGGGGACAACCTCTGTCCTGTTGGGGACACTCTAAGTACTGTTGGGGACACTTTGTACCCCATCAGTGACACCCTTGCTCCTGCTGGGACACACTCAATCCGTTTGGGGACATTTGCAGTCCTGTTGGGGACACTCTTGCTCCTGTAGGGAACATATTTGGTCCCACCAGTGACACCCTTGCTTCTGCTGGGACATGCTCAATCCCTTTGGGGACACTCTCACTCCTGTTGGGGACATTCTCAATCCCTTTGAGGATACCCTCAGTGCTGTTGGGGACATTCTCAGTCCTCCTGGGGATACTCTCAGCCCTGTTAGTGGCACTCTCTGTCCTGTTGGGGACATTTTCGCTCCTGTTGGGGACACCTCTGTCCTGTTGGGGACACCTCTGGCCTGCTGGGGACATTTTCGCTCCTGTTGGGGACACTCTTGGTGTTTTTGGGGACACCTCTGTCCTGCTGGGGACATTCTCGGTCCTGTTGGGGACACTCTCAGCCCCTTTGGGAACATTCTTGGTCCTGTTGGGGACACTTTTGCTCCTATTTGGGATATTTTTGGTCCTGTTGGGGACATTTTCAATCCCTTTGGGGACCCTCTCTGTCCTGTTGGGGACATTCTCTGTCCTGTTGGGGACGCTCTCGGTGCTGTTGGGGACATTCTCGGTGCCGTTCCCTCAAAGACCCCGGCAATGTCCCCCATCCCCCCGCTGCCTCCGAGCCTTCATCGCTTCCTCCCCTCCTCCTCCTCCTCCTCCTCCTCCTGCTGCGGGAGGAAGGCCTCCCCTCCCCCGCCATCTGCGCCCCCCGATCGCTGTCAGCGCCGCAGGAATGCGGATTCATTTCGCCAGGAATGTCACCCCCCGCACGGCCCGGGCCGTCTCCGTCTCCTCCTCCTCATCCTCCACCCCCTCCCCGGGACCCCCCCCAGCTTTGGGGACCCCTCGGGGGAGCTCGGGGGGCGCCGCTGCCGGGCCGTGTGATGGAACGCAGGCTCGGCGCCTGATTAAACTCATCAGAAGGGGATTTTATTTTTTTTTTTTATCTTAGGGTGTTTGGATCCGTTGGAGTTTCACCTTAAAAGGAATCTGTCGCCTTCAGCAGAGGAGGGGGCCGGGGGTTTTTCGGGGGTTTTTCGGGGGGAGGAAGGCAGCTCGATGTCGGCTTCTTAGGCTTCTTATCGCTCCTGGCTCTGAGCATCCCTGGGCACGGGAAGCCCCGAGCTAAATCGGGCACGGCGCGATGCTGAGCAACCCCGTGGGTGCCAACCGTGCCAGGGCCAGCCGAGTCACCGTGTGCCCTGTCCGGCTGTGACTCAGCCCTTTGCCAGGCATAAAGGAGCTCGTTCTTTCAGCTGAGCGCTGATTTATGCGCCTCTCCCCACGCCCGGCTGCACAACGGGGCGATTGAGCCCCTCGCAGCTCCCCTGTGCCCACTGCCCTCCGGTTCGGGGGGTCCCCGTGGGGTTCTGGTGGCTCCCAGGGCCGGGATGTGCGGGTGGTTCAGTGGGCATCGTGCCCACACCGGGCTCGGGGCACTGCCAGGCTGGGCTGGGTTGGCATCCCGGCCGCTGCTGTTGGCAGCCCAGGAGGAAACTGGGGGAATTCATGGGCAGCAGAGAGCCTTGAGGGGTGTCTGTGGAGCTCCAGGGTGGGGGGGCAGCGCCTCGGGGGGTGACAGGGGTCTGGGGGCGGGGGAGCATCGCAAAGGGATGGGGTCTGTAAGCCCAGGGGGCGGCATCACCATGAGAATGGGTGAAAATCCTTCTGGGGGCTGCATCAGCCTGGGAATGGAGGAAAACCCTCCTGGGGCACTGCCCTGGGGGCTGCAGCACTCTGGGAATGGGGGAACATCATCCTGGGGGCTGCATTGCCCTGGGGATGGGGGAGAATCTTCCTGGGGGTGTCACCCTGGGAATGGAGGAGAATCCTCCTTCGGGACATTGCCCCGGGGGACTTTATTGTCCTGGGAATGGGGGAACCTCCTCTTGGGGACATTGTCCTGGGGGCTGCATCACCCTGGGGTCTGCATTGCCCTGGGAATGGGGAAACCTTCTCCTGGGAGCATTGCCCTGAGGGCTGAATTGTCCTGGGGGCTGCATCACCCTGGGGGCTCCATCACCCTGTGGTGTGCACCACCCTGGGAATGGAAGAAAACCCTCCTGAGGGCACTGCCCTGGGGGGCTTCATCACAGCGGGGAATGGGGAAACACCCCCCTAGGGGCTGTATCACCATGGGAATGGAGGAGAATCCTCCTGGGGCATTGCCCTGGGGGCTGCATCACCATGGGAACGGGGTAACACCACCCTGACGGCATTGCCTTGGGGGTTGCAGCACTCTGGGAATGGAGGAGAAACATCTTGGGGCCTGCAGCACTCTGGGAATGGGGGAAGACCCTCCTGGGGCCATTGCCCTGGGGAGCTGCATCTTCCTGGAGGCTCCATCACCCTGAGAATGGGGGAACATCCCCCTGAGGATTGCATCAGCCTGGGAATGGAGGAAAATCCTCTTGGGGGCATCACCCTGGGAATGGGGGAACATCCCCTGGGAGCATTGTCCCGGGGGGGCTGCATTGTCCTGGGGGGCTGCACCACCCTGGCACTGGAGGAGCATCATGAGGCTGCAAACAGGTTACAAACCCTGCCCACCTTCTGCCACCCTCCCTCCATCAGCTCCTGGTTGAACTCCAGGGCCTGCTCAACCATTTCCATGGCTCTGGGGGCTGCACCATCCCAGGGATTGTGGCCATGAAACTCCAGGGCTGTGCATTGTCCCAGAGATGGGGTAGCACCATCCCACCCATCCTGCACCCTCGATCCTGCCCCCAGGATCCCCACCAGGGCACCATCCCAGCCCCAACCAGCCTGGAAATGCAACCCCCCCCATCAGTGCCCTCCCCTGCCCCAGAGTGAGGAAAGCAAGTCCTGAGGGGAGGATGAGGCTTTATTAAATTAATTTTGGGTACATCCAGCGTGGCTCAGTCCCCAGGGTCAGGCTGGGGAGCCTGGGGTGATGTACCTCAAAATGCCGAGTCCCAGGGTGCAGTTTGGGGGGGGCCCTAACCTCCAGCTGGACGTCCTGGAGGAATCGGAGAGGGAATCTTGCAGGGAATGAGGACACACAGAGTTTAAATTAAATACAGCAGAGCAACCCACCCAGGAGGAAACTGGAAATGAAGAGGGGGTCCCAGAGCAAATATGAGAATTTGGGTGGGCTGTGAGGGGTGCAACAGAACTTGGTGGTTCTTCACTCTGAAAAGGGGTGCAAAAAATCCACACAAACATGTTAAATACCCAGGGTCAGCCTGGGGTGATGTAGCCCAAAATGCTGAATCCCAGGGTGCAGTTTGGGGGAGTCCCTAAGGTCCAGCTGGACGTCCTGGAGGAATTACAGAGGAAAGCTTGCAGGGAATGGGGAAACACTGAGTTTAAATTAAATACCAGGTGGGTTCCTCCAGGCAACCCACCCAGGAGGAAACTCAAAATGAAGAGGGGATCCCAGAGCAAACATGAGAATTTGGGTGGGCTGTGAGGGGTGCAACAGAACTTGGTGGTTCTTCACTCTGAAAAGGGGTGCAAAAAATCCACACAAACATGTAAAAACCCACGGGGAGATGGGGAAGCATCAGGACGGGGTGGGATAAGGGGGAACAATGGGGTTCTGGCAGGAAGGAGCCACCAGAAGGTTCTGTCACTCGTCCCCTGAGGAGCAGGGCTGCCGCTGGGCTGTGGGGCTCAGGACATCCTCCTCACCCAGAGCAGGGGACACGGGGCTCAGCTGCTTCCCCCTGAGGCTGCCATCCCCCAGCTTGGTGGCAGTGCCATCCCCAGGGCTGGGGATCTGTGCTGGCAGCACCCCCGAGGGCTCTGAGAGGGTTTCCTGTGCCGGGGCCGTGCTGGAGGTGCCGTTCAGCAGCTCCTCGGTGAATTCGGGCAGCTCCTCCAGGCTGTGCGGGCGGTGCAGCCCGTTCTGAGCCCGGAGCTCACCCTCCTGCATCACCTCCAGGGCCTCCTGCACCGTGGGCTCCTCCTCGCTGGAGGAGGACAGGGAGGAGCCTTCCTCTGCCTCCTGGGAGATCTCGGGGTCTTCCTCTGCATCCCTGGGGAGTTTGGGGTGTTCCTCTGCATCCTGGGGGAGCTCGGGGCGTTCCTCTGCATCTCGGGAGAGTTTGGAGTCTTCTTCTGCATCCCAGGACAGCTCGGGGTGTTTTCCTGCATCCCGGGGCAGCTCTGAGCCTTCCTCTTCATCTCGGGACAGCTCGGGATCTTCGTCTGCATCCCGGGAGAGCTGAGAGTGTACTTCTGCATCCTGGGAGAGCTCGGGGTGTTCTTCTGCATCCCGGGAGAGCTGAGAGTGTTCTTCTGCATCCTGGGAGAGCTCGGGGTGTTCTTCTGCATCCCGGGAGAGCTGAGAGTGTTCTTCTGCATCCTGGGAGAGCTCGGGGTGTTCTTCTGCATCCCGGGAGAGCTGAGAGTGTTCTTCTGCATCCTGGGAGAGCTCGGGGTGTTCTTCTGCATCCCGGGACAGCTCAGGGCCTTCCTCTGCATTTTGAGAGAGTTTGGAGTCTTCCTCTGCATCCCAGTGGAGCTCGGGGTGTTCCTCTGCAACCTGGGAGAGCTGAGAGTGTTCTCCTGCATCCTGGGAGAACTCTGAGCCTTCCTCTGCATCCTGGGACAGATCAGAGCCTTCCTCTGCATCCCGGGAGAGTTTGGAGCCTTCCTCTGCATCCCGGGAGAGCTGAGAGCATTCCTGGGCATCCAGAGACAGCTCGGGGTGTTCGCCTTCACCCTGGTAGAACTCAGAGCCTTCCTGGGCATCCTGGGGGAGCTCGGAGTGTTCCCCTCCATCCCAGGACACCTCAGGGTGTTCCTCTGCATCCCGGGAGAGCTCAGAGCGTTCCCCTCCATCCTGGGAGAGTTCAGGGCGTTCTCCTCCATCCCAGGACAGCTCTCTCGTGCCAGGACCCTGCCCAGCCTCTGCCACCCTCGCTCCCATCAGCTCCTGGTTGAACTCCAGCGCCTGCTCAACTATTTCCAGAATCCCCGAGGCTTTCATGATCTCCACAGGCAGCTCGGCTGTGTCAGGGATGTCTGGGGTCACCTCTGGAGAACCTCCCTGCCCCAGGCTCTCACTGCCCAGGGCTCCCTCCTCCATCCCTAGCTGCTCTTCCAGGGGCTGCTCTGCTCCATCAGGCCCTGCCTGGGCCTGGAGCTCTGCTGTGGCCTTGGTTGGGTCATGGGGAGCCATGCTTGGCTCATCCTCATCTTCCTCCTCCTCCTGCCCTGCCAGCCCCAGGGTCCTGGCATCCCCCTCCAGCTCAGCTGTGCTGTGGAGCTCCTCATCTGGATCTTCTGGGTTCTCTGGTCCCTCCCAAGCTGCAGAGCCTGTGGCACCCTGGGTTGGCTCACCAGAACCTCCTGCTGATGGTTCCACCACCCCCAGACAGTTTGGATCTTCTTCTGGGCCTTTTTCCAGCTCAGCAGTGTCCTCTTCATCATTTGGCACCTCAGGTTCCTCAGTGGGCACCTCCATATCTGCTTCAGCAGCCAGATCTTCTGGGTGCTCTTCTGCAGAGCCTGTGGCACCCTGGGCTGGCTCACCAGAACCTCCTGATGATGGTTCCATCACCCCCATAGAGCTGGAGTCTTCTTCTGGGCCTTCCTCCAGCTCAGCAGTGACCTCCTCATCCTCTGGCACCTCAGGTTCCTCAGTGGGCACCTCCATACCATCATCTAGATCAGCAGCCAGATCTGGGTGCTCTGGTCTCTCCCACACTGCAGAGCCTGTGGCACCCAGGGCTGGCTCACCAGAGCCTCCTGATGGTGGTCCCACCACCCCAAGGCAGTTTGGATCTTCTTCTGGGCCTTCCTCCAGCTCAGCTGTGCTGTGGAGCTCCTCATCTGGATCTTCTGGGTGCTCTGGTGGTCCCTGCCATGCTGTGGCATCCTGGGCTGGCTCACCAGAACCTCCTGATGATGGTTCCACCACCCCAAGGCAGCTGGGGTCTTCTTCTGGGCCTTCCTCCAGCTCAGCAGTGCCCTCCTCATCCTCTGGCACCTCAGTGGGCACCTCCATACCCTCATCTGCTCCTGCAGCCAGCACCTCCAGGTGCTCTGTGCCCTCCTCTGGCCCTGCAGACGCTTCCCCAGGAGCCCCCAGACCATCTTGGCCGCCTTCAGCTGCGTCCACTTGAATTTCTTCAAAGTCCTCAGGAATCTCGGCTTCCTCTGAGCTGGACACCTCTTGGCTGGGAGCAGAGACCATGAAATAACCTTCCTCTTCTTCAGCCTCCTCTGCCTCCTCTTGTGGCACGCTGGCAGTTGGTGGCTGGTCCCTCCCTTGGCCCTGCTGGGCTGTGGCACACACAGGAGCTGTGCCCGTGGTGTCCTTGCTCTCTGGAGGGTCTGGGCTGGGTGTCCCCATCAGCATCTCCTCCTGGTAGAGGTGCAGGGGGGTGCTGTCGGGCAGGGTGTCCTCCAGCTCCACCCTCCTGCCCGTGCCCACTGCCAGCTCTGGGGTTCTTGGGGTCTCCTCCAGTGCCCACTCACCTGGCACCTGCCCCAGTGCCACCAGCTCTGCGCTCTCCAATTCTGGGGGTTCTGTATCTCTGGGGGTCTCCTCTAATGCCCACTCGTTCTTCTCACCTGGCACCTGCCCTGGTGCCACCAGCTCAGTGGGTTCTGTGTCTCTGGTGGCCTCCTCCAGTGCCCACTCAGCACTGTCACCTGGCACCTGCCCTGGTGCCACCAGCTCAGTGGGTTCTGTATCTCTGGTGGCCTCCTCCAATGCCCACTCACCTGGCACCTGCCCTGGTGCCACCAGCTCAGTGGGTTCTGTATCTCTGGTGGCCTCCTCCAATGCCCACTCACCTGGCACCTGCCCTGGTGCCACCAGCCCTGAGCTCTCCAGCTCTATGGGTTCTGTGTCTCTGGGGGTCTCCTCCAATGCCCACTCACCTGGCACCTGCCCCAGTGCCACCAGCTCTGAGCTCTCCAGCTCTATGGGTTCTGTGTCTCTGGGGGTCTCCTCTAATGCCCACTCAGCACTGTCACCTGGCACTTGCCCCAGTGCCACCAGCTCTGCCAGCTCTGGGTCTCTGGTGGCTTCCTCCAATGCCCACTTGCTGTTCTCACCTGGCACCTGCGCTGGTGCCACCAGCTCTGAGCTCTCCAGCTCTGCCAGCTCTGTGTCTCTGGGGGTCTCCTCCAGTGCCCACTCAGTGCTGGCACCTGGCACCTGCCCCAGCTCCCCTGGTTGCCCTGAAGCCTCTGCCAGCTCCTGGCTGTGCCCAGGGGAACCTGGAGGGGTTGGCTCAGGCTGTGCCACGCTGCCCAGCTGTGCCAGCTCAGCCTGTGCCAGCGCCTGCTGCTGCCTCATCTCCTGCCTCCTGGCATCTCCTTCATCATCCTCCTGGGCCTCCTCCAGCTCTGCTGGCCCTGTGCCACCTCTCTGCTCGCTTTCCAGCCTTCCTGCACTGCTCAGGGTGTCACCTGCCCAGGCCGGCTGTCCTGGCCCCTCAGTGTCCCCTGCTGTCACCTGCCAGTCCTCTTGGGCACTGCCATGGTCACCCTCCTGTGCCCAGGGCTCCTCTCCTGGCTCCAGCTCCTCCTGTTCCTCCTCCTCTCCTTCCTGCAGCTCCTCAGGCTCCTCCGGGGCTCTGCTGTCCCCCTCCAGGGTCTCACCTGCCTCTCCTGCCCCATGGTCTTCTCCTGCCCCATGGTCTTCTATATTGGAGCCTTCTACCTTGGAGCCTTCTCCTTCCCCAAGATCTTCTCCTGCCCCAAGAAATTCTGCCCCAAGATCTTCTCCTGCCTCAGAGCCTTCTCCTACCTTGGAGCCTTCTCCTGCCCCATGGACTTCTCCTGCCCCAAAATCTTCTCCTGCCCCAAGGTCTTCTCCTGCCCCAAGGTCTTCTCCTGCCATGGGGTCCTGTCCCACCCCGTGATCCTCCTCTTCCAGCACCTCCCTGCTGGCCTCTCCCTTTTCTCCCTCACCATCTCCCCCTCTGCCTGTCCCCTCCCCTGCCCCAGCATCTCCTCCAGCTCCTGTGGGAGGCTCCTCTGCTGGGATGGCCTCAGGGACACCCTTGAGTTCCTGCTCTGGGCACAGCTCCTGCTCCCTTCCCTGCTCTGCAGCCAGGTCCACCTCACACCTGGGCATTTTGTGCTGCTCAGCCCTTTCCTGCTCTGCATCAGCAAAGTCCTGCTCCAGGTGACCTTCTGTGGGCAGAGCCAGGTGGCTTTGAACGAGGACAGCACCAGCAGCTTCCACTTCTCTGTGGGGACATTTCTCCTCTTGCACATCTGTTCCTTCCTGCTGGAGATCTCCCTCCTCCTCATCCTCGGAGGGGTGTGAAGGCTGCGTGCTGGGGGTTTGTGTCCTTTGCTCCTCTGGCTTTTCCCAGCTGCTCTCTGTCTGCCCAGGCAGATCCTCGTGTCCTTCCTGGGCCTCCATTTCTGCATCCCTTGGGCTCAGCACAGCAGGAACCTCCTCCTCTTCCTCTTCTTCCTCCTCCTCCCATGCTCCCAGATCTTCCTGGCTCCCCAAGGGAGGGTCCACGCTGGGTGGGGATGGAGCTGTGTCCTGCAGGGGGCTGCTCTCCTTAGCCAGCCCTTGGAGCATCACCTCCTCAGCTCTCTCCTCATCCTCAGAGCCCTCCTGCCCTTCCCCAGGCCCCTCTGGCACGGCCTTGGTGGGGAAAACAGGGCTGGGAGCACGGATATCCCACGTGGAGTTGGGTGTGGGCTCCTCTTGGGGCTGAGCATCATCTCCCATCTCCTTGAGGGCATCCTCCAGCGCCTCGCTGACCAGCTGGGCCGGGTACTGCAGCCTGTGGGCATCTCCCAGGGGCTGCAGGCTGGCACTGCCACTGTCCCCAGAGGCTCTGGGCAGGGCACGCTCCATCCCTGGGCTCATTGCAGCCTCATCTCCTCCTGGCCAGGCTGGACCTTCCACCCCACAGCTCTCCTGCTCGGGGGAGAGGGCAAGGGAGGCTCTGCCTGCCTGGGGTGGGGTGGGTGTGAGAGCCCCCAGCCCCCTAACCCTGCTGGTGGCACTGCCATGGAGGGCTGGGGTGGATTTCTGGAGCTCCCTGGTGATTTGGGGCGTCAGGGTGGCACTTTGGGGCGTCAGGGTGGCACTTTGGGGGTGTTTGGTCACCCTGGGGAAGGGGGTGCAGGGCAGCACCCGCCTGGCCTCGGGGCTCGCTGGTGATGCTTTGCTGCTGCTCAGCTCCAGTTTGAGATCTGAAAAGAGCAAGGAGGAACCATGAGCCTCTCCCAGCCCTGCCCTGGCTGCCTCTCAATGCTCCCTCTCCTATTTTTAACCAGCTCCTTCTTGGAAAGTGGGAAATTCCTCCCTCCTGATGCTGCTGCTCCCGGGGGATTCGTGCCCAGCTGTCGCAGACATCTTTTATGAAAAATTCTTTCTTTTGGATTTTTCCTCCTGAGAAGCTGAGAGGCCTCAGGTACAAAATGTAAACAATGATTATCTGCTGCTGTGGAATGCAACAGGTGCATCTGTGATTGGCCCATGTTCATTGTTTCTAATTAATGGCCAATCACAGCCCAGCTGGCTCAGACTCTCTGTCCCAGCCACAAACCTTTGTTATTAATTCTTTTTCTATTCTTAGCCAGCTTTCTGATGAAATCCTTCCTTCTATTCTTTTAGCATAGTTTTAATATAATATATATTATAAAATAATAAATCAAGCCTCCTGAAACATGGAGTCAGATCCTCATCCCTTCCCTCATCCTCTATGAACACTCACACCCAGCTGCAGCCACAGCTGCTGGGCAAAGTGTGCAGGTGACAAAGCTTTCCTTGGGATTTTCATTTTTTTGTTTGGTTTGTTTTGAGGGAAAAGGAAATGCTCAGCTTGTTAGCACAGCGCTCCGTCCTGTGCTGCCCTTCCCATGAAAGGAAGGGAATTAAAAACGAGGCAAAGGAGCAGATAAGGCTGGTGAAGGAGCAGATAAGGCTTATCTGGGCTGTGAGCCCCGTGCCAAGAGCCCCCTGGATGCTGTTCACACCTTCCTATCGCTGCCAGGAAGATGCAGGGAAATGTGTCTGAATCCACATTTAACCTCTCCAGGAAAATGCAGGGAAATGTGTCTAAATCCACATTTAAACACATCTAACCCCCACCAGGAAAATGCAGAGAAATGAGCCTAAATCCACATTTAAACCCATTTAACCCCCACCAGGAAAAGGTGCCTAAATCCACATTTAAACACATTTAACCCCCACCAGGAAAATTTGTCTGAATCCACATTTAAACACATCTGACCCCCACCAGGAAAATGTGTCTAAATCCACATTTAAACACATTTAACCCTTCAGGAAAAGGTGCCTAAATCCACATTTAAACCCATTTAACCCTTCAGGAAAAAGCGTCTAAATCCATATTTAAATACATCTAGCCCCCACCAGGAATATGTGTCTAAATCCACATTTAACCCCCACTAGGAAAATGTGTCTAAATCCACATTTTAACCCATTTAACCCTCCAAGGAAAAGGTGCCTAAATCCACATTTTAACCCATTTAACCCCCCCACCCCCAGAAAAGGTGCCTAAATCCACATTTAAACACATTTAAGCCCCCCAGGAAAAGGTGTCTAAATCCACATGTAAACCCATTTAACTCCCCCAGGAAAATTTGTCTGAATCCACAATTCAACACATCTGACCCCCACCAGGAAAATGTGTCTAAATCCACATTTAAACCCATTTAACCCTTCAGGAAAAGGTGCCTAAATCCACATTTAAACTCATTTAACCCTTCAGGAAAAAGTGTCTAAATCCACATTTAAATACATCTAGCCCCCACCAGGAAAATGTGTCTAAATCCACATTTAACCCCCACTAGGAAAAGGTGCCTAAATCCACATTTTAACCCATTTAACCCCCCCCCAGAAAAGGTGCCTAAATCCACATTTAAACACATTTAAGCCCCCCAGGAAAAGGTGTCTAAATCCACATTTAAACCCATTTAATCCCCCAAGGAAAAGGTGCCTAAATCCACATTTAAACCCCTTTAAGCCCCCCAGGGGTGGCACCGGGGGTCCCTTACCTCTGAGCCCGTTTGTCACCCTGAATTCCCCGGCGGGCACCTGCAGGCGGCTGCTCTCGGCTTCCAGCAGCGTCCTGGGGGAGAGCAGAGGGGCTGGGGGTGCTGCAGGGGGCTCCCTGGGCACCCCGGCGTGGGTAAACTGAGGCACAGCTGCCTATGCTGCTATGGACACAGGGCGGGTAAACTGAGGCACGGCTGGATGTGCTGCTATGGACACAGGGCATCAGGGTGGGTAAACTGAGGCACAGGTGCTTGTGGCATCAGGGCAGGTAAACTGAGGCACAGGTGCTTGAGGTGCTCTGGACACAGTGCCAGAGTGGGTAAACTGAGGCATGGCTGGTTCTGCTGCTACGGACACAGGGGGCATCAGGGTGGGTAAACTGAGGCACAGCTGCCTTTGCTGCTCTGAACACAGGGTGGGTAAACTGAGGCATGGCTGGATATGCTTCTATGGACACAGGGCATCAGGGCAGGTAAACTGAGGCACAGGCGCTTGTGGCATCAGGGCAGGTAAACTGAGGCACGGGTGCTTGTGCTGCTCTGGATACAAAGTGGGGAAACTGAGGCACGGCTGGTTCTGCTGGACACAGAGTGGGTAAACTGAGGCACGGCTGGATGTCCTGCTCTGAACACAGGACGGGTAAACTGAGGTACGGCTGGTTCCGCTGCTATGACCCAGGTTATCAGGGCAGGTAAACTGAGGCACGGCCGATTCCGCTGCTATGACCCAGGTTATCAGAGCAGGTAAACTGAGGCACGGCTGGATGTCCTGCTCTGAACACAGGGCGGGTAAACTGAGGCACGGCCCGTTCCGCTGCTATGACCCAGGTTATCAGGGCAGGTAAACTGAGTCACGGCCGGTTCCGTCGCTGCGGACCCCGAAGGAGCCCCCCTGGCTGCCGTGCCCCCTCCCCTCCCCCCGTGGCCCGGATTAGTGTCCCCGCACGGTGACATCACGCTCGGCCGCGCAGGGCCAGCCCCATTCTCATGCTAATCGTGCCCACGGCCCCTTTGTGCGGGGCCATCTGGAAGGAAGGAAGGGCCGCTCGGGGGGCACGGGGCTGTCCCTGCGGTGCCACCTGTGCCCACCTGTGCCCACCCGGGGCTCACCTGTAGGTCGCCACTTCCAGGCTCAGGGACATCTTGAGGTGCATCAGCTGCTGCCTGTCCTCCAGCACCCGCGCGATCTGCACCCGCAGGCTCTGCTGCTCCTGCTCCAGGGCCTCCATAGCCAGCTGTGGGCACCACAGGGGGGTCAGGGGGCGGTCGGGGTCACCCCCAGCCCTGGCGGAGCCCCCCCGGTCCGCTCATTCCCGCAGGATGCTCAGGGGCGAGGCTGGAGCTCAATTTAGCACCAGGGGCTGAGGATGGGGGAGAAGAGCAGGGGATGGGATGAGGGAGGAAAGGCCGGGCTGATTGGGAAAGAAACAACTCCATGGGCAGCTGTGGGCATCACAGGGGGGTTAGGAGGGTCAGGGTCACCCCCAGCCCTTCCTGAACCCCCCCCCGCAGGGTTCGGGATCCCCTCAGGATGCTCAGGGATGGGACCGGAGCTCAATTTAGCACCGGGGGCTGAGGATGGGGGAGAAAAGTGAGGAAAGGCTGGGCTGATTCACGGCCAGGTGGAAAAGAAACTACTCCATGGGCAGCTGCGGGCACCACAGGAGGGTCAGGGTCGCCCCCAGCCCTTCCTGACCTCTCCAGCTCCCTGCGGGATTCGGGATCCCCGCAGGATGCCCAGGAATGGGACCGGAGCTCATTTTAGCCCCGGGGGCTGAGGATGGGGCAGAGGGGCAGGGGATGGGAAGGGGAGGAAAGGCCGGGCTGATTCACAGCGAGGGAATGAACCAACTCCATGGGCAGGGTCACCCCCAGCCCCGCCCGAACCCCGCGGATCTGGCCCGGGCACGGGGCTCGGCTCATCCCCGCAGGATGCTCAGGGACGAGCCCGGAGCTCATTTTAGCCCGGGGGGCTGAGAAAGGGGGGAAATGAGCAGGGCTGAAAGGGGACTGGAAGAGGGAGGAAAGGCCGGGCTGATTCACGTCCAGCGTGGGAACGAAACAACTTCCAGGAGAGCAGCGGAGGCGGCGGCATCCTCTGCCCCGGGACACCCAGGGCTGCTCCCAGCAGCTGGAACAAAGGGAGACCCTTCCCCGGGCAGTGCTGACGCCGCTCCCGGGTATTTCCAGCCGGTTCCGCCTCCTCCTCCCTCCGCTGAATGGCTTTTGCAGCTGTCGGGTCGCAGTTGCAGCGAACTCGGTGGGAGTTTTTGGGAGTTTGTCCTTCCCGCACACCGGGGGCTGCGGCTGCCCCAAGATCCGCACCCCGAAACCGGGCAGGGGAGCCCCCGGTGGCTGCTGCTGCTCCGCTGCAGTTTGGTGGCCCCGGGTCTCTGTTGTCCCCAGGGACAGAGATGTCCCCAAGCCGCTTTGCTCTTCCTCCTGCCCTCCCCAGCTTCCTCTGAGCTCATCCAGGGCTACCTCCCTCCCATCCCTGGGGTTTGCTCGCTCTGTTTGCCTCCCCCCACCCATCTCTCGCATCTCTTTGCTCAGGGTCGTGCCCTGTGTGCCCACCCAGCACCCCCAGCCCCTCTGCTGTCCCCTCCCCTGGGGATTTTTCACTCGCCTGGAACTTTTCTGCCTCCCCGCGCTGCTCCTGCCACTGCCGGGCCAGGCTCTCCTCCAGCATCTCCTTGCGAGCTTTGAGCCCCGCCAGGTCCTTCTCCAGGTGCTGCAGCTGCAGCTGGCTCTGCTGGTTGTCCTCCACCGCCTTCCACAGGTTCTCCTTGGCCTGGCACAGGGAACCTTCCAGCTGAGCCACCTCCGCCTTGTAGGTCTCCACCGCCCCTTTCCAGATCTCCGAGAGCCTCTTGGAGTAATCCTCCACCTCCACGGGCTGCAGAGCCACGGGGGCACAGCGGAAACTCTCCAGGCTGTGCGAGAAAGTGGCGATCTCCTGGTCCAGCCCCGCTTTCTCCTCCTCGTGCACCTCCAGCAAGGCTTCCACCTCCTTCTCCAGCTGCACGGCTCTCTCCTTGAGCCAGATCTGCGCTCTCCTCTCCTCCTCCAGCTCCTTCCTGCTCAAGGACAGCTCCTTCTTGGCTGCTTCTCGGGCTGCCTGCTCCTTCTGGCACCTGCTTCTCACCTGCTGCACCTCCTCGTAAAGGTTGTCCCTGGCCAGCTCGGCCGTGCATTTGTCCCTGAAGGCGACATCCAGCGCATCCCGCAGCGCTCGCAGCTCCTCCTCGTACTTGGCCCTCCACGATTCCCCCGCCTGGCCGCTCTTGCTGCTCTGGATTTCAGCTCGCAGTACCTCGTTCTCCTCCTCCAGGAACTTCACGCGGGCCAGGTAGGCCTCCAGGCGCTTGTTGAGGTCCCACATCTGCAGCGATTCCTCTCCCAGGGCTCGGGGCCCCGCCAAACTCTCCGTGCTCAGCATGGCCGGGAGGATGAGGAGGGGAGAAGAAGGCGGGGAGGGAAGCAGAGAGTGCCGGCGAGCCGAGGGGAGCGCAGCTATTCATACCCTGCCTGCCGAGTGGGAGGCCCCCGAGACCCGGACGAGCAGCCGCATTTAACCCTTGCACAGCCGAGCCCTCGTGGGCTCCACGCTGAGCTCGGATTTCCCGGCCATGAGGAAGAGCATGGTGCCGCTTCCCACTTCCAAACCCTCAATCAGGAGGGTGATTTGAGGGCTTGGATCCTCTCCCTAAAGCCCGAGGGCCGTGCCAGGGAGCTGGAGGGCTGCCCTGGGGCTCGGCGAGGAGTTTGGGAGGTGTCCAAGGGTGCTTGGCAGATGCCCAGCCCGGCTGCAGCATCCCTCGGCGGTGGTGGCTTGTGTTGGGGAAGATGGAACAGGAAAGCCTTACAAATGTGATTGTCTGGCAAAAAAAAAAAAAAAAAAAAAAAAGATTTTGAGAATATAGAAATTATAAGTGAGATTGAAATGAAAGCAAGATTTGAGATACCTCAGTTACTGGACAACTGGAAAACAATGGTGTGGCCAGCTGAAGGTGATCCCCTTTTGATGGAACAACACCCTCTGCTTGCAGACAGGCCCAAGGGTCAGAGCAGACCCTGCCAGCTTGGCAGAAGGGGCCCAAAGAGGAATTTTTAGGGTTTAAAACTACTCCAAAGAGGAGTTTTTAGGGTTTAAAATGTAACACAGTGTGGTAATGCAACGATTCTTACAGGCTGTATGTAAATGCTGTAGGATTTGTATCTTGTACTAGATTGGTTAGTGAGAATTAGAATATTGAACACAGAAGAAGATTTATTGTGTTGTAACGGGAACCTCGCCCTCTTACCCCTTTTACTCTCTTACCCTTTTACTCTCATATGCTTTTACACTCTTACCCTCTCACCCTCTCACCCTCTCTCCCCCTCTCTTCTCTCAGCCTGCTCTGCTCTGTGGCTGCAGCTCCCAGCAGGGCCCTGCACCCAGGCCCTTTGCAATAAACCCCAAATCCCAGCAGGGCCCCTGCACCCAGGCCCTCTGCAATAAACCCCAAATCTCACGCCCTGGCTTCAGAGATCTCTCATCTTTGTCCATCCTACAGGCTTGTGAGCCCCATGCTCCCCCAAAACTCGGGGGGCTCGGAGCCCCAGAGGAGCCCCCTGAGGGTCTCGCAGCCCTTTAATATAGATATACATCAAAGTTCATGTTGGGTCTGATAAATCTTGATGCCCAAGAAATGTTCCATTGGAACTTTGTCTTTCAATAAATAAACTACTTTTTTTTTTTTTTTTTGTGGAAAATGAGAGAAAAAAAATGAAGAAAGGATAAAGTTGAGTTCTAGTTCCAAACATCTGTATTAATTCAGATGCTTTGGATTTATATCAGATAAATCAGGTGGTTCCACTATCATCTTTGGGTAAGAAATAAAATAAAGAAAGAAATAATATCAATATAAATAATGTAAAAAGAAATCATTAAAACCACCCCCCCCTTTTGAGTTTGTGTTCAAATCAATAATCAAAAATATTGCTTCCCTGTCCTAACTTCAGAGAACCTGGTAATATTTGTTAGGATTTGCATTTTTGATTCTATGACTAGTTAAAAGACCAGATTCCTTAAAAGTCTCTGAAGCTTCATGAAACACAGAGAACATTTATTTCTTTGATCCATTAGCACCTTTCTCTCACAGCCCTGGCGAGGTGATGGCTGCACTGAGGACATCTCTGGGCAGGTTCCTGGATCCATCCTATGGAAATCCCTCTGCAGAGCATCCAGCTGTGCCCAGCTGTGATCTTCCCTCTTTCCAGATGTGCGGGAGCCCAACGGGAGCAGCTTCTCCAAAACTTGGTTTCCGTCAGAGCTTCCACTGACAGGGTCCAGCAGTCCCGGTTGGACATTTTTAATATTTATATTTTTTTTTGTTTTTCTCTCTTTATTTACCCCAGATGACTTCTCTGGGGGAAGGGCAGCGCACTGGCGACGGGCGGAGATTCACAATTTCAAACTCGGGAGGATTCTGCGAACAAAAGGAGCAGGAAAATGAGGAGAATATCGCTGGGGGAGAGATTTGCCAGCATTTTCTCCCTGGAGACGGTGATTTTTCCCACTGGGAGGGTCCTCAGCAGGGCAAGGAGGACAGGAATGTCTCTTCCCTAGAGGGACAGGCTTCTGGAAAGACAAGCAACAAGACAAGCAACAGTCCCCTCTGCTGGCAAAGCATCTCCAGCATCATGCAGGGGCTGCTGGGGACAGCAGAGCAGCAGCAGCAGCCCCAGCAGGGTCATGGTGGTCCCCAGGGAGGGTCGGGGTTGTCCCTGGTGCCTGGAGGGGGGATGGAAAGGGGATGAGCCGGCTCGGGGGTCCCCAAGGGCATTATCATCTTTCCGGCTCATCTCCGGCCAGACATCCTGTCTGGCTCCTCGGCCCGGCTCTGGTTTGCCTCTCACAGCCAAGATTGGAACGCTGTTAAGGAGCCCAGGGAGGGTTGAGGTTGGAGAATCGATCTGGGGCCTCGCTGAGGTGATGCTGTGTGTTTGTTGCAGATATCTTTTATGGAAAATCCTTTCTTTGGGATTTTTCCTCCTGAGAAGCTGGGAGGCCTCAGGAACAAAATGTAAACAATGGTTATCTGCTGCTGTGGAATGCAACAGGTGCATCTGGGATTGGTCTCGTGTGGTTGTTTCTAATTAATGGCCAATCACAGTCAGCTGGCTCGGACACAGAGCCCGAGACACAAACCTTTGTTATTCATTCTTTCTTTTTCTATTCTTAGCCAACCTTCTGATGAAATCCTTTCTTCTATTCTTTTATTAGAGTTTTAATATAATACATATCATAAAATAATAAAACAGCCTTCTGAAACATGGAGTCAGATCCTCATCTCTTCCCCAATCTGAAAACCCCTGTGAACACCATCACATGTGTTTGTGTCTTCCTCCTCCTCATTTCCATAGCACATCTGCTGTAGAGCTGCCCTTCCTCGCTGCCTGCCTGCTCCCACTTTCCTCCTTCTCACCTGGGATGTCCAGGAGCCCCCAAAACTGCTGCAAAAAGGCCCCCAGTGCTCATGGCTGGGAAGGAGAGAGCAATTCCTTCCTCACTGGCCTTGTCACCCTCTTCCTCCTCCTCCTGCCTTTTGGGGTGCCTGGCCCCTCTGTCTGAGCCAGCAGCAGGGCTCAGCAGGATGGCCCAAATCCTGCAGCCCAGGGAGGGCTCAGGATACCCAGAATGGGGATTTTGGTGTCCCTGGGGGATATCTGAGCTCAGGATACCCCAGGATGGAGATGTTGGTGCCCTTGGGGGATATTTGAGTTCAGGATCTCCAGGATAGGGATGCCCCTGTCACTGGGGGATGTTTGAGCTCAGGATGCCCCAGGACAGAGATGTCTGGATCCCTGGGGGATATCTGAGCTCAGGATACCCCAGGATGGAGATGTTGGTGTTACTGGGGGATATTTGAGTTCAGGATCCCCAGGACAGGGATGCCCCTGTCACTGGGGGATGTTTAAGCTCAGGAGATGCCCCAGGACAGAGATGTCTGGATCCCTGGGGGATGTCTGAGCTCAGGATGCCCCAGGATGGAGATGTTGGTGCCCTTGGGGGATGTTTGAGCTCAGGATGCCCCAGAATGGGGTTTTTTGTGTTACTGGGGGATGTTTCAGCTCAGGATGCCCCTGGATGGGGATGATTGGATCCCTGGGGGATGTTTGAGCTCAAGATGCCCCAGGACGGAGATGTTGGTGCCCTTGGGGGATATTTGAGTTCAGGATCTCCAGGATAGGGATGCCCCTGTCACTGGGGGATGTTTAAGATCAGGATGCCCCAGGACAGAGATGTCTGGATCCCTGGGGGATATCTCAGCTCAGGATGCCCCAGGATGGAGATGTTGGTGCCCTTGGGGGATGTCTGAGCTCAGGATGCCCCAGGAGGGGGATGTTGGTGTCCTTGGGGGATGTTTGAGCTCAGGATGCCCCAGGATGGAGATGACTGGATCCCTGGGGGATGTCTGAGCTCAGGATGCCCCTGGATGGGGATGTTGGTGTTACTGGGGTATGCTGGGGATCAGGATGACCCAGGATGGGGTTTTTTGGGTCACTGGAGGATGTTTGAGCTCAGGATGCTCCAGAATGAGTATTTTGGTGTTATTGGGGGATGTCTGAATTCAGGATGCCCCAGGATGGGGATGTTGGTGTTACTGGGGCACGTTTGAGCTCAGGATGCTCCAGGATGGGGCTTTTGGTGTCCCTGGGGATGTTTGAGTTCAGGATGGCCCAGGAGAGGGATATCTGTGTCCCTGAAGGATTCTGGGGATCAGGATGCCCCAGGATGGGAATGACCCTGTCCTTGGGGAATATTTGAGCTCAGCATACCCCCGGATGAGGATGTTGGTGTCCCTGGGGAATGGGATGTCTGTTCCCCTGAGAGGTCCTTGGGGTCAGAACCCCCTGGGATGGCACCACTGAGGGGTTCTCAGGGTCAGAACCCCCTGGGAACAGGGGGGTTTGTCCCTGTGGGATGCCAAGTGGCCGTTCAGCAGTGGCACAGCTTTGTAGGAATGTGCTCTTTGCAGATGGAGTGACAAAACTAACTTTTGTTTCTTTTTGTTCCTTGTTTTTGTTCCTTTTGTTCCTTTAAAAAGGAAAGAAGCCCAGAAGTTTCTCTTTTTGATTAGGTGAAAAGACATCTCATAGGACTGGGGGACTTCAAACTTCAGGATAGCTAATTGGACAGGAGCTAAAAAGTTTTGTTTGGGCAATTTATTAGAAAAAGAACAGAACAAAGAAACTAATTGCTTTTGTGAGGTGTTTTACTAGGGGCAGGACGGTTTCTTGTACTTGGATCGGTTTTTCTCTGTAAAGAGTTAGTTTATTTTGCTTTCTATTGAAACCTTTTTGTTTCCAACACTGCCACAGAAACCATTTTGCTGATTTGATGCCTCCTAAGGTAGCTGAGCTATCTTGGGTGTGAAATAGAACTCCCAGAGCTCATGAGACCTGGCTGGAGGAGAATCCTGGTGCTGGGGGTGGCAGTCTGAGGGTGCCCTGCAGTCCCAGGGTGGGAGCTGGCACGTGCCTGGCACAGGGTGCATGGCACAGGGTGCATGGCACAGGGTGCATGGCACGGGCTGGGACGTGACTCTGAGCAGGGCTGGAGGAGCAGGGGGAGGAGGAGGAGGAGGAAGCACAGCTGGGCACTGAGGTCCTTCCAGCCTGAACACACTGGGGCTGGGGGGGCTGGGGGTGCCTGGGGGGTCCCCCGTGCCTTTCCATGCCCTGGCTGATGGAGAGGGCTGAGCCAGAGCATCTCCAGAGCTGCAGAAATGGATGGGGATCCTCTGGAGGGTCTAACAGGGCTGTGCCCTGCTCCTGCCTGCTCCTCTCCCTTCTCTCCTGTCCCTTCCAGCAACTGGGGGTCCTGTGGGGGTCCCCTGTGCCTTTCCATGCCCTGGCTGCTGGGATTGGGCTGCTTGGCTGGGGAGGGCTGAGCCAGAGCATCTCCAGAGCTGCAGGAATGGATGGGGATCCTCTGGGGGGTCTAACAGGGCTGTGCCCTGCTCCTGCCCACTCCTCTCCTGTAAGAGCTGAAATGAGGGATGCAGGACTCCAGGCAGATCTCCAAAATCAGTTTATTGTATCCAAGGTGTTACAGCAGTCCAAGGTGGTGGATGACAGAGCTATGCCTACAATTGTCAGCTCCAAAAGACCCGTGTCCCTCATTCAGGCAGGCACTCACTGATGGCGCCCCACATTGGGCGCCACTGTAAGAGCTGAAATGAGAGATATGGGACTCCAGGCAGCTCTCCAAAGTGCAGTTTATTGGATTCAAGGTGTTACAGCAGTCCCTCATTCAGGCTCTTACTGATGGTGCCCCACATTGGGCACCTCCTGGGCTGGGACTGGGCAGTTCTGCCCCACAAAGTGCAGTTCTGTGGGTGGTGCCCATTGGGGCAGGATGGCACCTCATGGGCTGGGACTGGAGAGCCCTGTGCCGCAGCCCTGTGCCACACAGTTCTGTGGGTGGTGCCCATCTGGAGCGGGATGGCACCTCATGGGCTGGGATTGGGGAGATGGAGCTGGGGCAGCCCTGGGGGTTCAGCCCTGAATGTCCCAGTGCCCATCCTGGCACAGCTGCGGGCACTGTGTGTGAGCGTGAGAGTGAGAGTGAGTGTCTAGCCCTGTGGTGTGAGAGTGAGTGTGAGTGAGTAAGTGAGTGAGTGAGTGAGTGAGTGCGTCCAGCACTGTGAGTGTGTGAGTGTCCAAGCAGTGCGGTGTGAGAGTGAGTGTGAGTGTGATTGTCCAGGACTGTGAGTGTCCAACCCCATGGTGTGAGTGTGAGTGCCCACCCCCGTGTTGTGAATGTGAGTGTGAGTGTGTTAATGTCCAGATCCATGCTGCGAGTGTGTGTGTGTGCGAGTGTGTGAGTGTGAGTATCCAGCCCTGTGCTGTGTGTGAGTGTGAGTATCCAGCCCTGTGCTGTGAGTGTGAGTTCTCAGCCCTGTGCTGTGAGTGTGAGTGTGTGTCTAGCCCCATGCTGTGAGTGTGAGTGTCAATGTCCAGTCCCATGCTGTGTGAGTATGATTCCCAGCCCTGTGCTGTGAGTGTGAGTGAGTGTGTGAGTGTGATACCCATCCCGTGCTGTGAGTGTGAGTGTGAATGTGAGTGTGATTCCCATCTCCGTGCTGTGAGTGTGAGTGTGAGTGTAAGTGTGAGTGGGATTCCCACCCCGCGCTGTGTGTGTGAGTGTGATTCCCACCCCATGCTCAGTGTGAGTGTGAGTGTGTGATTCCCATCCCGTGCTGTGAGTGTGAGTGTGAGTGTGTGAGTGTGAGTGTGAGTGCAATTCCCACCCCGCGCTGTGAGTGTAAGTGTGAGTGTGAGTGCAATTCCCGCCCCGCGCTGTGTCCCGTCACCCCCCCGGCCATTCCCCTCTCCCCGGAGCTGCAGCGCTGCCGGTGCCGCCTCTGCCGCCCGCAATTATTTCCCAGGGTGCCAAATGATTAATTCAGCTCAGGAACGGAGCTGAGGCTTTCTGCAAACTCACCCGAGCAATTCCCTGGCAGCTCCGCGCCGCCCCCCCGGCCGGGGAATGCTCTGTGCCAGGCAAACTTTCGGCGAGATCTGCTTAAAAAAACCCTCGGTGCCAGCTGGGTGCTGCCCCTTTGCCAGCGGGATGTGCCAGCTGCCCACCAGACCCCACCGGTGCCCAGGTCTCCAAAATTCCTGCAGGATTGAGGATTTGAGGCATTGCAGCCTAAAGATGTATCGATGATCCTGGCCCTGCCGCAGATGCGGGTAAACTGAGGCACTGTGAGTGCTGTGCTGTGCCAGCTCGGCTCTGGCTGCTCCCACAACCAAAGGGGTTTGTGGATGTCCCTTGGAGGGGTTTGTGGGGGCTGGCAAATCCCCCGGGGCTCCTCCACCCACCTCGGCCCCACAGCACGAGGGTTTTTACATGACAAAGCCTCTGCTGGCTATCGGGACCCCCGCCCGCCGCCCCCTCCCCGTCCAGCCGAAGCTGCCAAATCCCAGGAATTGCCACCCCAAGAGCATTCCCGAGCCATGGAGGGGTCTGAGGGGGCGACACCCCCATTCTCTGCTCCCCAATTCTGCTGCATCGGGTTAACACCGGGCTGAGCATCCTCCTCATCCTCCTCATCCTCCTCATTCTCCTCTCGTGCGGGCTTTGCCAGCTGCCAGGAGGGAGGGACGGGGAGGGACGAGCAGCCTGCCAACACGGTAGTATCTTTTTTTTTTCCTTCTCCTTCTTAATTAGGGGAAGGAATAAATATAAAAGGAGGAGGGAAAGGGGAAGGGAAAAAAAGAAAAAAAAAAAAAAAGCGGAGTGGAGGACACGGACACACACACACACACACACACACATAGAGAAGGCTCTTTTCTCGGTGCCTGCACTTATGCCTGGTGCAGCTCCGTGCCAACCCTGCTGCCGAACTGCCCGCGCTGCCCCGGAGGAGCCGCAGCTCAGCCGCACGCCGGGCCCCGGGGCCGGGGCTGCGGCCCCGCACCGAGCCAGGTGAGCGGGGGGTACCGGGGGTGCCCCGGGATCTGCGGTGCCCCCGGGATTGGTGCCCACAGGATCTGCGGTGCCCCAGGAGCTGCGGTGCCCCCGGGATTGGTGCCCCGGGATGTGCGGTGCCCCGGGATGTGCGGTGCCCCCGGGATTGGTGCCCCGGGATCTGCGGTGCCCCAGGATCTGCGGTGCCCCCCGGATTGGTGCCCCGGGATGTGCGGTGCCCCCGGGATTGGTGCCCCCGGGCTCTGCGGTGCCCCCGAGATCTGCGCTTCCCATCCCGGTCTCGCCTTTCAGCTCCGCACAGAAAGCGAAACGAGAGCCGGGCTGGCTCAGCTCAGAGGTTTCCCCGGGGTTTTTCCCCTCGCACCGTTCTGCCCTGCAGCGGGGAGGGCTCGGGTGGTTTTGTCCTTGTCCCCGAGGTTTCTGGAGGGAGCGGCTCCGCAGCGCCGGGGGCACAGCGGGGGCTGGAGGGGACTCTGCCAACTTGGGTGGAGAAAGGAGTTTGGTGCTGCCCGGCTGCTGCAGCCTGGAGCCAGGCTGGAGTCCAGCTCAGAGCCCAGCTTAGAGCCCAGCCTGAAACCCAGCCCAGCCCAGTCTAAAGCCCAGCCCAGCAGCAGGGCTCAGAGGTGTTGGGCACAAAAAGCATTTTCGGGGCTGTTTCCTCAGGAACCCAATTTTGGGAGAGGAGCCAGGGGTCCAGGATAGGGTTGGTGTGTTCCGTTTGTCCTGCAGAGTCCCTGCTCCTTGTCCCAAGGAGGCTGCAGCAGTGCAGAGGGAAACTGAGGCACGGAGCCGGGCAGGGATCGGGCTCTCCCAGCTCCTTCCCGTTCGTGTCGCTGGGCTGAGCTCGGGGCAAAGCTGCCCGGTCCCGGGTAGGGCTGGGGCCGAGCCCAAGGTTTGGGATTTTGCGATTTTGGGATTTTGGGATTTCGGGATTTTGGGATTTCGGGATTTTGGGATTGTTCTCCCCGTCCTCCCCCAGCTCTCTCTGCTGGGAGGCAGGAGGGGGCAGGGGGGTGATATATTTCAGGATTTTCACAGCTTTTTCCAACCCATCAGCCCCTCTGTGAACCCCAGACCCGCCGGGGGGTCCCGGGGAGGGGGAATTTTCCCGCAGCCCTTTTCCCCTCCCGCAGCCGGAACATTTCACCCCCAGGGTGAAGGGGCTGCCCTTGAGCATCCCTGCCAGGGACCTCTGCCCCTGTCACTTCCCACCTCAGAACCTGTTGCTCTTCCTCCTGGCTGCACTTGGGGTGGGAGAATCCCCCCTGTGCCCATCCTGGAGCCTTTTGCACGGCAGGGAGAGGCTGAACTGGATATTTCAGAGCTGCTTTTCAGGGAATGGTTTAAACTGGGGAAACTGGGAGCTGGGGTGAGGTTGTGCTGGGAGGGGGGAGATGCGAGTTTGGGAGGTGCTGAAATCAGGGACCCGCACACTACTGCCCCACCCCGTGCCTCAGTTTCCCCAGCAGAGCCCCGGGAAAGCGGGGGTGGGTGTGCAAACCTTCCACGTGTGCGTGTGACACACTTACCCAGGGCTACACGTGCCGGGGTGTCCCTGGCGGCTCCTGCGGTCTCTGCTCGCCCCCCGCCCCTCGGAACCTCCCCCGGGACCCTCCCCGCGCTCTCCCCCGCACAAGGAGCCCCTTTCTTCGGGGGGCTCGGGCTCCTGGCAGCTGCAGGGACCCCCCCTCCTCCCCACCTCCTTCCGGCCTTTCAGCTCTGCCAGCTCCGCTGCCAGGAGCCCTCCGGGCGCTCCCGGGGGTTGGCACCGCCTGGCACGGCCCCGCTCCCCCCGGGGACCCCTCCGGGGGTGGGCACGGATCCTGGGGGTTTGGAGCAGGGGTGGGCACGGATCCTGGGGGTTTGCAGCTCCGGGGGGACGGACACGGAGCGGACGGGAGAGAACGGCAGCCGGGACAGCGGGTCCGTGTCCGTGCCCGTGCGGCAGCGGCGTGTCCGGAGCCCTTTGCCGGTGGGGACGGGGCTGGAGCGGGGCCAGGCTGTGCCGGAGGCTGCTGACTCATTCTGCAGCTGAGCATCCCTGGAAAGGCACCGCTCTGCTCCCTCCTCCTCCTCCTCCTGCTCCGGATCGCTGCGGGCTGGCAGGGCACCTTGGGAGCGGCGTGAGCAGCATCACGTGGAGGGACAGGAGAAAACTCCTCTGGAGATGAAAAGGGACAGGAGAAAAACCCTCCGGAGATGAAAAGGGACATCCACAAATCTCTCTAAGGGACATCCACAGCCCCCCCTCCGGAGATGAAAAGGGATATCCACAAACCCTGCTAAGGGACATCACAAATCCCTCCAAAGGACATCATAAACCCGCCTCCGGAGGTAAAAGGGGACCTCCACAAACCCCTTTAAGGGACCTCCACAAACCCCTCTCTGGATGAAAAAGGACATCCACAAACCCCTCTAAGGGACATCCACAAACCCCTCTATGGAGATAAAAGGGGACCTCCACAAACCCCTTTAAGGGACCTCCACAAACCCCTCTCTGGATGAAAAAGGACATCCACAGCCCCTCTAAGGGACATCATAAACCCCCCTCCGGAGATAAAAAGGGACCTCCACAAACCCCTCTAAGGGACATCCACAAACCCCTTTAAGGGACCTCCACAAACCCCTTTAAGGGATATCCACAAACCCCTTTAAGGGATACCCACAAACCCCTCTAAGGAACATCACAAACCCCTCTCTGGATGAAAAGGGACATCCACAAACCCTCTAAGGGACATCACAAACCCCTCTAAGGGACATCCACAGGCACAACTCCTGTGCTGAGCCCTGGCCCAGGTGCTGCAGCCCCAGCTGCTGCAGGTGCCACGTTCAAGGAGCCAGCTCTGAAAGCAGGGCCGAGCTCAGGGGAGAAAGGAGGAGCAGCGCTGTCCCAAAATAGATCCCAGCTCCATTTTCCACCTGGTTTCCCACAGAAATGGAGGTTAGCTGGCCCCGCCACGTGCCTGCCTGTGTGTCTGTCTGATCCCGGCAGCTCCTGAGCTCTGAGGTCTCTGGGACAACTCTGAGCCTCACGAGTTGCTGACATTATAATTATTCAACATTTTTTTGGCTGCTCTTCCCTAGTCCTGCTCTCAGCTTTTCCCTCAGAATTTGTGGGTTGAAGGATTTTCCATTTGTGGCAAACAGGAAAAATACCCAACGCAAAAATCCAACCCCAAACCCCAAACCCTGAGAGTCTCTGCTCATGGGGCAGGGTGAAATTTGCTTTAACCCTTCCCACACCCCATTCCCAGTGCCAGCACACACTCAGGGATGGGCACAGGAGGAGGGCAGCCACTCCAGCCTGCCCAATTCCTGTGGAATTTTATCTCTTGAATTTCCTCCCCGGGATTTCAGGGCCGCTGTCCGCGCCACCCCGGCGCCTTGGGGACGGGAAGAAAAGGTGCCAGTGACAAAAGCCTGCCTTGCCTGGCTGCCCAGGGGGTGGCACCAGCCCCCGGGCTGGAGCCTGGCCACGGCTGCCACGCAGGAGGGTTTTGTCCCTCACACAGAACCATGGGGCTGCATTCAAAATATCTGTCTGGAGCACAGACAGCTCCTGCCTTGGCCCTGGCACCACTGGGCAGCCCAGCTTTGGCTGCCCCTGCTGGGAAGGGGACGTCTGTGGTCTGCACTGGATGGTTGATGCCCATGGGATGTGGTGCCAGGGGATTTTTGTTGGTGTTGGGAGCTGTGCATGCACAGTGCCTGGTGCTGTGGGCTGTGCACCCGTGGGGTGTGGTGCCAGGGGCTGTGTACCCACGGTGTGTGGTGCCAGGGCTGTACATCCATGGTGTGTGGTGCCAAGGGCTATGTACCCGTGGTGTGTGGTGCCAGGGATGTATATCTGTGGTGCCAGGGATGTACATCCATGGTGTGTGGTGCCAGGGGCTCTGCACCCACAGTGTGTGGTGCCAGGACTGTATCACCATGGCTCCAGGGGCTGTGAATTCATGGTGTGTGACGCCAGGGATGTACATTCATGGTGTGTGGTGCCAAGGGCTGTGTACCCACGGTGTGTGGTGCCAGGGATGTACATCCACGGTGTGTTGTGCCAAGGGCTGTGTACCCGTGGTGTGTGGTGCCAGGGATGTATATCTGTGGTGCCAGGGATGTACATCCATGGTGTGTGGTGCCAGGGGTTGTGTACATCCATGGTGCCAGGGGCTGTGCATCCATGGCGTTGTGCTGCCAGGGTTCCAGGGGCTGCGTACCCATGGTGTGTGGTGCCAGGGGCTGTGTACTCACAGTGTGCAGTGCCAGGGAATGTATATTTGTGGTTCTAGGTGCTGTGTGTCCATGGTGTGTGGTGCCAGGGGTGTACATCCATGGTGTGTGCTGCCAGGGGCTCTGCACCCACAGTGTGTGGTGCCAGGACTGTATCACCACGGCTCCAGGGGCTGTGGATCCATGGTATGTGATGCCAGGGACGTACATGGTGCCAGGGATGTACATCCATGTTTCCAGGGGCAGTACATCCATGGTGTGTGGTGCCAGGAAATGTATATTTGTGGTTCCAGTGGGTGTGCATCCATGGTGTGTGGTGTCAGGGACGCACATCCATGGCTCTAGGGGCTGTGTACCCATGGTGTGTGGTGCCAGGGCTGTACATCCATGGTGTTGTGCTGCCAGGGTTCCAGGGGCTGCACATCCATGTTGTGTGGTGCCAGGGCTGTACATCCATGGTTCCAGGGATTGTACATCCATGGTGTGTATTGCCAGGGATGTACATCCATGGTGCCAGGGGCTGTGTACCCATGGTGTGCACTGCCAGGGTTATACAGCCATGGTGTGAAATGCCAGGGCTGTACATACATGGTGCATGATGCCAGGGCTGTATGACCATGGCTCCAGGGGCTGTATACCCATGGTGTGTGGTGCCAGGAAATGTATATTTGTGGTTCCAGGGGCTGTGTGCCCACGGTGTACGCTGCCAGGGTTATATATCCGTGGTGTGAAATGCCAGGGCTGTATGACCATGGTTCCAGGGGCTGCCCATCTGTGGTGTGTGGTGCCAGGGTTCTAGGGGATGTGTGTCCACGGTGTGTGATGCCAGGGCTGTGCATCCATGGCTCCAGGGGCTGTGTACCCATGGTGTGTGATGCCAGGGCTGTGCATCCATGGCTCCAGGGGCTGTCCATCCATGGCAATCGGTGCTGGGGTGTGTGTGGTGCCCAGGGCTGGATTCACACCCTCCCCCCAGAGCAGTGGTCCCCCAGGCACACTCTGGGAACGCAGCTTGGGGAGGGACACAGGTGACAGGGCAGCATCCTGGCAGGCTGTCCCTGCAGCCAGTGACTGGACATGGCCTGAGCTGCTCCTGTGGCTGCTGAAATCAATACAGCGCAAAGAGCTCATAAATTACAAATCTGCTCAGAGCCTCAGGCTGCTCGGTTCCCTGGCAATGGCACGCTGCATCCCTGGCACAGGAGGCTGAGGAGCTCCAAGGAGCCTCTGCAGAGGGGTCAGGGGTATGGAGAGTGCACCAGGCAGGGACATTTCCCCACATTCCCAGCATCAGCCTCCTCTCTGGATGGCTGCAAGAGCAGCAAGACTGCAGGGACACCCAGAGCCCCCCATAATGTGCCTGTCACCCCCTGTGCTGCTCCCTGGAGAGGGCTGGGTGATGGCAGTGCTGCCCACAGGGCTCTCTTTTCAGCAAGGACACCCAGAGCCCCCCATGATGTCCTTATCACCCCCTGTGCTGCTCCCCAGAGAGGGATGAGTGGTGGCAGGGCTGGCCTCAGGGCTCTCTCTCAGTGCTGGTGCCCACCCCACCGGTGGCAGCCCTTTGTGCCAGGCAGCCTGAGGGAGGCACGGGACATAAAGGCTGCTTTGGGCAGCCTCGCTTTTCCCAGCCCGCGCACGGGGAGCCTCCGGCGTGAGCTGAATGGCAAAGGAGCCGTCCTGCTCCTTCCCTCCCCCCTGCCCTGGGCTCTGTGTGTGCTCCGGGCTGTCCCCCCCTGCTCGCTGAGCTCAGCTCCCTCCTCGAGCCCCCCCTGGCAGGGCAGGTGTGCACGAGGGCATGCACACGTGTGTGCCCACCTGCAGCATGCCCTGCCAGCTCCCTGAGCTGTCTCAGCACCTCCTTCCTCACCAAACCCTCCCCGAGCTTTCTCACGGTGGCACCACGGGCACATGGCCCTGGCGCTGGCATCGCCTCCCTGCCCGCTGCAGCCAGGGCTTGGGCTGGCACCATCTGTGCTCTGCAGGCCAGGCTGGACTCTGCTGTCCCCAGGGGAGGTCAGAGGGGCTGGATGGCACCCAGTGGCTCCCAGCCATTGCTCCTGGTTGCTTATGCTGTCTTCTTCCTCTTGTGAGCCAGGGCACCTTCCCTTCCCCTTCCCCTTCCCCTTCCCCTTCCCCTTCCCCTTCCCCTTCCCCTTCCCCTTCCCCTTCCCCTTCCCTTCCCTTCCCTTCCCTTCCCCTCCCCTCCCCTCCCCTCCCCTCCCCTCCCCTCCCCTCCCCTCCCCTTCCCTTCCCTTCCCTTCCCTTCCCTTCCCTTCCCTTCCCTTCCCTTCCCTTCCCTTCCCTTCCCTTCCCTTCCCTTCCCTTCCCTTCCCTTCCCTTCCCTTCCCAAAACTTCCCAAAACTTCCCAAAACTTCCCAAAACTTCCCTTCCCTTCCCTTCCCAAAACTTCCCTTCCCTTCCCTTCCCTTCCCAAAACTTCCCTTCCCTTCCCTTCCCAAAACTTCCCAAAACTTCCCTTCCCAAAACTTCCCAAAACTTCCCTTCCCAAAACTTCCCTTCCCAAAACTTCCCTTCCCAAAACTTCCCAAAACTTCCCAAAACTTCCCTTCCCAAAACTTCCCTTCCCAAAACTTCCCAAAACTTCCCAAAACTTCCCAAAACTTCCCTTCCCAAAACTTCCCTTCCCAAAACTTCCCTTCCCTTCCCAAAACTTCCCTTCCCAAAACTTCCCAAAACTTTCCTTCCCAAAACTTCTCTTCCCAAAACTTCCCTTCCCAAAACTTCCCAAAACTTCCCTCCCCAAAACTTCCCTTCCCAAAACTTCCCTTCCCTCTGTGCCCCAATTCCACATCCATCACCCCACGTCCCCCAGGTTCTTCCGAGCCACTTCCCGTCCTGCAGGGATGGGAGATTTTTGGTGCTTTTATGGATTCTGAGCACATCTGGGTGGTTTTTTCTCCCCCCTTTGCAGGGCAGAGCATGGCCCCCGCCCTCCCCCTGCTGCTGCTCTGGCTGTTTGTCCCCACGGCGCTCCCGGAGGTGTTTGGCCCTGGAGATGGCACAGGTAACTCAGCACCCCATTGGTGCCCTAGTGAGGATCTCGGGGGGCTCCTCACACCAACCCTGCTCACATCTCCTCTCTTCTCCCACCCAGAGGACCCCAAGGCTCTGCAGGTGTCCATGCCACGGCACCCAGCCCTGGAGGCCGTGCTGGCAGGAGATGTCACCATCCCGTGCCTCATCACCTACCTTGGTCCCCAGCCCACCACCGCCAGCACCGGCGGCCGCCGCGCCGTCCTGGGCACACCCCGGGTGAAGTGGACCTTCATCTCTGAGGGCAGGGAGGTGGAGATCCTGGTAGCTCGTGGGGACAGGGTGAAGGTGAGCGAGGACTATCGGCTGCGCGCCTCCCTGCCCATCTTCCACCAGCGCTACACCAACGCCTCGCTGCTGCTCACCGAGCTGCGCCCCAACGACTCGGGCATCTACCGCTGCGACGTGCAGCACGGCATCGAGGACGGCCACGACATCCTCCACGTCAAAGTCAAAGGTACCTCAGGCTGGGCAGAGGTGGAGTTTGGGGCAGCCAGGGGCCCTCTCCTGGCTCAGCAAATGCTGCCCTGGGTGTTGTAGCAGGATGACCGCCAGCATGGGAATAACATGCAATGACTAGTGATTTCAGAAGGCTGAACAATTGCTTTATTAAGCAATTGATTATTAGTTTATTAAATAATTGCTTTATTATACAATTGTTCATTAAATAATTACTTTATAAGCATATATTTATTAAATAATTTCTTTATAAGCAATTAGTTTATTGGTTTATTAAGTAATTGCTTTATTAAGCAATTAGTCGATTAACTAAATGCTTTATATTAGTTTATTAACCAATTGCTTTATAAACTATTATAGCTGTATTCTACTACACAAACTATACTATGCTACACTGTGCTATAGTAAACTATAAGCTTTATAATAAACTTTATTATTTTATTAAATAATTGCTTTATTAATTGTTTATGAACCAATTGCTTTATAAGCAATTAGTTTATTAGTTTATTAAACAATTGCTTTATTAAGCAATTAGTTGATTAACTAATTGCTTTATATTAGTTTATTAAGCAATTGTTTATTAACTAATTGCTTTATAAGCAATTAGTTTATTAGTTAATTAGTTTATTAACCAATTCCTTTAAGCAATTAATTTATTAACTAATTGTTTTATATTAGTTTATTAAGCAATTGTTTATTAACTAATTGCTTTATAAGCTATTATAACTGTATTATACTACACTCAAACTATACTATACTATACTATACTATACTATACTATACTATACTATACTATATTATACTATACTATACTATACTGTACTATACTATACTATACTATACTAATACTAAATAAAAACCCATGACCTTTTTCCAACAGCCACAACACAGCTTTGACCTAATTGGTCAATCAATCCAAACAACCATCACCAGGGTCTAATTAACAAACCCCTTCCTGTACACAATCACCATAACACATTCCGCGTGTTCCAAACTACAGGACCAGCACGCAGAGATAAGAATTGTTTTCATTCCCTTCCCTGAGCTCTCTCACTGCCTTCCCCAGGAGAAATCCTGGGAAGGGTTTCTCTGTGGAGAGAGCTGCAGCCACATCCTGGGTGCATTTGTGGGGGGCTGCCATGAAGCCCCTCGCCCACATCCGCGTGTGCCCGCAGGGGTGGTGTTCCACTACCGGGAGGGCTCCATGCGCTACGCCTACACCTTCTCCGAGGCGCAGGAGGCTTGTGCCAGGATCGGTGCCAGCATCGCCACCCCCGAGCAGCTCTACGCCGCCTACCTGGGGGGCTACGAGCAGTGTGACGCCGGCTGGATCGCCGACCAGACCGTCAGGTGGGCACCTCCTGTGCCTCGCCCTGTTGTGGTTTGCTTTTGGGTTTTAACTGTTTAATTTTAATGTGTTAGATTTTTCTATGTTAGAAAACCGGTTCGTTCCGTACCCCCCTGTTCAGTCTCCCAAAGGGTTCTTCCCAGAAGTTGTTACCTCATATTTTTCCCTTATATCAACCCCTATGTCAATCTCCTCCACCCCTCCCATGTCTCCAAACTCCCCCTTGTCAATGCTCTAAACCCATCCCCTGCAGTTTGTCAGTGATGGTTTTTTTACACCCCTTTAGCCAGAAAGTTCTATGTCAGTCATGCTGTTTCCCTTCACCTATTTGCTAATTATGTATTCACTCCTCCCTCCTTCTTCCTCATTGGTGTTAGATTGATGTGAGTCCCCCCCATGTGTGGTGGTGTTCGCAGGGGTCCCAGGATGAGGGAAGAGATGAGAATTGTGACTCCATGTTTCAGAAGACTGATTTATTATTTCATGATATATATTATGTTACATTATGTTGCGTTACGTTATATCAATCATATCATATCATATCATATTAAAAGGATATATTAAAATTATACTAAAAGAACAGAAGAAAGGATTTCATCAGAAGACTGGCAAGGAATAAAAAGGAATGATAATAAAATCTTGTGACTGACCAGAGAGTCCGAGACAGCTGGACTGTGATTGGCCATTAATTAAAAACAACCACATGAGACCAATCAAAGATGCACCTGTTGCATTCCGCAGCAGCAGATAATCATTGTTTTTCTTTTCCTCTGAGGCTTCTCAGGAGAAAAAATCCTGGCAAAAGGATTTTTCATAAAATATGTCTGTGACACCCATGCTCCTCCTTGCTAGCTCCTGATTGGTTTGTAGGCAGTCTCCTCCCCTGGACTGCCCCCTTTATAAACTGTTGTAATCCTGTTGTCAGTGCTCTTCTGTCGGTGCTCCCTTGGAGTTTGATTGTAACACATCTGTGTGTGCTCTCTTGGAGTTTGTTTGGTTGTAACACCTCTGTGTGTGTGCTCTCTCTGAGTTTGTTTGGTTGTAACACATCTGTGTGTGCTCCCTTGGAGTTTGTTTGGTTGTAACACATCTGTGTGTGCTCCCTCTGAGTTTGTTTGGCTGTAACACATCTGTGTGTGCTCCCTTGGAGTTTGTTTGGTTGTAACAGCTCTGTGTGTGCTCTCTTGAGTTTGTTTGGTTGTAACACCTCTGTGTGTGCTCTCTCTGGGTTTGTTTGGTTGTAACACCTCTGTGTGTGCTCTCTCTGAGTTTGTTTGGTTGTAACACCTTTGTGTGTGCTCCCTTGGAGTTTGTTTGACTCTAACACCTCTGTGTGTGCTCTCTCTTGAGTTTGTTTGGTTGTAACACCTCTGTGTGTGTTCCCTTTGGGTTTGTTTGGTTGTAACACATCTGTGTGTGCTCCCTTTGGGTTTGTTTGGTTGTAACACCTCTGTGTGTGCTCTCTCTGAGTTTGTTTGGCTGTAACACCTCTGTGTGTGCTCTCTCAGTGTTTGGTTGTAACACATCTGTGTGTGCTCCCTCAGAGTTTGTTTGGCTGTAACACCTCTGTGTGTGCTCCCTTTGGGTTTGTTTGGTTGTAACACCTTGGCACTGCTCCCACCCGTTCCCCAGGGTGTCACCAGCTCCCCTGTGCTCTCTGCCCCAGGTACCCCATCCAGACCCCCCGGGAGGCCTGTTACGGGGACATGAACGGCTTCCCAGGGGTGAGGAACTACGGCGTGGTGGACCCTGAGGACATGTATGACGTGTACTGCTACGCTGAGGACCTGCCAGGTGCCCGTGGTGCCACCTCTTGCCCTCCTCTGCTTTTGCTCCTGTGCTAACTTGCCCCTGTAACCCGTTGTGAACCCAAGTGAAAAGCTGCAGGTGCTGTCTTTGGGTGTGGGAACCTGCTGTGCTGCTTCCTAAAGCATTCCTGGTTCGTTTTGGAAGGGTGGGGAGCTCTGTCCCTGGCAGCAGGCAGTGCCCAGGCTGGGCTGTGCCCACGGTGATGTGCCCCAGACCAGCAGCACGCTGGGTTGGGTGGTTTGGGTTTGGTTGTGTGTGTGCCGTGCTTTGCATGAGGTGCAGGGCTGCAGATCCTGCCTGGCTCTGTGTGCCTGGGGGTGGCTGGTCCCTCCTTTGGGGGTCCCCACTGGTGGTGGCAGCTGCTCTGGGGTTGGTTGGTGCCAGGGGTGAGGGACAGGGAGGCAGGGGCAGCTGTGGAGTTGGTTCATGCTGTGCTTTGGGGCAGTGGTCCCCAGCCCTCCTGAGCATGAAGCCTCACCCAGGTGCTCACTGGGCTTGCAGGTGTCCTCAGAAACGTCCCACACATGGATTGCTCAGTGCAGGGCGTGCATCTGCTCCTCTGCAGTCCTGTTCAGGGGCGCTTCAAAGTCTCAGCTCTGTTTGCAAGGGCAGGGATCAATCCCATGTGGCGTGAGAGCTCCAGATGTGCCTACACTGTAACTTGCTGTGCATGGGCAGAGAAGCAGGCAGAGATGAAGGCAGGGATGCTGCACTCAGGAAGGTGGGGAAGCCAGCAGGGAGGCAGGCAGGGATGCAGGGAGGAAAGCAGGCAGAAGGCAGGGAAGCAGGCAGGGATGCAGGTAGGGAATCAGGCAGGGAAGCACTCAGGAAGGCAGGGATGCAGGCAGGAGGGCAGGGAAGCAGGCAGGGATGAAGGGAAGCAGGCAGGGATGCAGGTAGGGAATCAGGCAGGGAAGCACTCAGGAAGGCAGGGATACAGGCAGGGATGCAGGCAAGGATGCAGCCCTCCTCCAGCCCCCGGTGTCCCTCCACACCGCATTCTCCATCTCCACACCCTCTCCTGGGCTCATGCCGAGAGCGGACGAGCCGAGGGGGCTCCCTCCTCCCTTACCCCCTTCCCATCTCTGACTCCCCTCTCCCTCCTCTCTCCCCAGGTGAGATCTTTCTGGAGACATCCCCGGCCAGGTTCACCCTGGAGGAGGCTGCGCAGCGCTGCCGGGCTCTGGGCGCGGAGCTGGCGAGCCCGGGCCAGCTGTACGCCGCCTGGAACGCGGGGCTGGACGCCTGCAGCCCCGGCTGGCTGGCCGATGGCAGCGTCCGCTACCCCATCGTCACCCCCCGCGAGCGCTGCGGAGGGGCCCTGCCCGGCGTCAAAACCATCTTCCTCTTCCGAAACCAGACGGGATTCCCCGATGCCCAGAGCAGATACGATGCGTACTGCTTCCGAGGTAAACAGGGGCACCCCCGGCAGGGATCGGTGGGAGGGTCCCCCGGGTTGGGCTGCATGTGCCGGGGTTGTGCTGGGGTCCCTGGGTGCTCTCGGTGCTGCTGCTGCGCTGTCGGGGCAGGGCAGGGGTGTTTGGTGCCGGCTGAAGCTGCTGTGCTAGGAGAGGGGTGCCCTGCATGCTGGTAGAGCTGAGAGGGGAGGCGTAACCTGCATGTCCTGACACTGCATGCTGACACCTCGATGCTCTGCACGGTCCTGACATTGCATGTGACAGCTCTCCATAGGGCAGGGGTGCTCTGCAGGATCCTGACACTGCATGTGACAGCTCTCCATAGGGCAGGGATGCTCTGAGGGTCCCAGAATTGCATGCTGACCCCTCTCCATAGGGCAGGGATGCTCTGCAGAGTCCAGACACTGTGTTGTGACAGCTCTCAGTACTGCAGGGATGCTCTGCAGGGTCCCAGCAGTGCATGCTGACAGCTCTCAGTAGGACAGGGATGCTCTGCAGGGTCCCAGAATTGCATGCTGACACTTCTCAATACTGCAGGGATCCTCTGAGGGTCCCAGCAATGCATGTGACAGCTCTCAGTAGGACAGGGATGCTCTGCAGGGTCCCAGAATTGCATGCTGACACTTCTCAATACTGCAGGGATCCTCTGAGGGTCCCAGCAATGCATGTGACAGCTCTCCATAGGGCAGGGATGCTCTGCAGGCTCCTGACATTGTGTGCTGACAGTTCTTTATAGGGTAGGGATACTCTGCAGGGTCCCAGAATTGCATGCTGACCCCTCTCAGTAAGGCAGGCGTGCTCTGATGGCTCCAGCAGTGCATGCTGACAGCTCTCAACACTGCAGGAATACTCTGAGGGTCCCAGAATTGCATGCTCACCCCTCTTCATAGGGCAGGGATGCTCTGAGGGTTCCAGAAGTGCATGCTGACGGCTCTCAACACTGCAGGGATGCTCTGAGGATCCCAGCAGTGCATGCTGACAGCTCTCAATGCAGCAGGGATGCTCTGCAGGGTCCCAGCAGTGCATGCAGACATGCTGTGGCAGAGGAGGGAGGCCCTGCATGTCCTTGGTGCCAGTTCACTGTGACAGACCAGGGGTGTCCTGCATGGCACCATCACTCTGCGCGGGCTCTGTGGGCACAGCTCCAGGAGGGTTCATCCCCCAGGGCTGCAGGCCTGGAGGGCATTCCTGGGCACAGCCTGCCAGGCTGGTTTGGGGTGGTGCTGGGCAGCAAGGAGACCTGTGGGGAGCAGCCAGGTGAGCAGTGAGGCAGGACACAGGCTGGCAGGGATAAGGGGCACAGAAGGATCAGAGCTGTCCCTGCACTCCTCCTGCCTGACCCCACATCTCTGTGTGTCTGCTCAGGGCCGTGGGGGCTCCCAGTGTGGGGATGCTGAGCATCTCTGGGCCTCAGTTTCCCCATCTCTCTGGCTTAGGCAGGATTGACCCGTGCCATGACTCCACAACCCCTGTAACCCACTAACCCCCCATGCATGTCTGCCCTCCCCGGGGTGGGGATGGGGGTGCAGAGGAGGATCCCCACAGCGAGGGGAATGCAGGGATTAGGATCTGGCCCCACCATGTGCTGCTGAGCCCACGGCTCCTGTTGGGGCTGGTGGCACTGCCAGCTCTGGTGGCACTGCCAGCTCCTGCTGGGGCTGGTGGCAATGCCTGGGAGGGCCTGATCCTCCCCCTGCTGACCCCATCTAGAAGGGGAAGGGGAGGCTGAGGAGAGCTGGCTCCCTATTGGGATGCCAAGGCTCCAGGCCTGCTGTGGGGTGCGCTCGTCTCTGAGCGCTGCGGAGCCAGGACAGGGCAGTAATATCCCACTTTCTTTCTGCCCACAGAAGGGACAAACTCTTTCCCTGAGGCTGCAGGAAAATACCAAGGCCAAGAGCCCGAGGAGAATCTCCTCCAGGAGATTGTCACAGTGGCAGAAAAGCTGGAGGAGCTGCAGCTGCCCCGAGCGCCCGTGGAGCTCGAGTCGCGAGGGGCCATTTACGCCGTGCCCCTCTTTGAGGACCCTGACCTGGGCAAGCCAAGCCAGACCCCTGGAGACACCCTGGGGCCACTAGATACCTCTGTGTCCTCAGGTCACCCCATCCCACCTCCCCTTTCCCCACAGCCCCGGCCAGCCCCGAGGCAGGTCCTGTTTCAGCTGGGGAGCTCATCCCTGCCCAGGAGCACGGGGGACAGTGGGGGCTGTCATGGTGGTGCCAGGGCTGGGTCACAGAGCAGCCACAGATGGTGCCCAGGCCACCCCAGCTGTCCCTGTCCTTCCCCATGGATGGGGCACCGGAGTGTTGGTGTAGGGCAGTGCAGGGACAAAGGGACATCTGCGTGTCCCAGCATGCAGGGCAGTGCTGGAGCGGGCTTTGGCAGCACCAGGAGCTGCAGGAGGGAGCTGGCAGCTGGAGGGGCACCAGGCGAGGGGCAGCGGTGAGGGCTGAGCTCGGGCAGAGCTCGGGCAGCCGCGCCCTGCGGAGGGGACAGGGGACAGCGTCACACGGGCTCGGGGCCACTCCCATCTGCCCGCACAGCTTTGTGCGAGCGGGATGGGTGAGCTGGCAGTGCCCGCGGGATGGGCAGTGCCCGCAGGGTGGGCAGAGCTGGGAGTTCCCGCAGGATGGGCAGCACTGGCAGTGCCCGCGGGATGGGTAGAGCTGGCGGTGCCCATAGGGTGGGTAGCCTGGCAGCACCCGCAGGATGGGCAGCGCCGGCAGTGCCCACAGCCCTGGGCTCTGGCTGGCAGTGCCCGGACGGTGGGCAGAGCTGGCAGTGCCCGCGAGATGGGCAGTGCTAGCAGTGCCCTTAGGGTGGGCAGAGCTGGCAGTGCCCGCAGGATGGACAGCGCTGGCAGTGCCTGCAGCCCTGTGCTCTGGCTGGCAGTGCCCACAGGATGGACAGTGCCCTTAGGGTGGGTAGTGCCCACAGGGTGGGCAGTGCCGGCAGCGCCTTTAGGGTGGGCAGTGCCTGCAGCGCCCGCAGAGTGGGCAGCGCCCGCAGAATGGGCAGTGCCAGCAGTGCCCTTAGGGTGGGCAGAGCTGGCAGTGCCCTTAGGGTGGGCACCGCTGGCAGTGCCCGCAGCCCTGTGCTCTGGCTGGCAGTGGCAGTGCCCGCAGGGTGGGCAGTGCCCTCAGGGTGGGCACCGCTGGCAGTGCCCGCAGGGTGGACAGTGCCCTTAGGGTGGGCAGAGCTGGTGGTCCCCGCAGGTTGGACAGCGCTGGCAGTGCCCGAAGGGTGGGCACCGCTGGCAGTGCCCGCAGTGCCCGCAGTGCCCTGGCTGGCTGCCGGCCCTCACTGCCTTTCCGCCTTGCCCTTTGCAGAGGAGTCGCAAGGAGCAGCGCCGGGCAGAGCTGGCAGCGCATCCCCGGAGCGCCCGGCCGGAGAGCGGCACCGCGGGCACCCCACGGAGCCGGAGGGACCCACGGCTGCTCCCGCAGGTGACACGGAGCCTCCCGAGGGCTTTCCTCGCCCTCCCACACAGCGCTCGGACCCTCCACGGGACGCCTTGGGGCGGCCGGGCGGCCCTGCCACCCCCGGGCCACCCGGGCACCGAGTGCCATCGCCAACCGGTGCCAATTCTGCCGCCTCAGAGAGCCGAGAAGGCGCTGGGAGCCCCCGCCGCGGGCACAAATCCGGCGGGGCCAGCACCCCCTTTTCCGGGGCTGAGGACGCCGAGCTCTCCGGAGATGTCGGGGAGAGCCCCGGCGTGTCCCCGCTGCCCCCCGCGCCCCCGCAGGAGGACGGAGAGGAGCACTCGGGGGCCGTGTGGTTCCCCTCGCCCGCAGCGACTCCGTGGCTGCCCCGCAGCAGCGCCGCACCGGCCCCGGGCACGCAGCGTGGGATGCCCGCTGCACCTTCCGAGGAGGAGGATGAGGAGGAGGAGGAAGAGCATCCCTCCGTTGGCACCGTGGAGGGTTTCCTTACGGCCGTTCCGGGAGAAGCAGGTGGGACCCGCAGGGATGGCCTCAGCTCTCCCCGTCCTGGCACCTCGGGGGTGGTGGTGCCAGGGACCCCCAGCTCGGCTGTGCCCCTGCCCGCCGTGCCCACCGAGCGGGCCAGCGTCGGGGCGGGCGCCTGCTCTGCTCGGCGTCCCTGCCGTGCCAGCCTTGCCCTCGGGGCAGCCGTGCTGGCCGCTCTGTGGCACTAGAGATAGGCGACACCTTTCCTTCACTGCTGCCCTCTGTCTGTCTGTCTGTCCGTCCGCCCGTGTCTCCTCTCTCTCTCTCTCTCTCAGCTGGGTAAGGGAAGGTTCCAGGTCTGGAGAAGCACATATTTGTCAAACAAATTGGTCTGATCTCTGCATGCACTTTAAATCTCTTCTACTTCTGTGAAGTGTTTTAATGACTGTTTCCATGAAAAAGCCCCGATAAGCGAAAGGCGGCCCCAGTCCCTGCTCTGACTAACCGTGGTACTAATAAAGGGAATTAATTAAAAGCTTTGTAGAACAAGCATCTCGGCGAGCTCTTCCCTTCGTCCTTGCGCCTCTCCCACTGACGAACTAATCCCTGCCCCGGCCCTGCCCTGCCCTGCCCGGGAATGGGGTGGAAGGGACCCCTTGGTGGGGGGGGGGGGGGGGGGTTGGGAGGGCTGGGGCTGCTTTGCACCCTCCATCTGCCCCCTGGGACTGACCCTGCACTGTCCTGGGGCTGCTTTTCCCCATCCATGTCCCCCCAGGAATGACCCTGCACTGCCCTGGGAGGGGGGGGTGAGGGCTGGGGCTGCTTTTCCCCCTCCATGAGCCCCCCAGGACTGACCTTGCACTGCCCTGGGAGGGTTGGGGCTGCTTTGCACCTTCCATGTCCCCCAGGACTGACCCTGCACTGCCCTGGGGCTGCTTTTCCCCCTCCCTGTCCCCCCAGGACTGACCCTGGCAGGGTTGGGGCTGCTTTGCTCCCTCCATATCCCCCCCCGGACTGACCAGGGACTGCTTTTCCCCCTCCATGTGCCCCCAGGACTGACCCTGCACTGCCCAGGACTGACCCTGCACTGCCCCGGGAGGGCTGGGGCTGCTTTTCCCCCTCCATGTCCCCCCCAGGACTGACCCTGCACTGCCCCGGGAGGGGGGTGAGGGCTGGATGCTGCATGGCATGAGCAGGGGGACACACGGGGGACACAGAGCCCCACCAGAACCACCCTGCCTTGTGCAGCTCTCCCTAAAATCACTGCAGATCCTTTGGGCCACATCCCCCAGGGGCTGAGATGGGTGAGCAGAGGGACCATGAGGTGCTGTGGGTGGGTGGGGGTCACCCCTGGGGTGATGCCAGATCTGATGCCCATCCCAGTGCCAATCCCCTGCCCCATCCCGCTCTCTGCAGCACAGGGCACCATGTGGGGTCCCCGCCCTCCTTCCCCAGGGCATAACAAGAACACACACAGGGCTTAGGAAATGCCCTGAATTAGGAATTCCATTTGCATCCACAGCCTGGCAGCCTCCAGCTCTGTGATTTCCTCCCGAAATTCCGAGTTCCCACTCTCCTCCTGCATTGTGAGAGGCAGACAGAGAGGGCAGTGCCCAGCCCAGCCCCAGGGCACAGGGAGGCTCTGTGCAGGGTGCCCAGACCCCGTGGCATGGCTGCCCTTGCCTTGGCAAGGAGAGGTGCCCAGGAGGAGCCAGCCATGGGACATTTTGGGTCACCCATCCTGTGCCATGCCTGGCTCTGCTGGGGATGGATGGGCTGCACAGGGAGCCACCAGCACCTCGTGGGGAGGGTGAGGTGGCAGCATCGCCCTTGTCACAAACCCAGGACCATAAAACAGGGCGTGATTGGGCTGGAATGGGTCAAGGACTGTGAGCAGCAGCCGTTCATCACACTGAGCTGGGAGCACACGCTGTGCTCCGCGTTCATTAATGACCAGAACGGGCTCCTGGAGCAGAGCTGGCCGAGTTACCAGCCTTGGCCAGGCTGCAGGTGACACCAGAAGGACAGGACAAGGACACGGGGCTGGGATGTGCCAAAGGCTTTATGGTCTGTGTGCTTCCCTCCCAAAACACTGCATCAGCCAGGGAAAAGCAGGAGCTGGTGTGACCGTGTTCACAGGGGTCTGGGGATGAGGGAAGAGACGAGGAACTGACTCCATGTTTCAGCAGGCTTGATTTATTATTTTAATAAATTATATAAATATACATTATATTAATAATTAATATAATATATAATATATATATTAATATATATTACATTAAAACTATACTAAAATAATAGAAGAAAGGATTTCATCAGAAAGCTTGCTAAGAATAGAAAAAGAAAGAATGATAACAAAGGTTTGTGTCTCGGCTCTCTGTCCGAGACTGTGATTGGCCATTAATTAGAAACAACCACACGAGACCAATCACAGATGCACCTGTTGCATTCCACAGCAGCAGATAATCAATGTTTACATTTTGTTCCTGAGGCCCCTCAGCTTCTCAGGAGGAAAACCCTAAAGGATTTTTCAGAAAAGATGTCTGTGACAAGCTGGGCCTGGGCAGAGAGAGGGGGCCAGGGGCCTAGAGCTGGTGGCCCCACAGCCATCTCAGAGCCCTGCAGGGGTGAGGATGTTGGGATGTTGAGTCAGGAATGGAAAGAAAACTCCACTCTTGAGGTGGATCAGAAGGCTCTGTTTAATGAGAGTAGAGGGCCTTTAATAATGGGACTTGCTAAGGTGATTGCCCTCAAATTAGAAACGTCTCACACTATTGGTGAGCTTGAAATGAGACACATCTAATTGGTTTCAAAGTAGAAACATCTCACACTATTGGTGAGCTAAAAATCAGAAATATCTAACTGGCTTCAAAGTAGAAACATCTCACACTATTGGTGAGCTCAAAATTAGAAAAATGTAATTGGTCTGAAAGCAGGAATATCTCACACTATTGGTGAGCTCAAAATGAGACACATCTAATTGGTTTCAAAGTAGAAACATCTCACACTATTGGTGAGCTAAAAATTAGAAATATCTAATTGGTCTTAAATTAGAAACACCTCACACTATTGGTGAGCTCAAAATCAGAAAAATCTAACTGGTTTCAAAGCAGGAACATCTCACACTATTGGTGAGCTCAAAATGAGACACATCTAATTGGTTTCAAAGTAGAAACATCTTACACTATTGGTGAGCTAAAAATTAGAAATATCTAATTGGTCTGAAATTAGAAACACCTCACACTATTGGTGAGCTCAAAATCAGAAAAATCTAACTGGTTTCAAAGCAGGAACATCTCACACTATTGGTGAGCTCAAAATCAGAAACATCTAATTGGCTTCAAAGTAGAAACATCTCACACTTGGTGAGCTAAAACTCAGAAATATCTAATATCTAATAAATATCAGAAATATCTAATTGGCTTCAAAGCAATGACACACATCTAATTGGTCTGAAAGTAGAAACATCTCACATTATTGGTGAACTCAAAATCAGAAACATCTAATTGGCTTCAAAGTAGAAACATCCCACACTGTCGGTGCCCATGAGTAACACACTGTGAAGAACCACAACTCCAAACAATGCTGACAGAAAGAGAGATAATAATTGTTTGAATTCTTTCCTCTACAATTCCCAGGCTCAGCCTGGCAGAAACCCTCTGGTCTGAGGATGCCCAGGTGGCCCTGCTGGGCACCGGGGAGGTGCTGAGCCCTGTGGTGAGCGTGGCTGCTGTCCCTTGCAGGTGGCTGTGTCCCCAACCCCTGCCTGAACGGAGGCACCTGCGTGGAGGACGGCGCCCAGCTCACCTGCCTGTGCCTGCCCGGCTACGGGGGCAGCAGCTGTGAGAGACGTGAGTGCCCCGGTGCCAGCCTGGCCATGGGTGCCAGCCTGGCCTGTGAGTGCCATGGGTGCCACCGTGGCCTGTGAGTGTCACCCTGGCCATGTGAGTGCCCTGGTGCCAGCCTGGCCATGGGTGCCAGCCTGGCCTGTGAGTGCCCTGGTGCCAGCCTGGCCTGTGAGTGCCATTGGTGCCAGCCTGGCCATGGGTGTCAGCCTGGCCTGTGAGTGCCATGGGTGCCAGCCTGGCCATGGGTGTCAGCCTGGCCATGTGAGTGCCATGGGTGCCACCATGGCCTGTGAGTGTCACCCTGGCCATGTGAGTGCCCTGGTGCCAGCCTGGCCATGGGTGTCAGCCTGGCCTGTGAGTGCCATGGGTGCCACCGTGGCCTGTGAGTGTCACCCTGGCCATGTGAGTGCCCTGGTGCCACCCTGGCCATGGGTGCCACCCTGGCCATGCAAGTGTCACCCTGGCTGGTGAGTGCCCTGGTGCCACCCTGGCCATGGGTGCCAGCCTGACCTGTGAGTGCCATGGGTGCCACTGTGGCCATGGGTGCCACCCTGGCCTGTAAGTGCCCTGGGTGCCAGCCTGGCCAGTGAGTGCCCTGGTGCCAGCCTGGCCATGGGTGCCAGCCTGGCCTGTGAGTGCCCTGGGTGCCACCGTGGCCTGTGAGTGCCACCCTGGCCATGGGTGCCATCCTGGCCTGTGAGTGCCACCCTGGCCATGTGAGTTCCCTGGTGCCACCCTGGCCATGTGAGTGCCACCCTGGCCATGTGAATGCCCTGGGTGCCACCCTGGCCACTGGAGTGTCCTGGTGCCACCTTGGCCATGTGAGTGCCACCTTGGCTATGTGACTGCCATGGGTGCCACCCTGGCCATGTAAGTACCCTGAGTGCCCATGTGAGTGTCCTGGTGCCACCCTGGCCACGCTGCCCAGCTCCCAGCAGCCCAGCGGACACAAAGGAGGGGCGATGAGGAGTTTGGGGTGAGGGGGGCTCTGTGCTCACCCTCTGCCCTCTCCCCTGGCACGGCTCAGCCCTGAGGAGCTGCAGCCCGGGCTGGGACAGCTTCCAGGGCTCCTGCTACCGACACTTCTCCACCCGGAGGAGCTGGGAGGACGCCGAGAGCCAGTGCAGGCACCACGGGGGGCACCTGGCCACCATCCTGACCCCCGAGGAGCAGGACTTCATCAACGGTACGTGACTCTGCTGCTGCTGTGTGACACTGCTGCTGTGTGACACTGCTGGTGTGTGACACTGCTGCTGTGTGACACTGCTGTCCCCTCCCTGCTGCTGTTGCTGTGTGACACTCCTGCTGTGTGACACTGCTGCTGTGTGGCACTGCTGGTGTGTGACACTGCTGCTGTGTGACACTGCTGTCCCCTCCCTGCTGCTGGTGTGTGACTCTGCTGGTGTGTGGCACTGCTGGTGTGTGACACTGCTGGTGTGTGACACTGCTGTCCCCTCCCTGCTGCATGTGTGTGACACTGCTGCTGTGTGACACTGCTGCTGTGTGACACTGCTGCTGTGTGACACTGCTGGTGTGTGACATTGCTGTCCCCTACCTGCTGCCGAGCCCTGCAGGGCTGGGAGTTGACAGGAGGTGGAGCCCGGCCCTGCAGGGATGAATGGACACACAGACAGACAGGCCAGAATATGGATGGTGCATGCAGAGACGTGGGAGCAGACAGGTTCAGCCCTGAAATACGTCCAGAGATGGGAAGAGAGCTGGGGAAGGGTCTCTGGAGCACCTGAGGGGGCTCAGGGGGGGCTTAGGGGGCACCTTCTCACTTTTTACAGGGTGTAGTCACTTGGGGGTCGGGCTCTGGAGAGTGTCCAGAGAAGGGCACAGAGCTGGGGAAGGGGCTCTGGAACTCCTGAGGGATGTGGGGAGAGCTCAGCCTGGAGAAAAGGAGGCTCAGAGGGGACATTCTCCCTTTTTACAAAGTGAATTCACTTGGGGGTCAGGCTCTGCTCACACCTTTCTAGAGTTCTCTGAAAGGAGGGTGGTGTCGCTTGGGGGTCAGAGAGTGTTCAGGGAAGGGAACAGAGCTGGAGAAGGGGCTCAGGAGCACCTGAGGGATGTGGAGAGGCTCAGCCTGAAGAAAATGAGGCTCAGGGGGTACCTTCTCACTTTTTACAAGGCGGAGCTACTTGGGGGTCAGGCTCTGGAGAGTGTCCAGGGAGGGGAACAGAGCTGGGGAAGGGGCTCTGGAGCACCTAAGAGAGCTCAGGGGGGGCTCAGCCTGGAGAAAAGGAGGATCAGGGGGCACCTTCTCACTTTTTACAGCGTGGAGTCACTTGGGGGTCAGAGTGTGTCCAGGGATGGGAACATAACTGGGGGAAGGGGCTCTGGAGCACCTAAGAGAGCTCAGGGGGGGCTCAGCCTGGAGAAAAGGAGGCTCAGAGGGGACCTTCCCCCTTTTTACAGGGTGGAGTCACTTGGGGGTCAGGCTCTGCTCCCAGGGAAAAAGGGACAGAAGCAGAAGTTGCACCAGGGCAGGGTTAGGTTGGATATTGGGAACATTCCTCCATGGAGATGCTGCCCAGGGCAATGCCCATGGCTGAAGGGGTTTAGGAGACCTGTGGATGTGGCACTTGGGAACAGAGGTGCCCCTGGCTGTGAGGAATGGCTGGACTCGATGATCTTGTCCCTTTTCCAACAAAATCCCACAGTCCAGTGATGGATGGGCAGAGCAGCAGTGGGGTGGGTGTGTAAATTTGAAAATTGGGTGTAAATGTGAAGGCAAAGCCAGAACCTGCCTGAAATCAGCCTTGGAGGGATGGGGGAGGCAGAGCAGGGGAGAAGTGCTGTGGGAACAGGACAGGGAGCAAAGAGCCTGAAGGAACTGAGGGTGGAGGAGGAGGAAGGGGCAGGAGAGACCTGACAGGGACACAAAGGGACACAAAGGGACGGGCAGGGACTGGCTGGACCTGAAAGGGGACAGGTGCAGACAGGTGGGGACCTGCAGGGACAGGTGGGGACTGGCAGGGTGGGGTGGGGACTCACAGGGACAGGTGGGGACAGGAGGGGACAGGCATGGACAGGTGGGGACTGGTGTGGACAGGTGGAGACCAGCAGAACCAGGTGGAGACCTGCAGGGACAGGTGGGGACAAGCAGGGACAGGTGGGGACAGGAGGGGACCTGCAGGGACAGGTGAGAACTGGCAGGGCCAGGCAGGGACCGGCAGGGCAAGGTGGGGACCTGCAGGGAGAGGTGGGGACAGGCGGGGACAAGTGGAAACCTGCAGGGACAGGTGGAGACCAGCAGAACCAGGTGGGGACAAGTGGGGACAGGTGGGGACCGGCAGGGCAAAGTGAGGACCTACAGGGACAGATGGGGACCTGCAGGGACAGGTGGGGACCCGAAGGGACAGGCGAGGACCTGCAAGGACAGGTGGGGACTGGCAGGGCAAGGTTGGGACTCGCAGGGACAGGTGGAGACCAGCAGAACCAGGTGGGGACCTGCAGGGAGAGGTGGGGACAGGCAGGGCAAGGTGGGGACTCGCATAGCCAGGTGGGGACCAGGAGGGCAAGGTGGGAACCTGCAGGGACTGGTGGGACTGGCATAGCCAGGTAGGGACCTGCAGGGACAGGTGGGGACAGGCGGGGACAAGTGGAAACCTGCAGGGACAGGTGGAGACCAGCAGAACCAGGTGGGGACAAGTCGGGACAGGTGGGGACAGGAGGGCACAGGCGGGTCCCGGGCTCTGCCGCCCTCTCCCGGCCGGTCCTGTCCCGCCTCCCCGGGGCTGAGGGGCAAAGGGGTTCCCAGATGTCCTTTTGGGGTGTCCCCAAACCTCCCAGCACCTTCCCGCTGCAGGACGAGGGACACCCCCAGGTCCCAAATCCCCCTGAGTGCAGCCCTTCAGCCCCCTCCTGACACCTGGCTGTGTCCCTGTCCCCAACACCCCCCGTGTCCCCCAATGGCCATTCAGCCCCCTCCTGACACCTGGCAGTGTCCCTGTCCCCACCATGCCCCGTGTCCCCCAGGTGGCACCTGGATGTGTCCTTGTCCCCAACACCCCCCATGTCCCCCAATATCCCTTCAGCCCATCCTGGCAGGTGACACCTGGCTGTGTCCCTGTCCCCAACACCCCCGTGTCCCCCAGACCAGTACAGGGAGTACCAGTGGATCGGCCTCAACGACCGCACCATCGAGGGCGATTTCCAGTGGTCTGACGGGAGCCCCTTGGTAAGTGAGGCTGCCAAGCCCTGGGTGCCCTCACGGGGCGGGCACCACCAGCCTGGCACCTCCTTATCCTCTCCCCCAGCCCGGATTTTGGGGCTCCCAAACAGGAGCTGCCTGCTTCACCTGGCTGAGCATCCCCACTCCTAGCTAAGCCAACAAACCCTCCCTCCAACAGCAAACCTCATAGCACAACTAACTGTTGTAATCACACTTTTCAACTGATCTGCCTTCACAATTATATAACAGGAGCCACAATCCTACTTATTGCCTCATTCACCCTATGCAATCCACCTTATTGCCTCATACACCCTGTACATGCTCATAATGTAATGACACAACGAGGTGTCACAGACATCTTTTATGAAAAGTCCTTTCCTTAGGGTTTTTCCTCCTGAGAAGCTGAGAAGCTTCAAGAACAAAATATAAATATTGATTATCTGCTGCTGTGGAATGCAACAAGTAGATCTTTGATTAGTCCATGTTAGTTGTTTCTAATTAATGGCCAATCACAGTCAGCTGGCTCGGATAGAGAGTCCAAGCCACAAACCTTTGTTATCATTCCTTCTTTTTGTATTCTTAGCCAGCCTTCTGATTAAATCCTTTCTTCTATTCTTTTAGTATAGTTTTAATATAATATATATCATAAAATAATAAATCAAGCTGTCTGAAACATGGAGTCAGATCCTCATCCCTTCCCTCAACCTGAGACTCCGGTGAACACCGTCACAATGAGGCACTGTCCCATTCCACATCACATCAGTCCAAAACTCCTCCACACCAGAACATCTCCTCATAGCCCTAAATATAATCCCCATAATGCTCCTAATCCTCAAACCTGAACTAATTTCTGGTATCCCCATATGCAAGTATAGTTTCAACCAGAACATTAGACTCTAAAAATTAGGTGTTAAACCCATCTTACCTGCCGAGGAGAGGTAAAACCAGTGAGAACTGCTGACTCTTGTATCTGAGTATAAAACCTCAGTCTCCTTACTTTCCAAGGATTAATAGTAACACAATGGTTTTAGGAGCCACTCATCTTGGTGCAGGTCCTAGTGAAAGTCATGGACCTCTCACTAGTCCTAAATACATTCATGCTGTGAAAAACGCCAATCACTTGTTTTTAAAATTTGAAAAGTTTAATAGTAGTAAAATGGTTATAAAAATAGTAATACAATTAGAGTAATAATAATTTGGACAATTTGAATTAGGACAATATGAGACAATAGAGACAAAGAGTTATGGATGTCCGGGTACCTTTTTCTGGGCAGCACCTGCCCAAAAAAGGACCCACGTTAACAAAGGATTAACCCTTAAAAGCAACAGCCTGTTGCACATTCATACACTTCATACATGATGCATAAATTCCATTCAAACACAGGATTCTGTCTGGTCATCATCAACTTCTTCCTCTGAATCCTAACAGCGCCTTTGAAGTAGGAAGAAGTTAGTTTCTTCTGATAATGGAGCAATAAATTAATTTTCTCTGAAAGATTCAGGTGTCCTGTGGCTGCTATCTCGCTGCAAGTCCTTTCTTTAAAAAAAGTATCCTACATAGCATCGTTTCTATTTTAACAATTTTTATAACCTAAAACTCTATTTAACACACTGCTTAAGAGAATTAACACAGCATTACTTTCTAACACAACACATATAATATTCACTTTAATATTTGCGAAAAGCCAATCATAAAATACATTTTTTACAATACTCTTAACCCCAGTAACCCTCTCCACCTCCATCCTATTTCCACTTCTATCCAAGAACAACCCCAGGGAGCCACACCTGGCGTTGGCCATGGAGGTGGCACTGCTGGTGCAGGGGTGCCCCCCACACCTGCAGGGTGTGCCGGATGCCCCCTGCACCCCCTGTGCCCCCTGTGCCCACAGCTGTACGAGAACTGGCACCCCGGGCAGCCCGACAGCTATTTCCTCTCGGGGGAGAACTGCGTGGTCATCGTGTGGCACGACGGTGGGCAATGGAGTGATGTGCCCTGCAACTACCACCTGTCCTACACCTGCAAGATGGGGCTGGGTAAGCTGGGCTGAACCCTGGTTTGTGGGAGCAAACAAACTGCACGATTTTTGTGAAATTGTAAAGTTGTACATTTGTGAAAATTGTAAATTTGTGAAAGCTGTATGTTTATTACAGCGATTATTAGGATGGTTCCCCTTAAAATGACATGAGTGCCTCTGGGAATTCCAGATCCTTTTTTAGCTCCCTCTCAAATCCATACGCATGCAATTGCACAATTGGTCATAATTTCATTTTTTCACAATTTCACAATAGGTTCATAAATATTCATTTTTACAAATTTCACGTGACATTTGCCACTAATTTTTCTTTATCAGCAAGAATTCCTGGTTCAGGTTGCCTTGCTCTGTCTGCCCCCCCCCAATCTCTGTCTTTCAACTGAAGCAGTTTCTTAGAGCATAGGTTTTTAGGAGAACAGGCAGTCAGATTAAACAGCAATGTTTGCGAGCTACAGAGCTAACTCAAAGATGTACATTTTACCGAAATCAAAATGGATTTCTGCTCTGGAAAATTTCCACTCTGTCTCACCCCCCACCCCGAGGAGGGGCTTTGCTACCACCTCCACAGTGGGGAAACGAGTCCTGGGCAAGGGACCCTCAGCCTGTTTGGGCTTTCTGGGGCTTGCTCCGGGCTGGGGGGGCTTTTCTGCAATGCCCCTGTTTGTGCTCCAAGCTGGGGGGGCTTTACTACAATGTCCTTGTTGGGGCTCAGGGCTGGGGGGGCTTTACCCCTGTTAGGGCTCCGGGCTGGAGGGGCTTTACCCCCATTTGGGCTCCGAGATGGGGGGGGTTTACCCCTGTTTGAGCTTTCTGGGCTGGGAAATGCAATGTTCCTGTTTGGGTTTTCCAGGCTGGGGGGGCTTTACCCCTGTTTGGACTCCAAGCTTGGGGGGGCTTTATCCCTGTTTGGTTTCCAGGCTGAGGGGGGGGGGCTTTATCCCTGTTTAGGCTCAGGGCTGGGGGGCTTTACCCCCATTTGGGCTTTAAGGGGGAGGGGCTTTACTGAAATGCCCCGATTTGGGCTCTGAGCTGGGAGGGCTTTTACCTCTCTTTGGGCCTTCTGGGCTGGGAAATGCAGTGTTCCTGTTTGTGCTCCATGCTGGGGAGGCTTTACCCCCGTTTGGGCTCTGGGCTGGGGGGGGCTTTATTGCAATTCCCCTGTTTGTGCTCTGGGCTGGGGGGGGGGGGCTTTCCTGCAATGTCCTTGTTGGGGCTCCAAGCTGTGGGGGCTTTACCCCTGTTAGGGCTCTGGGCTGGAGGGGCTTTACCCCCATTTGGGCTTTCTGGGCTGGGGGGGCTTTACTGCAATTCCCCCTTTTTGAACTCTGGGCCAGGGGAGGCTTTACTGCAATGCCCTGTATGGGTTGTCTGAGCTGGGGGGGCTTTATTGCAATGCCCTTGTTTGTGCTCCGGGCTGGGGGTGCTTTACCCCCATTGGGGCTCCAAGCTGGGGAGGTTTCACGCCCATTTGTGCTTTCTGGGCTGGGGGGGGCTTTACTGCAATGCCCCTGTTGGGGCTCGGGGCGACTTTATCCCCCTTTGGGCTTTCTGGGCTGGGAAATGCAATGTTCCTGTTTGTGCTCTGGGCTGGGGAGGCTTTACTGCAATGACCCCCCCATCCTTGCAGTGCAATGCGGGCCCCCCCCCCGCCCTCATCAACGCCCGAGCCTTCGGCAGAGCCAAGCAGCGCTACGAGATCGGCTCCACCACCCGCTACCGCTGCCGGCCCGGGCTCGCCCCGCGGCGCTCGCCCATCATCCGCTGCCGCGAGGATGGCACCTGGGAGCCCCCCCAGCTTTCCTGCCGGCCTGGTGAGTGCTGAGCCCCCCCTGAACTCCCCCATCTCGGGTTGTGTTGATAGTTGCTGCCCCGAGATGTTGTCTCGGTTTTGGAAAGAAAGGAGTCTGCTAAGGAAGGCAGGAGCTCCCTTGAAATGGAGAATGTGAACCCTCTCCACCTCTCTGAATTGCTATAAATTTTATATTAAGGGGCTCTCAGGAAAAAATATGGGAGCAGGAAATAACAGTTCTTTAATAGGGAAAGGAAAAAAAAAGTATAAAATAAACAATGCAGTGCACTAGAACAACAGTGACAGAGTCAGAACCCAACCTGACACCCTGTGGGTCAGGGTGTTGGTGGCAGTGCCATTGGAAATGTGGCTGCAGTCCTCCTGCAGTGTCAGGGGTGGTTCTGTTGGAGCGAGGGGGTTCTGTAGAGAAGGATGTATTCTCCCTCTGAAGATCCAGTGGAAAGAGAGACAGCTGCTGTTCCTCTGGGGAATCCTGTGGAGAAAGACACGAGGTTTGGTGTCTCAAAACCTCTGGATTATATCTGGGTAGCAATGCTTGGCTCCTCCCCCTGGGCTCACATCTCCCAATGGGATGTTATAGTTCTTATCAGCCATGCAGTGACATTCAATAGCTGTTATCAGCAATGTCCCCTCCCAAGGGAGGTGTGAATGTGGTCACTCAAAGAGAGAAATAAAGCAAACTGCCCACTTGACAAAGATAATCTGCCATACAGATGGTAATGGAAAACATCTTGCATTGCAATCTTCAACAGATGTGCAGGACGTCTCTGTTTCGGCCTGCGCGGCTGAAGAACGAGTCTGGACTTCAGTTTTTGGTCTTGAGGTTGTTTATTAATTCTTATGTATAAAATTTTCTTTCTGCCCAGCTGAGGTCTGTGACACCAGCAAGGGGGGTTATTTACAGACACAAACGAGACGGGGCTGCTCTGGAACGGGCCTTGAGCAGTTTTATTTTTCAGCATCAGTCTCATTACATGGTTATGACAATGGGAAGATGCCAGCAGCTCACATCCCAGGCAGCAGGCCAAAAAACTTAATGTTACAGCTTACTTTATAAGCTTCTTGACCAATCTCACAAAGCAAAAGCATATTGACAGTAGTTCTATCCAATCACATAAGCACAGGTACCTTTGGTTAAAACAATGCTTGCTTATTTCCTATTCAATACCTGCTTGTGAGCTTTAAAACACAATGCACAGAGGTCCATTATTAACCTTTAACCTTCCTAATATCTTGCTAGATAAACTTTCTGCAGCTTAGAGAGCTATTCAGACAAGCGTTAATACACAGGCCATGGCTCTATCTGTCCTTGCTTTTTCTACAGTTTAAATAATTTTTCTGCTGACCTATCTCATGGCTGCTGCTTAGTTCTACTCACAGTTCTGCCGTATCTGAGGCCTGCCTTTTGCAGCTTTCCCAAAACCCTCTGATTTTGTGGATTCCCACAGTCTGCCCAGCAAGGCAGCCACAGGCACTCTGTGTTGTCCTTTTATCCTGCAAACTACGTATAACATATTTACACTTAATTCACAATACCTATCACCTATGTTAGTGCACTTCTATTCTAAATATAGCATATTTATAATTACTTCCCAATACCCATTACCTATGTTAGACAGTGAGCTTCTACTCTAAATATAACATATTTACAATTACTTTCCAATACCTATCACCTATGTTAGACAGTGCACCTCTACTCTAAACCAGTCCCAAAGTGCCAACATCACTGCAGAAAATGGAGAACAAGAAGAAGAAGAAGAACAGCTGGACACGCCCAGATTCCTCCATCTTGTCCCCATAACCAAAAATCCTAAAACCTACATTTTCACCCTGTGATCATTTTGTTATTACACCATTCAAACCTGTGTGACTTTCACGTCCTAATACAAAGCTGGCAACTTGTTCCACGGGTCAAAATCAAATCTCCAGGTGTTCTGGGCAGCATGCCAGTGTTATAAATGATCAAATCGAGAGCCAAACTTATAAGAAAATTTAGCAATGATTTATTAATTTGTCAGCGAGAACGAATTTCCATCGTCAAAAACTACCACAGCCAAGGGCAGTCAGTATTCACATGTAACAGGGTGGTCGTCAATCATCGTGGTAGATGCAATCTTCGAGGTGAAAATCACTCTTGAGTGGTCCTGCAACCCAGGGAAGCCGGTGATTATCACCTGGAAGCTTCCATTCTTATGTTAAAAAACCCAAAGTTATCTCAACATAGTCTTGGAACTAGATGAATATGAATAAGACACTGCTCCCGGCCAGGGTGGTCAAAGGATATCGTTTGGATCTTACAATATGTTATACATTAATAGCATGAATTATCTCTAGCATATACTTCATCAGGGTGTCCAAGCCCCCTGACGGGGTCTTCAACAACTCTGGACATCCAGAGGGATGTACTGAGTTCTGACACCCCTTTGGTGGTGCTTTCCCTTCATCTGGCACTTCTGTGTCCCCCCAGGTGTGGCTGAGCCCCCCAACAAGTGAGGGGCTCCCCGGTGCCTGGACTGGTGTGGATGGCGACAGCACTGGGACCTCCATGGAGTGAAACCTCGCTGTTGGGTGTCTGCCCCCTTTGTTGTTTTATATCTGTACAAAAATATCCTAAAAAATTAAAAGAGCCCATTGAAAGGAGCCCCCAGAGCCCCAAAATGCAGCACAGGAATTTTGTCCTCAGTCACAGCAGAGTTGAAATCCAGGGGACACCCATGGGCAGAAACGTGCCAGCATCACCCTCCCATCCTGCTGGAGGTTGGCATGGGGACATCTGAGCTCTGCTGCAGCTCAGCACCCACCCAGAGGGGTCTGGGGGGGGCTCCTGCACCTCCCTGGAGAGGCAGAAGCTGCTGCAGCGGGCTTGGAGTGGGGACCTGCTGCCCAAACCCCCTCCCCGTGCTGCTGTGGGCATTAAAACCAGTAAACAGATGGCACAGAGTGGTGAGCTGGTTATTTGGGGGGGGGGGCTGGCACAGGGGTGGGTGGCACTGCACAGCCCCAAAGCATGGAGGGTGGCAGCAGGGGAGAGCCTGGGCACAGAGACATTCAGGAGCCACAAAAACAGGGACAAACCACCCCAAAGGGCCCCCATATCCCAGCAGAGACACCCCCAGGAGCCTCAGAAATGGAGAAACCCCCCCAAAGTGCCCCCACATCCCAGCAGAGCTGGGCACAGAGATATCCCCAGGAGCCACAGAAATGGAGACACCACCACTCCTGTGGGGAGTTCCAGACACCCCACAAGGTGTCCCAAACACCCCACAACGTGTCCCAGACACCCCACAGGCACTCCCAAACACCCACAAGGAGTCCCAAACACCTCAAAAAGGTGTCCCAAATGCCCCATAATGTGTCCCAAACACCCCATGAGGAGTCCCAAACACCCCATAATGTGTCCCAAACACCCCACAGGGAGTCCCAAACACCCAATGTGTCCCAAGCACCCCACAAAGAGTCCCAAACACCCCATGAGGAGTCCCAAACACCTCACAGGGAGTCCTAAACACCCGACAAGGAGTCCCAAACACCCCACAACATGCCCCAAACATGTCACAACATGTCCCAAACATGCCATAATGTGTCCCAAACACCCCATGAGGAGTCCCAAACACCCCACAGAGAGTCCCAAATACCCCACAAGGTGTCCCAAACACCCCACGAGGTATCCCAAACACCCCAAATACCCCACAAGGTGTCCCAAACACCCCACGAGGTATCCCAAACACCCCACAACATCCCAAACATCCCATGAGGAGTCCCAAACACCCCATGTGTCCCAAATACCCCACAAGGAGCCCCAAACACTCCACAAGGAAGTCCCAAACACCCCACAAACCTGCTGGGGTGGGACATGGGCACCCTTTCCATCAGGGGATGCACCAAGAAGCCACACCCAGCCCTACCAGAGGATGCAGGAACCACCCAAACCTTCTGGGAGAAGATCACCCCTCCTTCCTTACCTCCAGCTCTCTGCCCAGGTGATGAGCTCTGGTTTCCCACTGCTGTCACTGACATATTGTATGGAAATCCTTTCAGTAGGATTTTTCTCCTGAGAAGCTGAGAAGCCTTGGAAAAGAAAGCTAAATGATAACTGATGGCTGTGGGATGTGGTCTGGAGATGGTTCACCAACAGGTGCATCTTTGGTCTCATGTGGATTGTTTTTACTTGATGACCAGTCACGGTCCAGCTGTGTTGGACTCTCTGGTCAGTCACAAGATTTTATTATTCATTCCTTTCTAGCTTTCTGACATCTCCTTTCACTTTCTTTAGTATAGTTTTAGTATAGCATTTTCTTTTAATATAAAATATATATGCCATAAATAATAAATCAGCCTTCTGAAACATGGAGTCAAGGTGTTCTTATCTCTGCCCTCATCCTGGGGACCCTCAAACACCAACAAACCACCACTGTCCCAGCTGTTCAGCCCCATGTCCTCACTTGCCCACAAAGCAGTAGGAGCCGTAGGTCCTCCTTTCCCTTTCTCTAGTATAGCTTTAGCATATAATTTTCCTTTAATATAATATATATCATAAAATAATAAATCAGCCTTCTGAAACATGGTGTTCTCATCTTTTCCCTCATCTTGGAGACCCTCAAACACCACCACACCAGCGCTGTCCCCTGTGCTCAGCCCCATGTCCTCACTTGCCCACGAAGCAGTAGAAGCCATAGGTCCTCCTTTCTCTTTTTTTAGTACAGTTTTAGTATTTAATTTTCCTTTAATATAATACATACAATAAAATAATAAATCAGCCTTCTGAAACATGGTGTTCTCATCTCTTCCCTTATCCTGGGGACCCTCAAACACCACCACACATGGGCTGTCCCCTGTGTCCTCAGACAAGCCCCACCACACCCACGGGGTCCTGTGCGTCCTCAAACACCGCCACACCAGCGCTGTCCTGTGTGTCCTCAAACAAACACCACACCAGCGGTGTCCCATCTTCTCAGCCCCGTGTCCTCACTTGCCCACGAAGCAGTAGGAGCCGTAGGTCCTCATCTCCTTGCTGGGGAAGCCGAAGCTGCGCACGCCGGGCTCGGGCAGCCCTCCGCAGCGCTGCCGGGGCGTGGTGATGGGGTAGCGCACGCTGCCGTCCGCCAGCCAGCCCCCGTCACAGCGATCCAGCTGCGAGAACTTCCAGGCTGAGTAGAGCTGGCCCACCTTGGCCAGGGCAGCCCCCTGGTTTCGGCACGCCTGTGCCGCCTCCTTGAAGTTCAGGTGGCCTCGGATGAAGTAGACTTGGCCTGGAGCATGGAGAGGGTGTTGCATTGTGATTTCAGGGTTTAGCTCAGAAATTCAGATCCCTCCCCCGATATTCCCTCCCAGGTGTGTCAGTCACCTCTCCTTTCCCCTCCATCAGAACCAACTCCTTTCCTTCACCATCACCTTAAAGCTTGTCCAGCAGAGATAAACCCAAGGAAGAGACCCTGTTGTGGGGGAAGATCTATCCCACCACCACCAGAGCTCTTGCAGGCCTGGACTTGTCTCCATGCACCCAACTGCAACACCCAGCCAGCCCAAAGTGTCTCTGGGGTGAAACACCACAGTTGCCACTATTTGGTGAAACACCACATTTGCCACTATTTTGTTCAGCAGCAAGGGCCAGACAAGCTCAGGCATGTCCCATCTGGTTATATTGGTAATACTCCAATATAAGAGGGGACACAGCAGGTGAGCACCTTTCCTGCAAACCACTGTCACCGTCGTATTTGCTGAAAAATCCCCTTGCCCAGGATTTGTCTCCTGGGAGGCTGAGAAGCCTCAGAGAGGAATGAGAACAATCTGATTTGCTTCTCCTGTGTTTTTCTGCTTTGGACATTGTTTACCAACAGGTGGTTGTTTCATTGGTTTCATGTGAATGAAAATTCACACATAGCCTTGAAGTTCAGGTGGCCCTGGATGAAGTAGACCTGGCCTGGGGGATGGAGGGGGGACACAGCATGTGAGCACCTTTCCTGCAAACAACTGCCACCATCATATTTTTGAAAAATCTCTTTGCCTAGGATTTTTCTCCTGGGAAGCTGAGAAGCCTCAGAGAAAAAGGAAAACAATAATTCTCTGATTTGCTTCTCCTGTGTTTTGCTGCTTTGGAATGTGGTTTGGACATTGTTTACCAACAGGTGGTTGTTTCATTGGTTTCATGTGAATTGGTTTTGACTCAATGACCAATCACAGCCAAGCTGTGTCAAGGCTCTGGAAAGAGTCATGAATTTTTCATTAGTATCTTTTAGCCTTCTGTCTGTATCCTTTCTGTATTCTTTAGCATAGTTTTAGTATAGCATTCTTTAATACAATATACATCATAAAATAATAAATCAGCCTCCTAAGAACATGGAGGAAGATTCATCACTCCTTCCTTCGTCTGCTGTTCCAGATTGCAATGCAAGATGTTTTCCATTACCATCTGTATGGCAGATTATCTTTATTCAGGTAGGAAGTTTGCCTTATCTCTCTCTTTGAGTGACCACATTCACACCTCCCTCGGGAGGGGACATTGCTGATAACAGACTGTTGAATGTCACTGCATGGCTGATAAGAACTATAACATCCCATTGGGAGATGTGAGCCCAGAGGGAGGAGCCAAGAATTCCTACTCGGATATAATCCAGAGGTTTTGAGACACCAGCACAGCTTCTCCACTGGATTTCCCAGAGGAACAGCAGCTGCCTCTCCTTCCACTGGATCTTCCGAGGAAGAATACATCCTTCTCTACAGGACCCCCTTTGCTCCAACAGAGCCACACCTGACACTTCAGGAGGGCTGCAGCCACATTTCCAATTGGACTGCTACCAACACCCCACACGGTGTCAGGCTGGGTTCTGACTCTGTCACTGTTGTTCTAGTGTACTGTATTGTTTATTTTATCTTTTTATATTTTCTTTCCCTATTAAAGAACAGTTATTTCCTGCTCCCATAGTTTTTCCTGAGAGCCCCTTAATTTAAAATTTATAGCAATTCGGAGGGGTGGGGAGGCTTTTACATTCTCCATTTCAGGGGAGGCTCCTGCCTTCCTTAGCAGACTCCTTTCTTTCCAAACCAAGACATCTGCGTACCCCACAAATACACGAAACAACCTGGGGGGGCAGCAGGGCTGGGGGGCGCTGTGAGCAGCACAGGGGAATGCAGCACTACCTTGAAGGGCAGAGGTGAAGCAGAAAGCATCGAATCTGTCCTTCTGCTTGTCCCTGGTGCCGTAGGAGCGCACCCCGGGCAGGAGGAGGCGGCCGCCGCACGGCTCCCGCGAGTTGATGATGGGGTAGTGCACGGTCCCATCCAGGATCCAGCCAGCGTTGCACCAGTCCAGCCCCTCTGTCCAGGCTGTGGGGAGAGGGGCAGCTCAGTCATGGTGTTGTAGGTAAAAGTTAAGTTATGTTAAATTATAGTTCAATTATATTGTATTAATTATGTTATATTAATTGTATTATGTTAAGAGTGGAGGTTATTAGAATGTTCCAGGAGAACGGTCCAGAGTTTGGTGGAAGGGTGGTCTGGCAGGGCAAGGTGAGGTTGAAGAGGGATTGGATGGAAGATTTGACCATCATTTGAAGTCCTGCAGAAACAATTGGTCCAGAATAAACGGTGTTAAAGACCAATGAGAAGCCTGGAAATTGATCAATCACCATGCAGATCCAAAATGGACCAATCCTGGACTCAAAGGGGGCTATAAATGGGGGGAGCTAAGTTGGGTCTAGGTTCTTCTTTTTTGGAAGCTTGTTTTCTGGGGAGAACCCAGTGCACTTGGGGGTAGCGCACTGTTCTGGTTTTGGCTCAATGTGTAGGTGCTCAGGCTTATCCTGGGTACTCCATTCCTTGCAGCCATTTTAATAAACGAGAATCTCTTTCTCCAGAGAAAGTTTGGCCTCGTTCATATTCATAACACTGGTGTTTCCCCCCTCCCCATCCTCAGACAGGCGTGGGTTTGGGCTAAAGAGGAGGTTTTTTGGATGCTTCACCTTTGTAGAGCTGCTGGTAGGTGGCGAGGCGGGAGTCCTGCTGCTCGCAGGCTCGCTTGGCTTCGTGGTAGTTGAATTTGTAGCGCCCGTTGCTGGGCTGGTAAGGGAAGACAACACCTGGAGGGACAGAGATGGGGTGAGGGCATTTCTCTCCCCAAGGAGGCTTTGACTCAACACCTCTGGGGATTCAGTGCTGAATGTAAGGCTGGGGAATGGCCATGCAATGGGGGTGGAGGCACAGAGCCACAGGCACATTCCAGCTGAGCGTCCCCTTCCTGCCACATCCCCCAGGGATGGACTGTAGCAGCCACAGGGCCTGCAATGTCAATTGATAAGAAGATAAGAAATGCCTAGTCATGATGACTGGACCAAGAGACCTCTCTTCTGCCTTCAGACCCTCGTTATCTCTCTGTAAGACCATGGGTGATATTCACCTCGACCCTGACTATTGGACTGTTTCCCAAAACCCACATACCCTATATAAACCCCTATTTCTACCCAGTTCAGGCAGGGTGGGGTCAGGAGAAGAGCTGTCACTGTCACCCTTTACAGAAGCTGCCAATTAAGACACATCTGTGGAACCTCATACAACTCCTCTCTCATCCCTGTGTGTGCCGAGGCATTCAGCAAGCAAAAGCTTAAATTGCTAAAGAGCTGAATTCATCAAAGAGCTGATCTCACTGAAGAGCTGAGCTGCTTGCTAAGATTGCCTGAGGGACCTGAACAGGTCATGCTGAGTGATACCCCTTTATCTGGGACGCCTGTGACATTCACATTCTCTGAAAAAATTCCTTCACCCAGGGTTTTTCTCCTGGGAAGCTGAAAAGCAGCGAGAGAAGCCTCAGAGAAAAGGAAAACAATTCTTATCTCATTTACTTCTCCTGTGTTGTGCTCGTCTGGAATGTGTTTGGAGATAGTTTACCCACACGTCATTTTTTTATTGAACTCCAGTGTGAGTTGTTTTGACTCATTGGCCAATTAGGGCCAAGCTGTGTCGGGACTCTGGAAAGAGTCATGAGTTTTCATTATTGTCTTTTTAGCATTCAGTAAGCATCTTTTCTTTAGTATAGTATAGTATAATATTCTTTAATATAATATAGTATAGTATAATAAAGTAATAAATTAGCCTTCTGATAAGATCGAGGCAGGGGCATCATTCCTGCCTTTGTCGGGGGACTTTGTTTACAAGAGACACCAATGGCAGCCGGGGTCAGACAGATCCCAAAACCCCAAACTGTTATAATGCACCCCAAGCTCACCCTCAGGGTGCAGCATGAGTGAGATGCCCTCATCCCCCAGGGCTGTATACCCCAATCTCACCCTCAAGGTGCAGCGTGAGCGAGATGCTCTCATCCTCCAGCCCACTGACCTGCTGGCAGCATTAGCAGCCCCTCATCCCCCAGGAATGATCCCAATCTCACCCTCAAGGTGCAGCGTGAGCGAGATGCTCTCATCCTCCAGCCCACTGACCTGCTGGCAGCATTAGCAGCCCCTCGTCCCCCAGGAATGATCCCAATCTCACCCTCAAGGTGCAGTGTGAGCGAGATGCTCTCATCCTCCAGCCCGTTGACCAGCTGGCAGCGGTAGCGCCCCTCGTCCTCCAGCGCCACGTTGCTGATGGTGAGCGAGGCGTCGTAGCGGTGGCTGTGTCGCAGGCGCACCCGCGGGCTCAGGGGCCCGTAGTTCTTGTGGAACAGCCCGTTGGTGATGATGATGATGTTCTCCCCGTAGTTGGCCGGCTCCACCTTGCTCCACTTGACGCGGTAGTTGCGAGGCAGGGCGCGCAGCACGCAGGGCAGGGTGGCCGTGGCACCGCGCTGCGTGTGCACCGTGGGGTGCAGGGGCTCCAGCAGGTACTGCAGGTGCAGGGGGGCTGCAGCCCCCCAGGTGGGCTCAGCACCACCCCTCTGACACCCCCTGAGCAGCCTCAGCCCTCACCAACATCTGATGGTTTCTGTCATCCATCCCGGCTCCTCTGCATCAACCTTCAACCCTCTCCAGTGTCTGATGGTTTCTGTCATCCATCCTGGCTCCTCTGCATCAACCCTCACCAGTATCTGATGTTTTCTATCACCCATCCTGGCTCCTCTTCACCTCTCCTGCCCCTTCAGGAGGCACAGCTCAGTTCCTGCCTGGACTGGATCCGCCCAAAATCACCTCCCCTCTCCAGCACTGAGTTCAAACAGCAGTGCCCAGTCCTCCCTGCAGGTCCTGCACTCTACAGGGGCTCCACATCCATATATATACACTGATATGGGGCTTCACACCCTGCCACCCCAGACCCTGCACCCTACAGGGCTTCCACATATATATATATATATATATATATATATATATATATATATATATATGTATATACACATATATATAGGGCCCTACATCCTGGCCCCCAGGCTCTGCACCCTTTAGGGCTCCACATCCATATATATATACACCTATATACAGGGCGTCACATCCACATATATACATATGTATATAGTGCTCTGCATCCTGTCGCCCAGGATATCCACCCTATAAGGCTCCACATCCTGCCCCCTAGGCTCTGCACTCCACAGGGCTCCAGATCCTGCCCCCCAGACCTCTCTCCCTACAGGGGCTCCACATCCCTATATAAACATATATATAGGGTTCCACATCCACATATATACATATATATAGTGCTCCACATCCTGCCCCCTAGGCCCTGCACCCTATAGGGCTCCACATCCATATATAAACATGTATATAGGACCCCATATCCTGCCCCCCAGCCCCAGCACCCTACAGGGCTTCCCATCCTGTCCCCCAGTTCCCGCTCCCTACCTGGGGTCCCCGTTGGCCTCTGGAAGATGCTGGAGCCCGGGGGTGCTGCCAGGAGCCAGAGGCAGCCGAGCAGGAGCAGCCTGTGCATCCTCAGAGCGGGGGGCAGGACAGAGCCTGGGGGGAACACAGGGGTCAGGGACATGCAGTGGGGCACCCCCCAGCTTTGGAGGGGCCTGGAGGGTCTCAACCTGCTCTGGGGGGGCTCTCTGTGACATTTGCTGTGCAGAGAGGACATGGCTTGCAGGACCCCACAGCCCATGCCAACCCTCCTTGCTGGCACTGCCCCGCTCCCTTACCGTGCCCAGCCAGGTCCTTGGGGGATCCGCTGTGCCCATCCAATGCCCCGTGCCCACGAGCAGCTCCTGCTGCTGCCCTCCTCTGTCACCAACACCCCATGGTGGGGCTGGGGGTCCCACGGAGACAGAGGTGACACGGGGACACACAGGAGGTGGCAAGCAGGTGCTCCCAGCCAGCCCTCCCCTGTCACCGCGCTGGGGCGGGCAGTGCCCTGGCACCCCCCTGGCCCTTGATGCCCGCTCCCATGGTGCCCTGCCCTGTCACCGTCTCTTCCTGCTTTCTTCTCTTTTATTTTGTCCCCTCTCCAACACCTCCCCGAGGAGCGCACGGGGAGGAGGAAGCACAATTTCCCATTGTGAGTGTCTTTCTCTTTATTGTTCTGCTCGGCAAAACACAGTGTGCCCGGGTAACAAACATCCCTTTATCTGCAGGGCACAGCTTTGGGAATTCAGGGAAAACGACTCGGAATTCAGGGTGAACGACTTCAGTTCTGCATCGGCCTCCAGCAGCCTCTTGGGCAGGGACAGGACTCTCTGAGCCCACAGACAGCAGGGCAAGGGTTAATTTAATTCCCCTCTCCCTGTCCCTGATAGAGGGATGGTGTTCCCTTGGGACATTCACTCTCCCTGATGGAAGGATTATGTTCCCTTTGGGAATTGAGGGAAAACCACAGTTCTGCATCAGGCTCCAGCAGCCTCTGGGGCTGGCAAACCCCCCCCCTTGTGCTGGGACAGGGCCCTCTTAGCCCACAGACAGCAGGGCAAGGGTTAATTTAATTAATTTAATTTAATTTCCCCTTTCCCCATCCCTGATGGAGGAATGATGTTCCCTTTGGGAATTCAGGGAAAATGACAGTTCTGCACTGGGCTCCTGGGACAGGGCTCTCTGAGCCCACAGACAGCAGGGAGATGGTTAATTTTATTCCTCTCACCCCATCCATGATGGAGGGATGATGTTCCCTTTGGGAATTCAGGGAAAAGGACAGTTCTACATCAAGCTCCAGGAGCCTCCTGGGCTGGCAAAGCTCTCCCTGTGCTGGGATGGAGCACTCTGAGCCCAAAGACAGCAGGGAAATGGTTAATTTAATTAATTTAATTTAATTTCCCCTCTCCCCATCCCTGATGGAGGGATGGTGTTCCCACCCCTTGAGGCCCTGGAGGGTTGTGCAAGGGGGCTGCCCCACCATTCGAGTCGCTCTGGATTTATCCTGCCCTCCAGAGAGGCTTCTCCATCATCCCCTCAGGCCAAGAGCAAAGCCCAGGCACACAATGGTGCTGTGTTCTGGGCTGCCACAACTCCTTCCTCCATCTCCAAGGATGGAGGAAGCTCTTCTCAAAGGAGGCACAGGACAAGCAGTGACTGTCCCCAGAACCACCCTGGCCTGGCCATGGCACACTCAGCACAGCAAACAGCCCCACAGGAGAGAAAGGCATCAGGGTGCCCTCGTCCCCCACCTGCTCCCCAGTCCCCCCAGCCTCTTTTCAAGGAGGGACATCAATTTTGGTGGCAGCAGGTTGAACTGGAAGCTTCTTTGTAGGAGTGTCGGGGGGTAGGATGGTCAGGATGGATGGAGACGAGAGATCTCTGAAGCCAGGTCCTGGAATTTGGGGTTTTTTGCAAAGGACCAAGTGCAGGGCCTTTTGGGATTTGGGGTTTATTGCAAAGGGCCTGGGTGCAGGGCCCTGCTGGGATTTGGGGTTTATTGCAAAGGGTGTGGGTGCAGGGCCCTTTTGGGATTTGGGGTTTATTGCAAAGGGCCTGGGTGCAGGGCCCTGCTGGGAGCTGCAGCCACAGCTCAGAGCAGGCTGAGAGAAGAGAGGGGGAGAGAGGATGAGGGAAAGAGAGTAAAGGAGTAAAAAAGGTAAGAGACCAAAAAGAGTAAGAGAGTGAGGTTCCCATTACAATACAATAAATCTTCTTCTGTGTTGAATATTCTAATTCTCACTAACCAATCTAGTACAATATACAAGTCCTACAGCATTCACATACAGCCTATAAGAATCACTACATGGCCATACTGGGTTACATTTTAAACCCTAAAAACTCCTCTTTGGGCCCCTTCTGCCAAGCTGTAGGGTCTGCTCTGAGCCTTGGGCCTGTCTGCAAGCAGAGGGTGTTGTTCCATCAAAAGGGGATTACCTTCAGTGACCACACCATTGTTTTCCAGTTGTTCAGTAACTGAGGGATCACAAAGCTTGCTTTCATTTCAATCTCACTTATAGTTTCTATGTTCTCAAAATCTTTTGCCAGACAATCATATTTATGAGGCTTTCTTGTTTCATCTTCCCCAACGCTTCCTCCAGCTCAGAATGCTCAGAGCTTTGTGATCATCACCGTGATGAGCAAAAGGAGCCCATAGCTTTGCTCTCCTGGGCTGAGGGAGGCTAAGCTGGAGCAGCAGCACTGCAATCTCCTCCCTGCATCTCCCCATGGTCATGGGCTGGGTCCGAGGCTCTTCAGGGAGTCTGTCATCTCCCTCCCTCACACTTCCTGTGCCCACGGCTGCAGAAGCACATCCTGTTCTCCCCTGTGAAAAATGCGCGTATTTTATGATTAGCTTTTCGCAAATATTCAAATGAATATGGTATGTGTTGTGTTAGAAAGTAATGCTGTTTTAATTCTCTTAAGTAGTTTTAGGTTATAACAAAATGTTAAAATAGAAACGATGCTATGTAGGATACTTTTTTTAAAGAAAGGACTCGCAGTGAGATAGCAGCCACAGGACACCTGAATCTTTCAGAGAAAGAGAATTTATTGCCCTCTTATCAGAAGAAACGAACTTCTTCCCACCTCGAAGGCGCTGTCAGGATTCAGAGGAAGAAGTTGATGATGACCAGACAGAATCCTGTGTTTGAATGGAATTTATGCATCATGTATGAAGCGTATGAATATGCAACAGGGTATTGCTTTTAAGGGTTGATCCTTTGTTAACGTGGGTCCTTTTTTGGGCTGGTGCTGCCCAGAAAAAGGTACCCGGATATCCATAACTCTTTGTCTCTATTGTCTCATATTGTCCTAATTCAGTTTGTCCAAATTATTATTACTCTAATTGTATTACTATTTTCATGACCATTTTATTACTATAAAACTTTTACAATTCTAAAAACAAGTGATTGGTGTTTTTCACATCCCCCAGCAGCAGCTCTGGATTTCTTGGCTGCAGGATGCTGATTCCCAGCTCCGTGCTATCACAGACGAGCTGTTTCTCACATTTTTCCCAAGTGAAGGCACCAGTTACAGTCCCCAGCCCTCAGCAAACCACAGCCTGAGGCAGAACACTTGCAAGGGCTCCCATGAGTGACTCATCCCCCTTTCCCACCCCGTTAGCATCAGGGCATGACACCAGCCCACCACTGCTTATCTGAGTTCAGAGTTTGGCCCAGCACTGTGGGAAGGAGTCACCCAAGTCACTTCCCAAGTCATTTCTCTGCTCCTTGTCTCTTTTTCTCCCTTTTTGGGATCTGCACCCACTCTGCAGACACTTCTGCAGCAGCAGAGGCAGCCAGAGAAAAGCCAAGGAGCCCCTGGTGCTCAGATCCACCAGCTCCTGGCTGGGCTCCATCACGAGCCTCTGACTCTGCTCCTTGTTCTTAAAAACTCAGATTTTCCTTCTCTCCTCTCGACCCCACAGGAAACCTCACCCCCAAAGCCTCCTGAACACTCATTTTTCCTTCTGACCAGGGAATTTGAGCCAAGCTTTGCTGAGCCAGCACCTCCACAGCAGGTCAGCCCCTTGTGCAGCACCCTCCACCTCCACTGCCTGACCCAGTGCCCAAAACCCACCGTGTTTCTGCAATGCAGAGGCAGAAATCTCATCCATCCCCCCCATATCTCCTGCCTGTGGGAACCCAGGAAATTCCTCTGGCTGCCCTGGATGGCTCAAACCCCTGTCAGGGGGCTCAGAGACCTTGGCACAGATCCCCAGACCCCTGTGCCTCTGATTTAGCCCTTGGAAAAAACAATTACCAACCTTGTATGAAGAATTACAAGCCATGACAGTTAAAGTAGAATGACAGTGAATTTATCACAGGGGCAAAAATAGATTTTTGGGGTTTTTAGAATGGGGGTTCAGGTGGCAAGATGGAGTGATCTGGGCATGCCCAGCCTTTCTCCTTCTTCTTCTTGGCCTTCATCTCTGCTGTGATGTTGACAATTTTAGATTGGTTTAGAGTGGAAGTTCACTGTCTAACATAGGTGATAGGTATTGGGAAATTATTGTAAATAAAGTGCACGTAGTTTTTAGTATAAAAAACTAACACCACCCCAAGGGCTGGAAACAATTACCAGCTTTTTGTGAGGAGCTACAAGCCACAAGAGTTTGAGTAGAATGATAGTGAATTTGTCACAGGGTGAAAAATAGATTTGGGGTTCAGGAGGCAAGATGGAGGAATCTGGGTGTGTCCAGTCTTTCTCCTTCTTCTTCATCTTCTGCTGTGATGGTGGCACTTTTCGATTGGTTTAGAGTAGAAGCTCACTGTCTAACACAGGTGATAGGCATTGGAAAGTAACTGTAAATATTTTTTTGTAAATATTGTAAAGTAACTGTAAATATTTTCTAACATAGGTAATAGGTATTGGAAAGTAATTGTAAATTTTTAAAAAGAATTTTATAGATAAGATACAATAAACAACCTTGAGACTGAGAAATGAAGAGCCCTGACTCCTTCTTCGACCATTGGGCTGGGAAAAGAGATTTTTTAACATTTCTCGGGGGTCACAGTGACCAGCTAGAGACCCCGAGACTGCCCAGAGAGAGGAACACCGACCCCACACACACAGCCCACAGCTCCCAGCACAGTGCCTGCAGCCACCTGGTGTGGCATCATCACCTGTGCAGGTGTGCCAGGGCATCCCAGCCCGAATTTCCGTGTTGGCAGCGCTGCCCTGCTCCCGGCACTCCCTTCGAGGTGAGGAGTAGCTGGCAGCCACCCCAGCAGGAGGAGTTTCACCCTAACCTGGCTCTCCCTCCCCATGCACCCCCTTCTTTGCAGGGCTTCACCTGCCCCCCGACATGCCTGAGCACGCAGCCGCCTCCAGGCTGTGGTTCTCGGGGCTGTGCTTCCTCCTGCAGATCCTCCTCATCCTCCTGTTCGCGGTGTTGGTGCGCTACAGCCCCGAGGGCAGCCCCGGGCCGTGCCCCCCTCAGCTGAACTGCAGCCAGAGGAGCCAGGACCCGAATTTCCTGCAGCCCCGTGAGTAGAACCCTCCTGATATGGGGATAGCACTGGGTGTCACCTGCAGAGCTGGCACTGGCTCCAGAGATACCAGAGAGGCACCATCGAGCTGCAGGTGTGGGGTGCTGGTGATTCCCAGAGGGGTAGAGCCGACATGCTGCAAGGATTTCTGAAATACTTGCAGCAAAAGAGGGAAATTTGGGGCTGGGGTGTGTGTTAGAGCAGTGGAGCTCAGAAGGGATCACTGAGTGCAGTGGAAAACTGGGAATCATCATTCCATGCCTGATAAGGGTGCACAGCAGCTGCTCCTGGCACTTCAGAGCTTCCCCAGCCAGGTTTGCAGTGCCAAGGGCCTCTCACCAAGCACCTTCCAAGGAGGATTGGAGCTCAGAAGGGATCACTGAGTGCAGTGAAAATCAAGGGATCATCATCCCAAGCCTCGTATGGAGCACAGCAGCTGCTCCTGGCACTTCAGAGCTTCCCACTGACCAGCCAGGTTTGCTGGGTTCTCACTGAGCCCCTTCCACAGACGACTGCAGGTGTGGGGTGCTGGTGATTCCCAGAGGGGTTGAGCAGACACGCTGCAAGGATTTCTGAAATACTTGCAGCAAAAGAGGGAAATTTGGGGCTGGGGTGTGTGTTAGAGCAGTGGAGCTCAGAAGGGATCACTGAGTGCAGTGGAAAACTGGGAATCATCATTCCAATGCCTGATAAGGGTGCACAGCAGCTGCTCCTGGCACTTCAGAGCTTCCCCAGCCAGGTTTGCAGTGCCAAGGGATTCTCACCAAGCACCTTCCAAGGAGGATTGGAGCTCAGAAGGGATCACTGAGTGCAGTGAAAATCAAGGGATCATCATCCCATGCCTGGTAGGGAGCACAGCCAGGGTGGCTGCCAGGTTCTCCTCACCTGCTCCTGGGACTGCAGGGTGTGCAGAGCTTCCCACCTGGGTTTGCAGTGCCAGGGGATTCACACCGAGCCCCTTCCATGGAGGATTGGAGCTCAGAAGGGATCACTGAGTGCAGTGAGAATCAAGGGATCATCATCCCAAGCCTGGTGTGGAGCACAGCAGCTGCTCCTGGCACTTCAGGGTGTGCAGAGCTCCCCAGCTGGGGTTTGCAGCCAGCAGGTTCTCCCGGTTCCTCCTGCCCACGTAACCCCACCCTGCAGTGACTCACGGAGCAGCCCGCCCCACAGCTGTCAGCTGTGCAAAGGGCATCCAGCCCGAGCAAGAATCAGGCCCCCCATCCTCTGATTTGCCACCAAATGGTGCCAGACTGACCCCAGTTCTCTGCTCATCCTGTGAATTGGGGCAGGATGCCTTCAGGGGTGCTGACATCTCAGAGGCACTTTGATGCTGCTCTGGTGGGTGCCGCCAGCTCCGAGGTTTCTGCGCTGTGGGATGAATGTCCTGAGATATCTGCACAGGGCAGATGAGGATGGGGTGGCCTGGAGAGGCTGCAGAGGGTCCGGGGTGGCTGTAGCTGTCCCTAGCACTCCCCACTGCAGATCTCCAAGGAAGATCTTCTGTGGGAACCCAGAACATCCCCCTGGCTGACCAAGACCCCTGCCAGGGGACTCAGAAACCCAAAACACCTGTGTGGTTTTGATTATGACCCATGGAGCAAATTACCAACCTTATATGAAGATCAGCAAGACACAACAGTTTAAGTAGAATAATAGTGAAGCTATCATAAGGTGGAAAATGGATTTTTGGGGTTTTTAATATGGGGGTTCAGGGAGCAAGATGAAGGAATCTGGGCATGTCCAGTCTTTCTCCTTCTTATTCTTCTTGGCCTCCATCTTCCGCACTTTTAGAGTGGTTTAAGGTAGAAGCTCACTGTCTAACACAGGTGATAGGTATTGGGAAGTAATTGCAAACATTGTACAGGTAGTTTTTAGTATAAAAAGATAACACTGCCCCAGGGGCAGGCAGAGTGCCTGGAACTGTCCTGCTGGACAGAGAAAATTTTTTATAGATAAGACACAATAAACAACCTTGAGACCGAGAAATTAAGAGCCCTGACTCCTTCTTCAAGTGCTGGGCTGGGAAAAGAGACTTTGCAACTTTTCTCGGGGTCACTCTGACCAGCTAGAGATCGTGACAATCTTCCACCGTGGCTCCAGACTCACATCAAGTGCAGAGAGCCTTCATCTCCCAAACCTGGGGGTGTCTCAGCTGTTGGGGACCATCAGGAGGGTGTTTGCCCTCCCTCAGCGCCCCCAGACCCATCCCTGTGCCTCTCCCCACACAGGGTTTCAGGATGTCCACGTCCAGCTGCTCCTCAGCTTTGGGCTGCTCGTGGCCTTCCTCAGCCGCTATGGGCCGGGCAGTGCTGCCATCATCATCCTCATCACAGCCTTCTCCATCCAGTGGGCTGTCCTCATGCAGGGCATGCTTTTCTTCTTCCTCAGCGGCAAGATTTCCGTGGGAGCTCAGAGGTAAGGCCGGAGGGAGCTGCTGAGCCCAGCCCAGCCCTGGCACACGGGCTCCCTCCTCTGTAAAACTCGGGGCTCTGCTTTGGAGGAGCATTTGCACACAAGTGGGACGGGGTTCTTTGAGTACCACTGTAAGAGCCTAAATGAGAGATGTGGGACTCAGGTTGGCTCTTCAAAATGCAGTTTATTGTATACAAAATGCACTTGATTGTATCCAAGAGTTACAGCAGTCCAGGATTGTGGGTGACAGAGCTGTGCCTACAGCTGCCAGCTCCTGCTGCAGGCAGGCCTGCAGACCCTTTGGTTTTGGTTACAGTGCATTATAAACTTTTCTTTTGGTTATAATGCATTGTACACTTTTCTTTTGGTTACATTGCATGATATACTTTTCTTTTGCTTACATTACATTATAAAATTTTCTTTTGGTTACAATGCGTTATATACTTTTCTTTTGGTTGCAATGCATTATAAACTTTCTTTTTGGTTGCAATGCATTATAAATTTTCCTTTTGGTTACAATGCATTGTATACTTTGCTGAGCATCTCAATACAGCAGAACCAATCTATACCTTAACTATTATCTCTAGCCTATCATAACTACTATAATTACCATATTCATGTTACTGCTCTCCAGTCACTAAAAGTCAGTGCATTACAGCTTAAGCTGGAAGTTGTTTTTCAGTTTTTCAGTTTTCCATTTTCTTGCAGTGGAAAATTCTGAGACCTTTTTTCTGCTTGCAACTTTGCTGCCTTGTTTGCCTGTGCCATCTTTCTGCTTGGTAAAAACATCTTCATGTTTGGGGTGGGTTTATCCTTTATTCTAAGCCATAAAACCCCTCATAACTAACATGAAATACCCTTTGTCTCCTTGGTTAGCCAGTAAAATTGGCTCAGCAATTCTTTTCTTCTGTATCAAAACTTGCTTCCATCTCTATTCCTTCATCAGACTCTACATTTAAAGCTAAGCACACATATCTGTGAGACTTTCTTGTCAAACTTTCATCCTTTCCAACACAAAATAGCGCTGGGGCCATTTCTGGGTGCTGAGGCTTGGCTGGGTTTGGGGTGTTTGTGTCCAAACCCAGATATTTTCACCTCTGAGCACTTCCCCACTCCACTGGAGCAGCCTGGAACACCCAACTCACCCCAGGGTGCAGGAGATGAAGGTTCCCCCCTGCCTCTGTCAGGGTTTGGGGGAGAACTGAGCAGCTCTAGGCTGGGGGAAGGTGATTCCTGAAGGGTTTTGTGCTCATTTTCTTATGGGCAACTGAAGTTACCCAGGTGACCAAAGAGCCACCTCCGGGTGTCCCCACTGTGGCCTGAGAACCCAGCAGTGCTCCAGGGCTTGGGGTGAAAGGGATGGGGCCATTTCTTGCCTGTCTGGATACTTTGAGCACCTGGAGAGTGCAAAGGAGGCTCCTTTTCTGCCCCAGCAGAGGTGAGGTGTGTCCTCTGAAAGAGCCCAAACCAAACCTGGGCATGGAGACAGTAAAATCTGTAAATAATTCACCTCCAGAAAGCAAGGGTAAATCCAGCACTCCTTCAGTTCTTCTTGCCAAATGCTTGAGGCTTTCTTGTCAAACTTTCATCCAACATCTCACCCTGGCAAGGGCTGTGTGAGCCCTGCCAAGGGATTTAGGGGCGCACTCTGCCCCCCACCTGCCTCAAGCCCAGCCATCCCTGTGCCACCAGCACCTCTTCAGCTCCTGATCCCTGCCAGCTCTCCCCAGCCCCTGTGCTCACCCCTGGCAGTGCCAGCTCCAGTCTCACACTCTTCCTCTCCTTCCCAGCATGGTCAGTGCTGATTTCTGCACCGCAGCTGTTCTGATCTCCACTGGAGCTGTCCTGGGCAGGGTGAGCCCTGTGCAGATGCTGCTGCTGGCCCTGCTGGAAGTGACCCTGTGCACCCTCAATGAATTCATCCTGCTCAGTCTCATGGGGGTGAGTCACCCACTGGGACAGGGATTGGCCCTGGGTTTGGGCTCCTCTTGGCAAGTTCTGCCTCATCTGGAGAGGCAAATCCCTCACCCTGCTGTAGTATTTGCACTGGTTGTTGTTGGTTTCCTGGGTCTGGATTGAAGGCACTTGAGACAGTAGTTTATGTTCAGATTCAGGTGTTTATTATTTCCTAATTTCTTATCAGTAAAACAGTCTCATTGCTGTGAGTTCAGCAGCTTTTCAGTAGAAGGCACAAAATGGCCAACAGTCTTTTGTTACAAGGTCTTTTAAGACTAAACTATCCAATTAAGAGCTGACACCTGGATTATTTTCCCTTTTAACCCAATAACTGATCCCAATGGGGACTTTTCTGCCCAATTACAAAACGCCACCCAAACCCATGAAGAAGAAGGAAGAAGAAACCCAGGATGACACTCTGTGCCCTCCATCTTGCATACTAAAAATCCCAAACCCTAAATTTCTCACCAAGAGATAAACCTACACTACTCTCTATTATCTGTTTCACACTTTTGTGGATTCTGGTCTATTCTGGAGTTTAGGAAACTTTCTCCATGGATGAGGGTCACAGTCAGTGCTCCCTGGGGGTCAGGGCACCCCAGAGCAGACAGAGGAACATTCCTGGTGCCCTGGGTTTCTATATCACCCCAATTCCTGCACTTTCCGTGTTTTCCACACTCCCCAGGTGAGCGACAGTGGAGGCTCCTTGACTGTGCACACCTTTGGTGCTTATTTTGGCCTGATGGTTTCACGGGTCCTGTACCAGCCCCATAAGGACAAGAGGAAGAGGGAAGAGCAGCAGGATAAGGGGCACCACAAGGATGTCTTTGCTGTGGTTGGTATGGAGCTCAAATCTGCAGCACCTAGAGCTGGTGGTGGAAGGGTTGTCACCAATCTGAGGGTGTGGCTTTGAGCAGGAGATTGCTGCAAACATCAAGGACAGATGTCCTGCACCTCCCTATGGACTTGTCTGGGCTGCACCACCCTCTTCTAGAAAAACCATTTCCTTGTGTTCTATCTGAACCTCCCTTGTGGCCTCGTGCATCTCTTGGCCCTCACAGGAACTTTCTGTCCCACAAGGGATCAACTCCAGCACCAAGACCTGTTCTATTCCCTGCAGGAACCATCTACCTGTGGATCTTCTGGCCCAGCTTCACCTCCACCACCACTGTCCACCACGATGGAGAGAACTGGGCAGTGCTCAACTCCTACTTCTCACTGGTGGCAAGCACCGTGTCCACCTTCATCCTCTCTCCTGTGCTCTATGAGGAGAGCACCCCAAGGATGGTAGGTCAGTCCTGTCCTGGGACAAACCCACACCCTGTCCTGTAGGAGAAGGCCTGAACACACCCAGGGAAAAAGGGGAGGCCTGTTAGGCTCATTAAGGTTCATTAAGAACCAATTTGTGACCGTGTTCACAGAGGTCCGAGGAAGAGGGAAGAGATGAGGATGTGACTCAATGTTTCAGAAGGCTTGATTTATTATTTTATTATATATATTATTGTCGCAGACATCTTTTATGGAAAATCCTTTCCTTAAGATTTTTCCTCCTGAGAAGCTGGGAGGCCTCAGGAACAAAATGTAAACAATGGTTATCTGCTGCTGTGGGATGCAACAGGTGCATCTGGGATTGGGCTCATGTGGTTGTTTTTAATTAATGGCCAATCACAGCCCAGCTGGCTCGGACTCTGTCTGAGCCACAAACCTTTGTTATTATTCCTTCTTTTTCTATTCTTAGCCAGCCTTCTGATGAAATCCTTTCTTCTATTCTTTTAGTATAGTTTTAATGTAATATATATCATAAAATAATAAATCAAGCTTTCTGAAACATGGAGTCAGATCCTTGTTTCTTCCCTCTTCCTCAGACCCCTGTGAACATGGTTACATATTATATTAAAACTATACTAAAAGAATAGAAGAAAGGATTTCATCAGAGGCTAGCTAAGAATAGAAAAAGAAGGAATGAATAACAAAAGCTTTTGGCTCAGACAGAGTCTGAGCCAGCTGGGCTGTGTTTGGTCATTAATTAGAAACAACCACATGAGACCAATCCCAGATGCACCTGTTGCATTCCACAGCAGCAGATAATCACTGTTTACATTTTGTTCCTGAGGCCCCTCAGCTTCTCAGGAGGAAAAATCCTAAGGAAAGGATTTTTCAGAAAATATCATGGCTACACCAATTTGAGGAAGACAAACACCCCTCTCCCAGCCCCATGCTGGTGCTTTCCATGGAGTCCATTCCCCTGACCGTGTCTTGTTCCATCAGGTTCAGCTCCAGGATGCCACCCTGGCTGCCATGGCCGTGATGGGCATGGCTGGGGAGATGCTGCTCACCCCCTTTGGTGCCCTCATCGCAGGGTTTCTGGTTGGCCTCATCACCCCCCTTGGCTTCAGATTCTTCACGGTGAGTCCCCAGGGATGCTGATCCCAGCCCAGGGATCGGCTCCCAAACCCGCAAACGCCTGGGCAGCTGATCCCAGCCCACCACCAGCTCTTCCCTGTGCTCTCCCCAGCCTGTTCTGCACTCCAAGCTGAAAATCCAGGACACGTGTGGGGTGCACAACACCCACGGGCTGCCCGGGGTGCTGGGGGCCCTGCTGGGGACGCTGCTGACGCTGCTGGCCACCGCTGACACTTTTGGTTACAGGTGAGAGGAGCCAGGATCGGGGCTGCCAGTGCCTTATGCACCAAGCTGGGGTCACCACAACCCCTGAGATCAGAGCTGCTCCACTCCCCTGGTACAGCAGCCCTTTAGGAGGCAAAACCCAGAGATATGAGCCAAACAAAGCTCCCAAAACAAGCAAAAGCAGCTCCCCAAAGCCTGTCCCCTGTCTGGCATGCAGGCTGGAGCTGGTGTTCCCACTGGTGGCCCAGGGCAGCCGGACAGTCACTGACCAAGCGTTCATGCAGTTCAGTGCCCTGCTCCTCACCCTGCTGCTTGCCACGCTCGGGGGCTGGATCACGGGTGAGTTCTGCCTCCAGCACAGAGGGACGGAGGGGCAGGGAATGGATGGGTTTGGGGGAAAGGGCAGGAGCAGCTTCAAAGCAAAGCATCCACTCCCGCAGAGCCAGGGGTGCTCAGCACTGGGCAAACCCAGCCGAGATCGGGGCCAGGGCTCCCCTTGGGACTGCGTTTCTCATGCAGGGCCGGGGCCATCCATGGGGCTTTACTCCCCGCTGGCCGGGGGTCTCCCCAGTCCGTGCTCCCCCCGGTCCGTGCTCCCTGCTGTGTCCGGAGCTTTCCCCAGGTCCGCTCTTCTCCCGGGGTCCCCGCGGGGGTCTGGGCTCCCCCCGGTTCCGGATCCCGGTTCCCCCTGGCACCCCCCGGTGCCGGTTCCCCCTGGTCCCGATTCCCCCCAGTCCCGGTTTCCCCCGGTCCCGGTTCATCCCCGGTCCCGTCTCCCTCCGGCTTCCCCCCGATCCCGGCTGCCCCCGGCTCCCCCCAGTCCTGGTTCCCCCCCGCTCCCCGCTTCTCCCCGCTCCCCCCGGTCCCGGCACCCCTCGATCCCGGTTCCCCCCAGTTCCAGCTCCCGTCTCCTCCCCGGTCCCCGTTCCCCCCGGTCCCAGTTCCCACCGCTCCCCCCGGTCCCAGCACACCCTGATTCCCGGCTCCCCTCGGACCCGGTTCCCCACGGCTCCTCCCGGTCCCAGCACCGCCCTAGTCCCGGTTCCCCCCGGTTCCCCCTCGCTCCCCCCGGTCCCGGCTGCCCCCGATCCCCGTTCCCCCCAGTCCCGGTCCCGTCTCCCCCCGGTTCCCCCCGCTCCCCGGTCTCGGTCCCCGCCGCCGCCGCTAGATGGCAGGGGAAGCCCGGGCAGCGGCCGCCCCGCTCTCAGCCGCCCTCGCCCGGCTTTGGGTGTCCTCAGGAACCATCCTGAAAATCAAGGTGCCGAGGTGCTGCGCGGACACCCAGTACAAGGAGAGCCCCGGCTTGCAGGAGGTAAAGCTGGGAATTGGTGGTAAAAAGGGATTTTTGGGTCTCAGGCAGCGGCAGGGATTGGGTATTTCCCCACAGCTTCTTCCTCTTGCAGCAGCATTTAGGGCAGGAGAGCTGCAGTAAATGCCCGTGGGCAGAGAATCCCTGACTCTCTTTAGGTGTTTTAGGTGCTCCTCTCTAAAAGCACCAGGTCCAACCATTCCAATGCTGTCGAGGTCACCACTAAACCATGTCCCCAAAAATCTTTAAATCCATCCAGGGATGGAGACTTTGCCACTCCCCTGGGCAGCCTGTGCCAGTGCTGGATGATTCCAGTGGTGGAATTTCCCCCAAACTTCCATCTAAACCTTCCTGGTGGAAGCTGAGCCCACACCCAGCCCCGCTCTGCCCTGAGCCGGGCCCATTTCTGCCCCTCTCTTGTCCCTCAACAGGGCCCATTTCTGCCCTTATCTTTTCCCTGAGCAGGGCCCATTTCTGCCCCTCTCTTGTCCCTGAGCAGGGCCCATTTTTGTCCCTCTCTGAGCAAGGCCCATTTCTGCCCCTCTCTTGTCCCTCAACAGGGCCCATTTCTGCCCTTATCTTTTCCCTGAGCAGGGCCCATTTCTGCCCCTCTCTTGTCCCTGAGCAGGGCCCATTTTTGTCCCTCTCTGAGCAAGGCCCATTTCTGCCCCTCTCTTGTCTCTGGTGCAGGTGCCTGAGGAAGGATCTGAGCCCAGTGCCAGTGGAAAGGAGGAGCTGGGCATCAGCACCTTGGTGTAACAACCCCAAAACCTCTCTGTGGGGTGTGCCATGGCCAGTGCCAGTTGGTTCTGGCAGCCTGAACCTTCCAACAAGAGCCAGCCAAACGTTTTTGGGAGCAGCTGGGTGTCCCCAGGCCTCTGCAGGGTGAAGAGGAGCTGCAGGATCCCTGCGTTTGCTCAGGGTGTCCAGGCTTGGCTCAGCCACGTCCCCTCCCTGCTCCTTGCCTCAGTTTCCCCATCAGCTGCTCTCTGGAGGGAGGCAATGGGGAGAGGAAGGATGGCTGTGGTGGGGAGTGGGCCCAGGAGGCTGAACAGAAAGCAGCAAAGACTTTGTACAGATATTTTTGTGCACATAGCAATTAAAATATATGGATTTTTTGGTAGCTTTGTTGGATTTGCCCCTGAATTCTCATGGCCCGTGCCCAGCCCTGCTGGCTGTTTCCTTCAGGTGTCATCCAGTGAGGAAGGCAAAGCCCCCCAGTTTGCCCAGCACCCCACAGAGGGGCTCCCACTCCCCTGGGAGCAGACTGGAACACTCTGGAACCCTCAAGGGATCCCACAGAGAGCCCTGCAGTGACTGGAGCAGGGCCACAGCCCCAGAGGGCTCCTAGAGGGGCCATTCTGGATGTGCTGGGGGTCCCCAATGTCGGGGACACCTTGGGGTCCCATCTCCCACGAGCCTGGGGTGGCTGCCAGACGCTTCCACACCTCCTGTGCCAGACTGGCACTCACCACGTGGGATTCCTGTGGGCACAGGTGTGCCCAGCTGCCAGTGTCACCATCCCTGAGGAGGGGACACAGCCCCACAGGGGACAGGGGTGCAGGGACAGCACAGCAAAGTTTGGGGGAAATGCTTTGCCACAGGTGGGATTCTCTTGTGCTGGTATCTGCTGCTGTTGAAGCACACGGGTTTCCTTTAGCTGAATGGACAAAAAGGAGGACAAAATTTCAAAATTTCAATTTCAAAATTTCAAAAGAAGGACAAAATTTCATTAATTCAATGCATTAATGGAATTCTTAATGAAAAGCATTTGTTTGTGATCATAAAACATCACTGTAAAACACAGCAGGAAGTCATAACATCTTGCTTTGATATAAGGCAAAGTATCACTTTAAACTTTCCCCAGTTTCGTTGTCCCTTACAGAAAATGGTGAAATCAGCACAATAAAGCCTTGGTGTCACTGAAATTCCATGACGAAAGGAAGGGAAGTGGGTCAGGCGTTCCTGCTGCCGCTGCAGGCCCTGAGGAAGGTCTGTGCAGGGACCTCAGCCCCACTCCTGGCTCAGGGGACAGGGGAGGACACGTCCCTGTCCCCGTGTCCGTGTGACACGAGGAGGGAGGTGCAGGGTGCAGCAGGGCTGGTGCCCATCGCCCCTTGCATGAGCTGCAGAGCCATGACCCCACATCCCAGTGCAGAACCCCGACCCTGATCCCACATCCCCCTGAAAAACACTGACCCACATCCCCCTGTACCCTGACCCCACATTCCCTGCAGAACCCTGACCCTGCAGACCCCAACCCCACATCCCCCTGCAGAACCGTGACTCCATGTCCCCCTGCAGACCCCTGACCCTGACCCCACATCCCCCTGCAGAACCCCAGCCCCACATTCCCTGCAGAACCCTGACCCCACATCCCAGTGCTGAACCCCAATCCCACATCCCCCTGCAGAACCCAGACCCACATCCCCCTACAGAACTCTGGCCCTGCAGAACCCCGGCCCCACATTCCCTGCAGAACCCTTGCCCCACATCCCAGTGCAGAACCCCGATCCTGACCCCACATCCCCCTGAAAAACACTGACTCACATCCCCCTGTACCCTGACCCCACATCCCCCTGCAGACCCCACATCCCCCTGCAGAACCCTGACCCTGCAGACCCCAATCTCAGATCCCCCTACATAACCCTGACCCCAGAGCCCCCTGCAGACCCCACATCCCCTGCAGACCCCTCACCCCACATCCCAGTGCTGAACCCAAATCCCACATCCCCCTGCAGAACCCTGACCCTGCAGAACCCCAACCCCACATGCCCCTGCAGACCCCACATCCCCTGCACAACCCCAGCTCTGCATCCCTCTGCAGAACCCTGACCCCACATCCCCCTGCAGAGCCCAGCCCCAAATCCCCTTGCAGAACCCTGACCCCACATCCCCTGCAGACCCCAACCCCACATCCCCTGTTTATTTCACCCTGCAGACCCCTGACCCACCTCACCCTTTTCCCCATCCCTCTCCTCCCCTTTCCCAGCCATCCCCCTTCTCCGTTTTTGATCTCCTCGCAGCGCATCTCAAAAGCAACCCCACTGCGCCGGCGAGCAAATCCGCTGCAGTGAGATCATTGCGAGACCCTCAGACGTCGGGGTCGGGTGTGAAATGGACCCTCCCTCCCTCCTCCTCCTCCTCCTCAAAGGCTGTTATGTTTTGTAATCGGATTAAGGGCAGCCCTGCGCCCTCCCCACGCCGCTCCGGCCGCTCTCCCCGCGCTTGTTTAAGCGAGCGCGGAGCTCTCCGTGCGCGGGGAGCCTGAAAGGTTTAGTCAGCGAACAAATTGCTTCTCTGTAGGGGCCGTTTTCTTCCCGAGTTGAACATAATGATGGCAGTTTGAGGAACAGATGGTGCGGCTAAGCACGGATAATCCCGACGGGCTCGGCGAGAGCAGCGCCGGCTCTGCCCGCAGCGCCCGCGGCCGGCCCGGGACCGGAGGGACCCCGGTGATCGCACCCCGACCGAGCACAGGGAGCTCAGCCCGTCCTCGCACCTCTGCTGCCCCCGTTTGGGTGCCAGACTCCGCTCGTGCCTCAGTTTCCCCCGTGGGGAACCTCTGCTCCGTCACTTTGCAAGGCAGGGCTCACCTCCGGATCGCAGGGACCTGGGGAGATGTAATGTGAGACAGAACAGCCTTCCCACAGCTGAGAACAGCTCCTTTCCCTCTCCTTTTCCTATTTTACCCTTCTCTCCAGCGGTATTGGAGATGTGGAAAGAGCTGAAGAAATTCCAGCAGCTCATTTCCCTCTCCTTTTCCTATTTTGCCCCTCTCATTCAGTCTTGTAAGGCAAAGATTGAAGACTAAACCCCTTCTTAGAGTTACCTTACCACCCTGCCTCGGGAAGAAAGGATTCAAACCCTCATATCCCCAGCAGTATTGGAGATGTGGAAAGAGCTGAAGAAATCCCAGCAGCCCCTTTCCCTCTCCTTTTCTTATTTTACTCCTCTCTCCAACAGTATTGGAGATGTGAAAAGAGCTGAAGAAATTCCAGCAGCTCATTTCCCTCTCATTTTCCTATTTTGCCCCTCTTATTTGGTCTTGTAAGGCAAAGATTGAAGACTAAACCTTACCACCCTGCCACAGGAAGGGTTACCTTACCACCCTGCCTCGGGAAGAAAGGATTCAAACCCTCATCTCTCCAACAGTATTGGAGATGTGGAAAGAGCTGAAGAAATCCCAGCAGCTCCTTTCCCTCTCGTTTTCCTATTTTGCCCCTCTTTCCAGCAGTACTGGAGATGTGGAAAGAGCTGAAGAAATTCCAGGGGTTGGGTGTGCAGTGTGCCCGTGTCAAGCTCCGGGATGCTGGGATCTGCTCACTAAATGAGTCTTTATTTAAAACTTTATTAAAACTTTATTAAAAACATCAGCGGGAAGAGCCTGAGGCCCCACAGACACAATGCAGACAGGGCAAGGGACGGACACAGGAGCAAACCCTGCCCATGCCAGGCTGGCACCACAGACCCTTCCCCACACCACAGGGCACGGACACATCACCATGGAGCAAGCCCTGCCAATGCCAGGCTGGCACCAGAGAGCCTTCCCCATGCCAGGCTGGCACCAGAGACCCTTCCCCAGGCCATGGGGCATGGACACATGCATGGAGCCAGCCCTTCCCACTCCAGGCTGGCACCAAAGACCCTTGCCCATACCACGGGGCACGGACACATCTGCATGGAGCAAGCCCTGCCTATGCCAGGCTGGCACCACAGACCTTTCCCCACACCAGGCTGGGACCACAGAGCCCTTCCCCATGCCATGGGGCATGGATCCATCTCCATGGGGCAAGCCCTGCCTATGCCAGGCTGGCACCAGAGACCCTTCCCCACACCAGGCTGGCATGAGAGACCCTTCCCCATGCCACGGGGACGGGACACATCACCATGGAGCAAGCCCTGCCCATGCCAAGCTGGGACCAGAGACCCTTCCCCACTCCAGGCTGGCACCACAGACCCTTCCCTATGCCATAGGGCACTGAGACATCTGCGTGGAGCAAGCCCTGCCCACACCAGGCTGGCACCACAGACCTTTTCCCACACCAGGCTGGCACCACAGACCCACATCATGGGGCACAAACACGTCAGCACAGAACAAGTCCTGCCCACACCAGGCTGGCACCACAGACCCTTCCCCACACCTCGGGGCTCTCCCAGCCCCCAGGACACACCCCAGGCACCCTGCACCTCATGCCTGTGTCCGGAGGGTTTGTTTATTCACATCCCCTGAGGGCCCCGGCTCTGACAGCTCCCCTGCCCTCTCCGTGGCAGCCCAGCTGCCGGCAGACCTGCACAATTCACCTCTCGCTAATGCAGGAGCTCCATCAGCTGCTCGGGGGGCGTCTCACAAGTCAAAGCAATAACAGCATCCCTGTGCTACAGCTGGGGAAACTAAGGCACACAAAGAGGTGCCCGGGAGTCCATTGGAATTAGGAGCAGGACAAAGCCCGAGCTCGTGGTGTGCATGTCCTTACACATCCACAGCCCCCACCCCCGAGCAGCTGATGCCGTGTGCTGGTTGATAGAAAGGCAGCTAATCATCTTTGCCACCTTCCTCGGAGTGTGAATCGTTATCCCAGCGACACCTGGAGAGCTCCTTGTCAGACACATCCCATAATGGGCGCCATATGGGAGAGGCAGGGCTGGGGAGAGGGGCCACAGGGGCCTGGCCGCCCCCACTCTGAACAAAGAGCTTCCCAGTACGGACCCAGGAGCTTCCCAGTACGGACCAGTATCACCAGTGATGGTTTGGAAGGTCAGCAGCAAGGAGAGAGCCCAGGCAGAGGTGGCACTGGAGGAAGAGGCACCACTGGTGGCACTGAACACCTCAAACCCCCCCCAGACAGCCCTGCCCTTGGGAAAGGACATGAAAAATGACAAGTGGAGGTTAAAGGCAGCAGAGCCACGGAGCCCTGGCACCCCAAACCCTTCAAAGCACATCAGAACCTCTGCTCAGTGCCAGCCTGGCAGTGTAGGGACCCCTGGCACCCTAAACCCTTCAAAGCACATCAGAGCCTCTGCTCAATGCCAGCCTGGCAGTGGCACCATGAGTATAGGGAGCCCTGGCACCCCAAACCTTCCAAAACACATCCCAGCATGTTGGGAGCCTCTCCTCATGCCAGTCTGGCAGTGGTACCATGGGTGTAAGGAGGCCTGGTACCCCAAACCCTCCAAAGCACCTCAGAGCCTCTGCTCAGTGCCAGCCTGGAAGTGGCACTGTGGGTGTAGCCCTGGCAACCCAAACACTCCAAAGCACATCCCAGCATGTCTGGAAACCTCTGCTCAGTGCCAGCCTGGTAGGGGCACCCCAAACCCTCTAAAGCACATCCCACCATGCCTGCGAGCCTTTGCTCATGCCTGTCTTGCACAGGTACCATGGGTATAGGGAGCCCTGGCACCCCAAACCCTCCAAAGCACATCCCACTGTGCCTGGGAGCCTCTGCTCAGTGCCAGCCTGGCAGTGGCACCGTGGGTATAGGGAGCCCTGGCACCCCAAACCCTCCAGAGCACATCCCACTTTGCCTTGGAACCTCTGCTCATGCCAGCCTGGCACTGTGGGTGTAGGAGCCCTGGCACCCCAAACCCTCCAAAGCACATCAGAACCTCTGCTCATGCCAGTGGCACTGTGGGTATAGGGAGCCCTGGCACAGGATGGTGCCAGGGGAGACACAATGGGAATTAGGGCCAGGTCCCTGTGCTTGGGCTGCCCCAGAGCCCCCCAGCTCCTCCCTGACCCCAAACTCTGGGGCAGAGCTCGGTGCCCACTGCAATTACAGAGCCACCTTTTCAGGCCCCCATTCATTGCCAGAGCCATAATGAGCCCCCAGGCCTCATCAGCGGGGGAAAGCAATTAAAATTGCTGCCCTGGTGGCTGCGTGGGTGGCTCTGGTGTGGGTTGATGCCAGTGCCCCTTTTGGGGTGAGTGGGCACTGCCAGGCTGGGCAGGGCTCACATTGCTGCGTGTCCCTGGGGGTGAACAATCGCCTCGTTCTTCCCTGGGTTCAAAGAATAATAAAATAAAAATAAAGAGGGAATAAAGGCCCCAGCAAAGCCGGGAGTCAAGTTTATTTACAAACTGAGTATGAAGTGAAGGGCCTGGAACAAAGGTGTTATGTAAGGGACAGTCACTAAGGGGCTCTTTACCCACGCTAATTGCCACTTGCTCCATGATATCCATTTATCTCACAGCTGAAATGGCCTCCTCAGCCCTGTGGGTTCAAGCAGGGCTTGTTTGCAGCACTGCCCAGTGCAATTAGTGCAGCAGCACAGGGGCTGCTACAGTTCTGTCAGCACCCAGGGCATCCCTCTGGCTCTCCTGAGCAGCCCAGACCCTGCCAGGGGGCACAGGGACCCTGGCACAGAGCCCAGAATGCCCCTGTGGGTTTGATTATAACCTGTGAAGCAAGTTACCAACCTTAGATTAAGATCTGCAAGCCACAACAGTTTAATAGAGTAATAGTGAAGTTGTCACAGGGTGAAAAATAGATTTTTTGGGGTTTTTAGAATGGAGTTTCAGGAGGCAAGATGGACAGAACTGGGCATGTCCAGCCTTTCTCCTTCTTCCTCTTGGCCTCCATCTTCTGCTGTGATGGTGGCACTTTTGGATTGGTTTAGAGTAGAAGCTCACTGTCTAACATGAATGATAGGTATTGGGAAGTAATTGTAATCATTGTACAGGTAGGTTTTAGTAAAAAAAACTAACACCACGCCAAGGGCTGGAAACAATTACCAGCTTTGAGTGAGGAGTTACAAGCCACAAGAGCTTAAGTAGAATGATAGTGAAGTTATCACGGGGTGAAAAATAGATTTTTTGAGGTTTTTGGTATGGGGGTTCAGGGGGCAAGCCTGGGCATGTCCAGCCTTTCTCCTTCTTCCTCCTGGCCTCCATCTTCTGCTGTGATGGTGGCACTTTTGGATTGGTTTAGAGTGGAAGCTCACTGTCTAAGATGGGTGATAGGTATTGGGAAGTTATTGTAAATACTGTACACGTAGTTTTTAGTATAAAGACATAACACTGCCCTGGGGGCAGGCAGAGTATCTGGAACTGTCTTGCTGAGCTGAATGCAGCAGGGCAGGAGAAAATTTTTTATAGATAAGATAAAATAAACAACCTTGAGACTGAGAACTGAAGAGCCCTGACTCCTTCTTCAAGCACCGGGCTGGGTAAAGAGACTTTGGAACTTTTCTCAGGGTCACTCTGAGCAGCAGAGATCCCAACACAGTCCCACCACCCAAACCCACTGGGAAGCCTCACACCTCCCCAAAAATGGGATTGTGCCCGCAGTGGGTGGGTGTGCTGGTGGGCACGGGGCTTGGCAGGGAGAGCTGCTGCCCTGGGGGGGACTTTGGTGCCAGTTGTGTAACAGGGAGGGACCTCGAGGTCATCCCAAGCCAGCCTGGCTGGTGAGGGGCAGAAAATCAATGTGGGATTCTTGTGGAGAACGATGGCCCTGAAAGGAGAATGAGGTCTGGAGAGGATGAACAGAACCTGATTGTGACGGTGTTCACAGGGGTCTGAGGATGAGGGAAGAGATGAGGATCTGACTCCATGTTTCAGAAGGCTTGATTTATTATTTTATGATATATATTATATTAAAACTATACTAAAAGAATAGAAGAAAGGATTTAATCAGAAGGCTAGCTAAGCTAAGAATAGAAAAAGAAAGAGTGATAAAGGTTTGTGGTTTGGACAGAGAGTCTGAGCCAGCTGACTGTGATTGGCCATTAATTAGAAACAACCACATGAGACCAATCACAGATGCACCTGTTGCATCCCACAGCAGCAGATAATCATGGTTTACATTTTGTTCCTGAGGCCTCTCAGCTTCTCAGGAGGAAAAAATCCTGAAGAAAGGATTTTTCATAAAAGTTGTCAGTGACACCTGATGTTTGTGATGGTGTTTCCCAGGGGTCCAGCTGGAAACTGCCCTCAGGTACAAAAACCCCAAAAGGCAGAAAGCAGAATAAAAACCCCCAAGGGGAGGAGAAGGTGCTGTGAGTGCTGCTGTGAGTTCCTGCAGTGTTTGACCTTCCTGCTCCCAGCCCTGGCATGGCACAGGGACCACAGAGAAACCTCAGCTCTGCTCCAGCCAAACCCAGGAAAAGGGGAAAGATGAGGTGGCAGCACCCCCAGGAGCCAAGAGGTCAATTTTATTGACAAACTGCCTCTTGAATGGAGCAGGGGGAACAATGCTGGCCTCAGCCCGGGTCACTGGGGCTGTGTAAAGCTCCAGTGGCCCCGGGAGAGCCCTCCAGGCAAAGTGGCCTTTCCCAACGTGTTTGCATAACCTCTGACCCCTTCTTTTGGGGTTTAATTGAAATCCCAGCTCGGTGACAAATTGGCATGACCAGCGGGCTGGAGGCTGAGAGGGTGAGCGTGGAGTGATGCTGGAAATTCCTTTTCCTCCTCTGGCACTGCCCGACCTGCTGCCCCTTCCTGTCCTGCCATGCACACCTGCAAAGCCCAAGGGGGTTTTAATCACACCCTGATCCTTCCTCTGGCCCCATGTCACTGCCCAAAGGCCACCACAATGGGCTTGGGACAGGAATCCACCGACAGCTCTGCCTCAATACAGGCAGGAGCAGAAAATCACTGTCTGAGGAGTGTGAGCTCCTTCAGAAACTTCAGAAATGTTCTGAAGAATCCTTGGACTGGAATCCAGTGGGTCTCTGATGGTTTGTTAATCACAGAGCTCCTTAGGATGAGGCATTTGCAGTTGGCACCCTGGCAAAGCCCCACCACAGACCCCTCTCCCTCCCTGCCCAAAGGGAAAGGTCACAGCCCTTCTCCAGCCTTGTCATGAAGTAAAAATGGTTTTTTAGAGCCAAAAGGAGAAATGACTTAACTGTAACTGAACCCCAAAGCAGTTCCCATTGACTGGGGATCAAAACCTGACATGCAGCCAAATGGACTGAAGCCATCCTATCTCAGAAGTTCCTGGGAGAGAGGTGAGAAATGACAGAATTCCCTGTGATGCCAGAAAATCTCATTTTCTGCAGAAACCAGACTAAAAACAAAGAGAAAAAAAACCCCAAACCAGACTCCTCTCAATCCCCATCCCTTTTGCAGAGGATTTTCAGCTTCCCAACTGCTCCTTGCAGCACATGGGTGATCAGAGCTGTGCTACAGGGAGGTCCCAGTGCACCTGACAGGGATGTTCAGGTGGGTTTCCCTGCTGGCTAAAGGGATGCACAGACTTACAGCAGAACCCTCCGGAGCACAAATATTTCCCCTCCACTTTTCTCCCTGTCCAGAACACCAGATCCTGGGATTAGACTGCAGAATTTTCCTGCCCACAGGTAAAGATTGAATATTTCACATTGTGTAGAGAATGCAAAATGAATCCCAGCTGCCTTTTAACAATAATGTCTGGTATCATGTGCAACCACACCCCTGGCACAAGTGAGGCTTGAACAATTCCCACTAAATCCCTGCAGTTTCCAAATTTCCACGTGCAGTCAGGGGCCTGTGCATTGCTGAGGTTCCTCCCTGTGGTTCTGCTGCTTTCCACTGATCCTGGAGTTTATATCCCACATTTTGGAGCAGCACTCACACATTTTTCAGGAGCAGCACAAGGCTTTCCCTCAGGAGCGTGTCTGTACATCCAACTCACACTGAAGCACCTTAAAAACAGAGCAGCCCCACATTGAGGCAAAACCCAAAAATATCTCCATTGCCGCCTGCTTTACTGTCTGCACCTCATTTGCAAATCATTTACAGGGATTTTTACATATCCTAAAATACTTCTAATTGCAGGTTTGGTGTCTGTCATCCGTCACTGATTAATACATTTCGTTGCTATTATTGTTATTATTACTATTAACCGTGCATCCATCCAATTCACAAATCAGAGTCTGTTGCCCAGGATGGAGCCACGAGGATCAGGTTTGTTTCTAGGAGGTGCAGCCATCAGAGGTGATGAGACCCTTAAGGGCAGCCCCTTGCTAAATTTGAAATCTTGTGGAATTCAAATTTATTTGCAAAGAGCAGAAATCATCACTGTGCAGATGTATGAGGTGAGGTGCAAATCAGCCCCAATGCCACCAACAAACTGGGGATACTGGTGAGGACTGGACAATTCCATCCCTTCATGTTCCCACCTCTCCGTGCCAGTTTGCCACGTTTCAAGGGGAGACAAATCAGTTGTAATTTTGTTTTGTTCACCTCCTTCTCTCCCAGCCTCAGACACCGCTGGGAATAAATCCAGGGTGATTTTATCCCCCTCTGTTATTAGACCCATAGGAGCAGCCCCTTGGATCTCTGTTTTGCAAAGAGCAGGAGATCAACCCTTTGCAGAAGATGCGCAGAAGATGGGGTGTAAATCACCCCAATACCTCCAACAAACTGGGGATACTGGTGGGGACTGGACAATTCACCCTCCCACTTTCCAGTGCCCATTGCCACGTTTCAAGGGACACAAATCAGTTGTAATTTTGTTTTGTTAACCTCCTTCTCTCCCACACCGCTGGGAATAAATCCAGGATGGTTTTATCCCCCCTCACGCTCTGCTGGCTGTCACCGAGCCACCTTCCCCCGTGCCCCGTGGGTCACCATTCCCCCACACAAACTTCGCTTTCCACCAGTCGAAGAATCTTAGAGCCTTCTCGCACAAAACCCTTTGAGGTATTTCATGCGAGGCTTGAAAAGGCTCCTGCTTCCTCTGGGGGGCATTATCATGACAACCGCCTTTAATTCAGCGCCGATGCCGGCTCCCAGCTGGATCCTCAGCCACGCCAAGTCCCCCCGACACCCTTCGGCTGCCTCAGAGAGGCCAAAGGAGCGCTCGGGTCCCAGGATCGCGGGGAACCGGCCCATCCCCATTTCCCAGTCCCCCATCCTCATATAAATTCCCTTCCAGTCGCCCCGCACTGTTCTCTCTGCGTGTTCTTTTTTTTTTTTTTTTTTTTTTGCCAGCGCTGCCCTCCTCTTCCCCACTCCCACCGGGCGCTTCCCTCCTCCCCGCGGTCCCTCCTCTGTCCCCAGCATCCCCCTTTTCTCTCGGCTCTCTATAAACAAAGCGCCTCAGTGTCTGCGAGGGGAAAGAAAAGTTGCATTATGCAAATGGGAAAAAGCGACCGGGAGATTTCTCACTCCGAGAACCCCCAGAATTCCGGGCTTGCACCTCGGTTTCCATGGCATGGCCAAAGCCTGCTGGAAGCTGGTTTGCATACGGATGAGAGAGGAGATGAAATCAGCACGAAAGCCCATCGCTGACAGAACTCCATTGTTTCGCCTGTCTGATTTGGAGGCTAATAAAACGCCATTAAAAAAAAAAAGAAAGAAAGAGGAAAAAAAAAAAAAAACCGCCGCTTTCATCCTGCCTTTGCTCAGGGATGGGGAGGGGGCGGTAAATGTGGTGATGACGGAGGATCAGCTGCGCTGTCGGACTTGGGGTGAAGGAAATTCCCAGGATGCACTGCCCTGCGAGGCAGAGCGATGCCGACAGGAGATGGTGCTGTGGGCAGAGCGCTGGGCTGCGAGCGGCTGCCAAGGCAAAGCCAGCTTTGCTCCTCTCCCACAGGAGCATTAAAACAGCCCAGATGCAGCCACAGACCTGCCCATCCCACGGCACATCTCGGGGAGTCTGTCCATCCATCCATGTGTGCCATGTCCAGGGGAGACACTGGGCTGGGAACAGGCTCTCCTTTCAGGGTGGAAAGAATTAAAAACTGAATAAAAGGTTGGGGTGGGAAGAAGGCCAGGGAGCTGCTCAGTGCTTCCATGCTCCTTTACCATACCAACCATCACTCTGATGGAGGAGAGGGAAGAGACAGCACAGAATAGCAACACACATCGGTGCCCCACCTGCCCCATCCTAACAACCGCCATGGGCTGTTCCTGATGCTCCAGCACACGCCAGCTCCTTTCCCAGGGCCTTGAGGACTGAACTGGATGGAGCAGGAGCCCCATCCTAAGACCCTCCTTGAATTAAAAACTGTGAATAAAAGGCTGGGGTTGGGAGAAGGCCAGGGAGCTGCTCAGTGCTCCTTCACCACACAAACCATCACTCTGCTGGAGGAGAGGGAAGAGACAACACAGAATAGCAACACACATCGGTGCCCCATCTGCCCCATCCTAACAACGCCCATGGGCTGTTCCTGATGCTCCAGCACATCCCAGCACCTTTCCCAGGGCTCTGAGGACTGATCTGGATGGAGCAGGAGCCTCCTTGGATGGCTCCTGCTGCTTCAGCACATCCCAGCACCTTCCCCAAGGCTCTGAGAAGTGAGCTGGATGGAGCAGGAGCCCCATCCTAGCAGCCTCCTTGGGCTGTTCCTGATGCTCCAGCACATCCCAGCCCCTTTCCCAGGGCTCTGGATGGAGCAGGAGCCTCCTTGTGCTGTTCCTGATGCTCCATCACATCCCAGCACCTTTCCCAGGGCTCTGAGGAATGAGCTGGATGGAGCAGGAGCCTCCCTGGGCTGTTCCTGATGCTCCAGCACATCCCAGCCCCTTTCCCAGGGCCCTGAGGACTGAACTGGATGCAGCAGGAGCTCTTGGCCCTCGGTGTCTCTCCTGCCCTGGGCCTTGCCATGGCCACCCAGTCCCTTTGCTGCTGCCAGCAGGGCATTGTGTGCAGTGTGTGCCTTCCAGAGCAGCGTGATTGGCCTTGAAAGGGCTGATTTGCTTTCCCCGGTCCATTGAAAGTGCGAGACCAAAGGCTGTTCCCTCCAGGCGCTCGGAAACCTGGCACCCTTTCCACTTTGCTTCCCCGTGCCCCTCAGCCCAGGGGCTCCTGCTGAGATTTTGCTGTCAACAGAGTTTTGTTCCCTTTCTAGGGCGGCGCAGAAGGGACACAAGGACCTTGAAAATGGCAGCTTCTTTGACACGGCTATTCTCCTTCGACCCCCCTGGCTGAATAAAAAAACTCACAAAAATGAAGTTTACTGTATTTCCTCCTTAGGGGGAAAACACTGCATCTTGGTACTAATTAATTTACCTAATTAACATTGGGTCTGTATGCAAAGACCTCTTTCTGTACTGGTCGGGACAGAGGAAATAACAGGAATAAAAAAAAAATATTCAGGCAACTCTCAGCCCTGACTGTAAAAGGGACATCACAGGATGAACTGTGCCACAGTGATCATTCAAGGCTCAGAGAAAACCTCTGCAGGAGAATGGCCTCCACCTCCACCTCCCCTCTGTTTGGGGCCAAACCACACCAGAATCCTGACACTGGGCAGGAGGTGCAGAGGGAATTCACAGCTCAGGGGGATGGAGCCGGAATGAGTCAAGAAGAGATTCTGTGCAGGAGGAGAACAAGGAGGATGCCCACGAACAGGGCACAGTCCAAGCTGCTGCCTTCACCACAAGCTCTGGGCCATGCTTAGACCCTGAATTTTCCCAGGCCTTGCCCATCTCCCACTGCTCCTGCCTAGGAAAGTCCTGCTCTGCTATTTTGTTCTTTTCCCTGCCAGATGCCAGCTCTCTTCAGCCTCTTTCTTCTCCCCACGCTTTGCTTTGCCGCATAGTTCCGGAAATCAGAAACAAAAGGAGAGGAAAGAAAATAGGCTGGATCTGGGGGGTGGGGGGGTGGAAGGAGGGGGAGTTTCCCTTCCGTTCAGCTTTTCCAGCTCTCCCTGCCTCCCAATTTCAGGCACTATATGGCACCTCACATGACGAGCGCTGGCGCCCACGTGCGTGCCCACGTGATGAGATGCCCGCTTGTGCCAGGCTGCTGAATGAAGGGGAAGGCAGAGAGGCTGGGTTTGAGCCCAGCTTCGTTGGCAGGAGAAGCAGGAGGATGGAGGAGAAGCTTCTTTCTGCTCTCACTCTGCACCCTGAAGCTGCACGGTGGGCTGGAGGGAAAGCATCCCCAGGCCACACACTTCCAGCTTTCTGTCAGAATTCAGGGCATCCCTCTGTCTGTCCTGGATTGCTCCAACCCCTGCCAGGGGGCTCAGAGACCCTGGCACAGAGCCCAAAATGCCCCAAACCCCAAAATGCCCCTGTGGGTTTGGTTTTGACCCATGGAAAAAAATACCAACCTTATATGAGGATCTGCAAGCCACAAAAGTCTAAGTAGAATCATAGTTTGTCATGGGATGAAAAATAGATTTTTTTGGGGTTTTAGAATGGGGGTTCAGGAGGCAAGATGGAGGAATCTGGGTGTGTCCAGCCTTTCTCCTTCTTCTTCATGGCCTCCATCTTCTGCTGTGATGGTGGCACTTTTAGGTTGGTTTAAGGTGGAAACTCACTGTCTAACACAGGCGATAGGTATTGGGAAGTAATTGTAAATAATGTACATGTGGTTTTTAGTACAAAAAGATAACACCAGTGTGCCTCTGTCTGTCCTGCTGAACAGACCTCGGCAGGCCAGAGAATGAATTTTATAGATAAGAAACAATAAACAACCTTGAGAACGAGAACTGGAGAGTTCTGACTCCTTCTTTGACAGCCAGGCTGGAAAAGAGACTTTCTAACACACCTTGTAGTCACTCTGACCAGCAGAAGTCCTGAGTTGAAACATAAGAATTTTGTTCCATGGGCTCTCAGGGCAGGATGTTGGCTCAGTCCCACTGTGGTTATTGAGGCCCTACAGCTCAGATTCTGGCAGCCAAAACTTCCCAAGCACTGTGAACTGCAGAGCCTGAGTCAGTCATCTGCCTCCGCATCTTCGTGTAACCCTCCCCTTCCAACAGGGCTGGCAGCATGCTTTGGGTGTCCACATCATCTGAACAGTTTGATTCACAGATATTTTTGGTTTATAAAGGGAAATCCCCCATCCTAGGCTTCATGTTCACTCACTGAAATGGCCAGCAATCATCCTAGGATTTGCTTTCCACAACAAATAAAACCCCAGCTCAGCGTGTGTGCTCCCATTTGGCAGTGCCTGCTCCCACTCTGAGCACGCTGCCTTTCCCAACTCCCCTCATTTCTGACAGTGCTGAATTTCAATGGCACTGGGAGCAATTCCCACCCTCAGGATTCTCCACAAGGGAGGCAGGATGGGCAGGACCCTTTGTGCATCCCCATGGACAGGAGGGAAGGAGTTTGGAGCACGGGCTGTGCTTGGCTTTGCAGGGAGGGTCAGAGTGTGCCCCAGCACTGGGAATGGTGCTGGGGCTGCTCAAAACTCTGTGGGGCAGGGGCTGCTTGGCTCCAGCACCAGCAAGGGCTGCAAAGAGGTGAGAAAATGGGCCAGGAAGGGACACAGAGAGAGCCCCTGGCAGTGGGGCACTCTCGGGTTGCTGTTGATAATTGCTGCCCTGAGATGTGCAGGATGTCTCTGCTTCAGCCCATGCAACTGAAGAATGAGTCTGGGCTCTTCACTTTTCAGTCTTGAGGTTGTTTATTAATTCTTATCTATAAAATTTTCTTTCTGCTCAGCCAAGATCTGCTCAGCAGGGCAGCCCCAGGCACTCTGTGTTGTCCTTTTATACTACAAACTACGTATAACATATTTACACTTAATTCCCAATACCCATCACCTATGTTAGACAGTGAGTTTCTATTCTAAATATAACATATTTACAATCACTTTCCAATACCTATCACCTATGTTAGACAGTGCACTTCTACTCTAAACCACACCCAAAGTATCAACATCACTACAGAAAACGGAGACCAAGAAGAAGAAGAAGAAGAAGAAAGGCTGGACATGCCCAGGTTCCTGCATCTTGTCCCCATACCAAAAATCCCCATACCAAAAATCCCCATACCAACCCCCATACCAAAAATCCTAAAATCTACATTTTCACCCTGTGATTATTTTGTTATTACACCATTCAAACCTGTGTGACTTTCACATCCTTATACAAAGCTGATAACTTGCTCCAGGGGTCAAAATCAAATCCCCAGGTGCTCTGGGCTGTGTGCCAGGGTCTCCGAGCCCTCTGATGGGGTCCTGGGCAACTCTGGACACCCAGAGGGATGCACTGAGCTCCAACAGGGCATCTCCCAGGTTTCCTGCTGGAGGGAGAGCAGGGCCAGCACTGCATCCACACCCAGCTCCCAAAGCTCCCAGCACGGCCTCAGTGGAACACAGAGCTGCCAAAAGCAGTGCCCAGCACCAGCCCTGCCAAAACCACCATGCCACAGCCCAACCCTCCTGTTGTGTCCTCCTCAGACATCTTCACCTGCTGCTGGAGCAGGAGCAGGGAGATGCTCCCACCATCAGAAACCTGCTATTAGTGGCAGGTGCTCTGTCCACCCCTTTTCAGCTGCCGCCAGACTTGCAGTAATTCTCAGTGACCTCGTTTTCACTTCATTTTGTAAATCATTTTTGGGTTGTTGTTTTTCATTTTACTCAGTTTTTAATTTGTTGTTGTTTCCCTCTGAGCTGGAGTTTGTCATTTAATCAACTTAGACCCAGATATCCTGGAGGGTGTTTGGGGAAGGGGGGTGGGGGGGAAGAATGAAAACGCTAATGTCACATCACCTCCCTAAAATGAGTTTTAATTGTAATCCTTTAATCCCTCTCAGATGGCCCTCTCTTCACTGATGTTTTTCATAATTATTCCTTGCCATTTTCCCATCGGTCTAAGGAGTGTCTTCAAGAGGGAGGGGGTGGAGAAAAGGCCCTTTTATAAAATAATAATAATGGGCCAAATTAAGACACAAAGAGGGAAATAACAAGGGGGCAAGGGCTGCAGAGACAGAATGGGGATTATTAATGCCTCCCCCCTCAGAAATTTCAGCGATGGTGCTCTCAGCCACCCCAATCAGTGGGCAATTGAGGCTTGTTTGCTCGAGTGGCTGCATCCTCCTACAATGACCCACATTTAGCCAAGTGGCTGCATTGACAGAGTACCAGGTGCGCAGGATTGGGAAAGCGCCTCGAGGCAAAGGCGGTGTCTGGGCAGCCCAGCCCCGAGGGTCTGCACGGGGCTGTGCCCACCTCGGGGACAGTGCCCACTGTGGGACAGTGCCCACCTCGGGGACAGTGCCCACCTCTGCCCCATCACCCTCTGCCCACCTCTGGGGCAGTGCCCACCTCGGGGACAGTGCCCACTATGGGGCAGCGCACACCTCTGGGACAGTGCCCACTATTGGGCAATGCCCACCCCGGGGACAGTGCCCACCTATGGGACAGTGCCCACTATGGGGCAGTGCACACCTCTGTCCCATCACCCTCTGCCCACTCTGGGGCAGTGCCCACCTCGGGGACAGTGCTCACTATGGGACAGTGCCCACTATGGGGCAGTGCACACCTATGCCCCATCACCCTCTGCCCACCTCTAGGACAGTGCCCACTATGGGACAGTGCCCACTATGAGACAGTGCCCACCTCCGGGACAGTGCCCACCTATGCCCCATCACCCTCTGCCCACCCCTAGGACAGTGCCCACTATGGGACAGTGCCCACCTCTGGGACAGTGCCCACCTCTGCCCCATCACCCTCTGCCCACCCCTAGGACAGTGCCCACCTGTGGGACAGTACCCTCCTGCCCGAGGATAGGGGCAGTAGGTGTTGGAATTCAGGACATCCCTCTGGTTGTCCTGGATGGCTCCAACCCCTGCCAGGGGGCTCAGAGACCCTGGCACAGAGCCCAAAGATTTTGATTATGTGGTTTTGATTATAATCCATGGAGCAAATTGCCAACCTTATATGAGGATCTGCGAGCCACAACAGTTTAAGTAGAATGATAGTGAACTTATCACAGGGCGAAAAATAGATTTTTTTGGGGTTTTTAGAATGGGGGTTCAGGAGGCAAGATGGAGGACCCTGGGCATGTCCAGCCTTTCTCCTTCTTCTTCTTGGCCTCCATCTTCTGCTGTGATGGTGGCACTTTTGGATTGGTTTAGAGTAGAAGCTCACTAACATAGGTGATAAGTATTGGGAAGCAATTGTAAATATTGTACACGTAGTTTTTAGTATAAAAAGATAACACCACCCTGGGGGCAGGCAGTGTGCCTCTGTCTGTCTTGCTGAGCAGACCTCGGCTGGACAGGAGAAAAAAATTTATAGAAAAAAAACAATATACAACCTTGAGACTGAGAAATGAAGAGTTCTGACTCCTTACTCGACTGTCGGGCTGGGTAAAGAGACTTTCTAACATATCTTGTGGTCACTCTGAGCAGCAGAGATCCCAAGAAGTGGGAACATCTCCTGTAGAACTGGTGAGCCCCAGGGCCCTCTGCCACTCTGGAGGGCATTGGAGGGCATGGTTCCCACTGCTGCTGCCAGTTCTCAGCCCCATCACCCTCTCAAACCTGTTCTCACCCAGCAGGATCCTGAAGGATGCTGAAGAGGGAAGGCACTGACTTCCCCAGCAGCAGCACAGACATCATGCCTGGGTTGGGGAGGAGATCAGAAAGGGTTTTCAGGGTGGTCACAGTCCTGCCAAGGGGCACTGAGCCCTCCATGTGGGGCATTCACATTCTCTGAACACACAGAAACGTAATTCTCTCTCTCAGGTTTTTTCCTAAGGAAGCACAGAAATCAAAACAATTCATATCTTATTTGCTGCTCCTGTGTTTGTGCCCATATAGAATGTATTCCAGAGATTGTTTAACTGAGATGACCAATTGGATCCACGAGTATAAATCAAAACTCTCAAGCAGACAGTCACAAGTTTTGAGTAGTTAGAAGTATAATGTAACACTAATATAGTAGAATATAATGTAATATATAGAATATCACGGAATATAGATATAGTAGAATACAATGTAATATATAGAATATAATGTAATATAGATATAGTAGAATACAATGTAATATATAGAATATAATGGAATATAGATATAGTAGAATATCATGTAATATATAGAATATAATGGAATATAGCTATAGTAGAATATAATGTAATATATACGATATAATGTATTATAGATATAGTAGAATATCATATAATATATAGAATATAATGCAATATAGATATAGTGGAATACAATGTAATATATAGAATATAATGGAATATAGATATAGTAGAATACAATGTAATATATAGAATATAATAGGATATAGATATAGTAGAATATAACGTTATATATAGAATATAATGGAATATAGATATAGTAGAATATAATGTAATACAATTTTAATAAAATGAGTGTTCAGCATTCTGAAGCTTGGAGTCAGATGCCAATCATTCCCAGACTTGGGGTCACCTGATTTTACAATTTTACATTATCCATGCCATCTCAGTGCTCTTGCCTGCACTCCTCGGGGGATCCACTCCAATCCCCCTGCAAAGCTGAGCCAGCAGGAGACCAAAGCAACCCCTGTCCCTGGCCAGAGGCTCTGAGCACCCACCCCCACACAGGATTTCAGGGTCCCTGCTGCTCTGGAATGCCAAAAAGCATTCAAGTGTCCAGGTTAATGTGGCACTCAGGGCTCTAAAACACAGGAGTATTGGTTCAGGGCAGTTAAAGGAGCACAAAGAGGAGCTGGGATGCTCTAGAAGTCGGGTCCCTAACACAAAGTGTAGAGCTTTCATTCCAGAGCTGCTCTGGGGAGCGTTTCCAGCCCGCTGAGCTTGTGTTTAATCTGGGAAACCTCTTGTACAGGTCTGACAGGGGTTAATCCAGCCCTAACGTCTCTTTCACCCTCTCTCCTCCTCCCCAGCCATCAAGCTCAGCAATCCTTGCTAATCATCCCATTACTTCAATGAGCTTGACCCAAAAGGCACCAGCAATGCCTCAGCTCCAGTTCCAGCTTCCCACCTGCCCCATCTCAGCCTGGCCACGATATTCCATCTTCCCTCCTGCCCCATCCCAGCCTGGCCAGGAAATTCCAGCTTCCCACCTGCCCCATGCCACCCTGACCACGATATTCCAGCTTTCCCACCTATCTCATCTCAGCCTGACCACGATATTCCAGCTTCGCACCTGCCTCATCCCAGCCTGGCTATGGCATTCCAGCTTTCCCACCTGCCTCATCTCACCCTGACCAGGACATTCCAGCTTCCCATCCACCCCATCTCAGCCTGGCCATGACATTCCAGCTTCCCCACCTGCCCCATTCCACCCTGACCACAACATTCCAGCTTCCCACCTGCCCCATCCCACCCTGCCCAGGACATTCCACCTTTTTCCCTGCTCCACCTGCCCCATCCCAGCCTAACCATGATATTCCAGCTTCCCACCTGCCCCATCCCAGCTTGGCCAGGACCAGGGATCTGCCTGAAAGTGCAGGGTGACCCTCGGGGACAGCAGGTCCTGGCCGCAGTGACCTCAGAGGGCAAAGTGATTCTTGCAGGAACAAAGAGCCCCTGTGTGCCAACAGGCCAGAGTTTGTGTGTAATTAACTCAGGACAAACCAAACAGAGCGAGTTGATGAGCACAGAGGCCGGGAGAGGCTCAGGGTTTATGGACTCCCAGCTCCCAGGGAAGGGGGATCAGCAGCCCCTGAGCTGCACAAGCTGAGATGAAGAGAGCCCTGCACACAAAGGAAGGGGAGCAAAACCAGGATTACAGCAGGGTTTGGCTGACAAATAGTGTCAGGCACCAGGAGCAGTTGGGGGGAAGAGCTGGAAGAAAAGGATCTCTTTAATTATTTGAGTGTCAGAGGAGGAAGTTGCTCATGGCTGGAGGGGATGAGATGGTCAGTGGGAGCTTCTCCTCCATCCTGGAGGGCCACTGGAGGTCAGCTGGACACGGGTGTCTGTCCTGCAGCCTGACTCAGGGGCAGGAATGGGAAAGGTGGAAAAACCCTGGCTCTGCCACAATCTGGGGCTGGTCAGGGTCCTGGGCATGGCACAGAGGGGCTGTTTTACCTCTCTCCAAATCCCACCCTGCCAGGGAAAAAAAGAGGAGCTCAACATCACAAAAGGTCCCCTTCCTCCCCAGCATATCTCCCTCAAACAGCATCTGTTCCTCCTAACAGAGAAGAAAAAAAAATTAAAATTGCTGAGTGGAATTCCTCAAGAGTTCCCACGCAGGAGCAACAAAGTGTTTGGGTTTGAATTGCACTGGAACACGACAATTGCATGCAGAATTTGCAATTATTTGTGCAGTGCAGTGTCACTGGAGAGGTAACAGACAGCAGAAATTCATTGAAAGTAAAGTACTAAGGTACTTTATCGTGTGTTATGTCACCAGACCTCAATAAACACATTGGAATATCATATTAGTGGGGTTATTCTGGTGCTGACGGGGAAATACTCTCATAAAATACATCAATTTCAACAAAACTGCGTTTTCCTGTTGATGTATCACCAATGCTATGAATACATCCTCTCCTGTCAGCCCTGAGCTGCTCCCAGGCAAAAAATGAGCTCTACTGGGCTGCACCCAGAGGCCTCAGACCCCAAGAATGACCACAAATCCCCTTTTCCCCCCTTCTCTCACATGAACTTCATGCTCCATCTGCAGCTCTGTCCATCCCCTGCAGCACCCTTTCTTCAGGTGGCACTTTTGGACAAAGCCACACCACCAGTGATTCCAATTCCCAGCCTCAAATATTCCCTTTGAGCTGCCTTTTTCCAGGAGAAATGCCTTTTTTGACTCGTGACAACAAGAAATATCCATGGAAGAAAAACAAAGGAAGAAGGAAGGCTGGAGAAAACAATCCAATTTGCTTCCTTTTGAAGCGATTTTTAATTTTTAAAAAAATTTTAACACCCATTTCCTGGTCATTTGGGAAATTTTGGAACTGTGGGTTCAGCTGCAGCGATGCCACATGGTTTCCCCTTTTCCCAGCCCCTCTGCAGCCCCCCAAATCCCGAGCCCTTCTCCTAGCCCGCTCATTGTCCTTGGCATGGAGGTTGGCACCGAGGCGTGGGAAGCAGAGCAGCAGCTGTGTGCCCTGCCAGGCCCCTGCACCCCAAACCCGGTGCCATCCCCACCCCAGGGGCAGCTGGGGATCCTCAGGGAAGAACTGGAGCGAGGGTGGATAAAAAGAGGAGCAAAAGAAAGGGAAAACAGCCCCCTTTAAAATAAAGAGGAGGAGGAGAGAGCAAAGGAGGGGGGGGGGAGTGTAAAAATCGTTAGCACTAATTATCAGGCACAGGGACAAACGATTAATTTGCAAGTCAATTAGTCTCAGATAGGTTCACGTTTCCTGTTCTCAGCCACTGAGGGGGAAAGAAAGAGGGAGACACAACTGCGGCCTTAATCCTCCTCAGAGGCGGCCATGGCGGGGCTGCCTGCCTGTGCCAAGGCGGAGGGAGGGGGGCACAGCTGGCACGGCCATGGCGAGGGGCGGCCGTGGCCAGGGCCGTTATGTGCCACTCATTGTGCCCTCGCAGCGGCCCTGGCACCGCGCCGGGCCCTTCCCCGCCAGCCCCGACCGCCATTTGGGAGCCCTGACGCCATTTTGTTGATGCCAGGGGAGAGCGGTTGCTGCGGTGGATTTTCCACACTTGGGGGCCACTGCCACCACTGGGGATGCTCATGCCTCCCTCCATCTCTCACTGGGGGTGCTCCTGCCTCCCTCCATCTCTCATTGAGGTGCTCCTGCCTCCTTCCATCCCTCACTGGGGGTGCTCCTGCCTCCCTCCATCTCTCATGGAGGTGCTCATGCCTCCCTCCATCTCTCACTGGGGGTGCTCCTGCCTCCTTCCGGCACAGCCACCCCGCTGTGTGGGAGCCCTGATGCCATTTTGTCAATGCCCAGGGAGAGCAGCTACTGAGGTGGATTTTCCACACTTGAAGGCTGCTGCCTCCCTCCATCCCTCACACGGGATGCTCATGCCTCCCTCCATCTTTCATTGGAGGTGCTCCTGCCTCCTTCCAGCACAGCCACCACTCTGTGGGTGCCCAATCTCCATTTGGGAGCCCTGACGCCATTTTGTTGATGCCCAGGGAGAGTGGCTTGCTGCCGTGAATTTTCCACACTTGGGGGCCCCTGCCACCACTGGGGGTGCTCCTGCCTCCTTCTGACGCAGCCACTCCTCTGTGAGGGTGCCCTGACGCCATTTTATTGATGCCCAGGGAGAGTGGCTGCTGAGGTGGATTTTCCACACTTGGGCGCCACTGCCTCCCTCCATCTCTCACTGGGGATGCTCCTGGCTCCCTCCATCTCTCACTAGGGGTGCTCCTGCCTCCCTCTGGCACAGGCACCCCTCTGTGAGGGTGCCCTGGTGCCATTTGGGAGCCCTGACACCATTTTGTCGATGCCAGGGGAGAGCGGCTGCTGAGGTAGATTTTCCACACCTGGGGGCCACTGCCTTCCTCCATCCCTCACTGGAGGTGCTCTTGCCTCCCTCCATCCCTCTCTGCCCCTGCCAGGGCCGTGCAGCTGCAGGCACCATTGAGGGCATGGTGGTTGAGGATTTGGAGCAACGCGGCTGGGCTTGGTTGGGCCTGGGGTTATGGCAGCACTGTGGGGACAGGCAGAGCTCTTGTCACCAGGGACAGGTGGGTACAGCCACCCCATTCCTGCCCAGATCAGAAGGGTTTAGTCCAAAATTGCCCTCTGAGCTGCAGCAAACATCCCCTGGGCTCAGGCCTCAGCTGACGATGGGCAGGAGCTGGGAGGAAGAGACATTGGTGGTCAGGGTGTCCCCAGCCCAAACCCGAGCTGTGGTTGTGTGGTTTGTGAGCAGATCTCCCCAAACCAGCAGATCAAACAGTAAAATAAATATTTTTAAAAATAAAGCAGTAAAATAAACAGTTCTCAGGGGTGGCTTGAGGAGCCAATCAAACCTCACCCATCCCTGAGAAACATGGGTGGAAAACTGAAAAGAAACACCAGCTCAAACGACGGGCAATAGCAACAGCAGAGGGAAGCTCCTGGCTCCGTTCTGCAGACAGACAGCAGCCACGGACACACGGACATGGTGGGGAATGGGCCTTTCACCTTTGCCAGCCCAACCACCCTGCAGCTTCATGCAAAGTTGCCCTCTGAGCTGCAGCAAACATCCCCTGGGCTCGGGGCTCAGCTGAGGATGAGCAGGAGCTGGGGGAAAGACAGGAGGAGACATTGGTGCTCAGAGTGTGCCCATCCTAAACCCAAGTTGTGGTTGTGTGGTTCGTGAGCCGATCAAACAGTAAAATAAACATTTTTAAAAATAAAGCAGTAAAATAAACATTTCCCAGGGGTGGCTTGAGGAGCCAGTCAAACCTCACCCATCCCTGAGAGACATGGGTGTAAAACTCAAAAACCAGCTCAAAGGATGGGCAAAATCAACAGCAGAGGGAAGATCCTGTCTCTGTTCTGCAGGACAGACAGCATCCATGGACACACGGACACGGTGGGGAATGGGCCCTGCACCTTTGCCACCCCACATCTCCGTGCCAGCCCCTCGGGGGGGGTTTGTGGTGGCAATGCCCCCCGCGCGTGGCAGCTGAGCGCGCCCCGCGTTCCCCACGCCCTGCCCTGCCCTGCTCTGCTCTGCACAGGGAGATTTGTGTGCCTGTGGACACAACATGTCTGGGACCTGACAAAAGGCATCTGATTGACACAAAAAGGGGGCTGACAAAAGGCCGAGCGGGGCTGCAGAGCCCTGCACAATGCTGGGCGCCGGTACCACGCGCAAGGGTGGGCACGGGGTGGATTTTGAGGACACCTCCGCCTTCCACGGTCAAAAAATTCGATAAATATTTTAAGAATTTTTCCGTGCAGAGCGGGAGGTTTGTAAGACCATCCCCAGCACTGCCAGGGACACAGAGCTGCGAGTTTCACACTGTGCCAGGTGAAACTCACACCCAGAGACAGCTGCAGGGCACCAGGCTTTGCCATCCATTTTCCAGCTCTTCCACAGGGTGAAATCCAACAAACTGTGAACCACCATGAATGTGGTTAAAATGATTTTGGATCCAAAGCAGCCAAACTCCTCTGCAGAGGGGCTGCAACCCCCAGCCCGGTACCATGCCCTGCTATGGCCACCCATCCCCTCCAAACTCATCCGTCCCTTCCAGTGCACTGACTGCGTGATAAAAAACATTGATTTTTTTTTCTTCTTCTTCTTTTTTCTTTTGTCCTTTTGCATCCAGCTGAATCCCTGGGAATATTTGTATTTTTCTAAGAAAATTTCTCAAAACTTTTTGAAGTTTCTTTTTTTTATTATTTTTTCCCCTTTTTCTTAATGAGACACAAAAATATTTGAGACTTAAAGTTCCACTGCTGGAGTGGCTTTGGTGCATGAGCTGCTGAGCAGAGACAGTGAAAGACACTATATATCTTTAAAAAGTAAAAACTTTCCACACTTTTATCCTTTTGCTTTAATTTTTTAATGAAAATTTCAATCAGCTTCACAGCAGATCAATGTTTGGAACAGAGAATTTAAAGGATTTTTTTGCAATTAAAACTGGTTCTGAGCAGGGCTGACACACGTTTAAAAACTTATATTCAACCACACACCTGAGATCTCCTGTTTCTATGTATGCATGGAATAAGTTCCAAAACACAAATTCAATTTTTGGGTAATTTTGTTTTCTTTTTTTTTTTTTAACTTTTTTTTTCCAAGAGAAAAAATGTGAACACTAAGAAAATGTTTAGTTCACAATAAAGAATCAATCCAAATTCCTAAGAATAATAGGAAATACCCTGGGATGATGCTACACAAAGGAGCTAAATTGGTTCCCACCAGCTCAGGACCCTGTAAAAGCCTTGTTAAGATTTTTTTTTTTAATGTGGATATTTAAAATTGTAATTTCAAATACGGTATTTTATCAAAATAATTTCTAATTAAATACGGAAATTTTAGTGCACACAAACATTTCTTAACTACTGTTCATTCTATAAATGAACAAACATTAGTGGCAGCAATAATAAAGTGGCTAAAATCCCTTTTTTTTTAAAACTTCTGGGGGCAAACGATCACTGCCATTTATGCCCTCAGCGAAAAATTGGGGTTTTTTCGTTTGCTAAATTAAGAGGCAAAGTGGGAGAATTACATTTAGTAACTGGCTTAAAACGGGATCCTGCTTGACCCGACAAATCCCGGGTAACAAGACGGCTTTGTCTGAGCGTGTGGCAGGAGAGATTTTACACTTCCTCTGCCACAGAGCTGGGAGCAGACCCAAAACCCCCCGAAATTCGCCCAAATTTCCCCTCTTGCCTTTTAGGGGACATAATTCCACTTCAACGATTTTTAGAGGAAAAAAACCCACAAAAATTAAAATACGGGTTGGATCAATTTAAAGAGGTTTTTTTTTTGGTCTATTTTACGGGATGGAAAATTGAGAGGAGAAAAGGCAGAAAACGAAGCTGAAGTTAGGATGGGAAGGGTGGGGGCGTTGGAAAGTTCTCGAAACCCCCCAATTCTCCCCAATCCTTCCCAGAGCCGGGGAGAGCCAATCCCACCTGGGACGGTGCGGGGAGGCTCCTCCGTGGGAAATAAAATTTAAAAAAAATAAAGAGACAAAAATAGAGAGTAAAGAAATACCAATGAGTATTTTAAAAGGAGGCACTGCACGCTTTGAGCCCGAGGTCCAGCGCTGCACCCCTCCCCAAAAATCCCCCCTTTTTTTTGCAGATTTTGGGTTTAACCCGGGATAAAACAACTCCGCTCCTGCGTGTTCAACGCGGATCTTTCCGCTGCCGGCAGAACCGTGGTTGCAAATGAATTATTTCAGTTGTTGCGAGCCGGCTGCACCCCCGCAACCTCATTGCGGGGTCATCCCCCCATTCCCAACTCATCCCCCCCAATTCCCAGCTCATCTCCCCCATTCCCATCTCGTCCCCCTCATTCCCATCTCATCCCCCCCATTCCCGGGTCATTTTTCAAAATCCCGGCTCATCCCCCCAATTTCAGGCTCATATCCCCCCCCAGTTCCCAGCCCTGATCCCCTTCGGGAGCCCCCTCCATTACCGGTTCATCTCCCCCCCATTCCCAGCTCATTCCCCCAATTCCCGGCTCATCCCCCCTATTCCCATCACGTCCCCCCCATTCCCAACTCATTCCCCCAATTCCCAGTTCGTTCCCCCAATTCCCGGCTCATCCCCCCCATTCCCATCACGTCCCCCCATTCCCATCTCATCCCCCCCCATTCCCATCACGTCCCCCCCACTTCCCATCTCATCCCCCCCATTCCCGGCCCTGCTCCCCTCCGGGTCCCCCCCAGCAGCCGCCGAGGTCGCACCGAACGAGGGAAGAGCCGACAACTTTTGTGTCCTTTGTTATTTTTATTTGTTGCCTTTGCCTCGTTCGTACTCTGGGCTTACTCCGATCAACTCCGTACCAACTAATTTAATTTTTAAAGCTTATTTTATAATCTGATTTGGGAGGGGGAAATCTCCATTTATGATTTTTTCACCCCCCCCTTGCCTGCTGGACGCTGTCATTATTCTTACATTTTCTAATGAAAAGCAAGATTACAAATTAATTGAATTGCTTTTTCCCCCCCTCCCCGGCCACCCCTTTCAGTCTGTCGTCTCTGGTAAATTTGGGGCTAATGGTAAATAAATTGCAAATATCCACGGCGAGGATGGAGGGTGGTTTTTGGGTTTGGATTTTGGGTTTGGTTTGGGGAAATCCCGGCGAGCCGAGTCCCATTCGGGGCCCCTCATTCCCCCTCGGCTGCCCCCAATCCCTTCTGGGGAACGGCAAGAAAAACACCACGAAACAGAGAAAAAAAAAAAAAGGTTTGAAGGTCTGGGAGATAGAAAACGGGTTTCTTTTTTGGTTTTTCGGGGGATTTTTTTTTTTTTTGGTTTTTCCGGGCTTTTGGGTTTTTTTGGTTGTTTTTTTATTAATTATTTTTTGAGGATTTTTTTGAGTTTATTTTTAATAAACACCACAAACACGGGGATTTCAGCCGATTACACAAAACAAACCAGAGCAGGAGCAGCAGCAGCTCCGAAATTGTCCCAAAAGCCGCGACCCCCCCGAGCTGCGGCCGGAGCCGGCGCGGTCCCTCCTGTCCCCGCTCCATCCATCACCCCCCGGCTGTGTCCGAGCTTCATCCCCCCAAAAACAGCCCAAAATAAAATCCATTCCTCTCCTGAACCACCAGTTACAGCTGAAAATCGTGAGAAATAGTCGACGATTTGTGGAGCTTAAGCTTTCCATTTGATCCTCTAATATAAATTTCAATTATTTTCATTTTAGTCTTATTTTTTTAAAGTACCTGAACACAGGTCCTATATTTATAATAATAGAAATTAAATCTGACGCTGATTATTATTATTATTATTATTATTATTATTATTATTATTATTATTATTATTATTATTATTACCACTACTGCTATTTTTTTTTAACAGCACAAATCTGTTAGAAAACATTGCACCGAGATCGTTTTTATTTTATTTTTGCAAAAAAGCTTCAAATCTGCCCATTTTTCTTGCTGGTATATTCAGTCACTCTTTGATTAGACTCACTGTAAACATGGCATTAATTAGGTCATTTTATATCACATAAATAATGGCTAAAATTGATGAAAAGTTGTTTATCTACCACATAACCCATCCCTGAAGCAGAGTGAGGGCTGTGCCTCCTGCACAGGACTCTCCACACTCACAGCAGAGGATTTCACATTTCTCCCTCATTTATTCCATTGGCCTCGAGTGAACAATTTTCCACACTTAACCAAACCCAGGGTGTCCCAGGCTCGAAAATCCCTTCATAAATATATAAATTTCTGGAGTTTTTTGCTGCTGCTTCCCCAGGAAAAGCCAGGACCGTCCTGTTTCCACTTTTTTCTTGCAAGCAGCAGAAATAAAAGTTTTGTGGCAGAGCCCTCCCCCAGCAGAGACGGGAGATGTCCCCGTGCTCCCTCTGCATTCTCTCAACTCCGAGGCTTTTTCCAGCCCCGTGGCTCTCCAGGAGCCCTTGAAATCCCTTTTTTACCCTCTCCCTTCTTCAGTACAAACCCATTTTCTACTAAAATCTGTCACCGATACACAGATTTTAGAGAGGGGGGAAAAAAAATTAAATATTTTGTGTCCTGCAATGCCAGGGGTTTCCCATCTCTGGGATGGGGAGACAACACTCAGGGCTGTTTTACTACACAGAAATCTTCCACTGAATATTTGCTTTGGAAGGAAGAAAAACTGAAAAATCAGCAAAGTGGCATTCAGGGAAGCACTGGAAAGGCCACATCTCCAAAATTTATAGGAATTTAAATGTGAATTTTAATGTTTCTTTTGGAAAGTTTAAACTTTTTTCAAGCTGAAAAAACCCAGAAGTGACTTTGAAACCGAGCATTGCTCTTAGCAGGGCTCAGCTGAAGCCAGCCCCACATTTTCCCCTCAAATGAATTTTTAGAAAAGCCCAGACTCAAGCTCACATAGTCCCTGCCTCAGCCTGAACCCTCTTCTCCCTCTCTGGAAAATGCCAAGGAAATGTTTCACCTGTGTCAGGCAGGGATTTGGGAGGAGGCTGCCGGGCTCTGCAACCCCCCAGGACAGAGAGGAAAATCTCAGGATAAATTCAACCTCACTCCCAGGGTTTTGTTCTCCTCAGATTTCTCCTCATTTTTTGGGCTCTGAACCCCTTTTTATCCTAATTCCCCCTTAAAAGGAAATAGAAACCATTCTCACTTAGAAATAAAACCCATTCTCATTTGGAAATAAAAACCATTCTCATTTGGAACCCTTCTCTGCAGCCCCCCAAGACAGTGAGGAAAATCTCAGGATAAAATCAACCTCACCAACATTGACTTCAATGTTTTTCTTCTTCTTGGACTGTTCCTCATTTTCTGGGCACTGAACCCCTTTTTATCCTAATTCCCCCTTAAAAGGAAATAAAAACCATTCTCATTTGGAAATACAAACCTTTCTCATTTGGAACCATTCTCTGCAGCCCCCCAGGACAGTGAGGAAAATCTCAGGATAAAATCAACCTCACTAACACCCACTCCCACGCTGTTCTTCTCCTTGGACTGCTCCTCATTTTCTGTGCACTGAACCCCTTTTTATCCCAATTCCCCCTTAGAAAGGAAATAAAAACAAATAGAAATCCGTTCTCATTTGGAAGAGGATGAAGTCACACATACATGTCCTTTAATCGCATATAAACAATTTGAGTTTTTAATTTCATTCTAATCCGACAACTTTGATTCAGCCTTTCCCTCTGGCACCACCTTCAGCTGCAGGAGCAGCCCAGGCCTGATCCTTCCCTCCTTGCAGGTGACACCAACAAAAGCAGCAATTTTTAGAGCCACAGTTGTTAAGCAATGATGCATTTGGGATAAATGAGCCTGCGCTGGCTCTGGCAGCTCAGAGAGGTGCCCATGAACACAGAAATTCTGATTTCTCTGCGGGACTGCTGGGAGGCAGCACCAAAACCTGTCTGGGGAATGGATAAAGCCAAAAATATCATTTACACGGAGCAGAGTTCTGAGCAAGGTGCTGCTAAAGTGGATATTTCATATTTCACATCCTCTAGAGGCTCCCCCTCCCTGCAGAGCTCCTGCTCCAGCAGCAGCTCTGGGGCTGGGGACACAAGGGCTGGGAAAATCCCCGATCCCATTGGAACAGGGACAAAACAGGCAGGGAGAGGGGACAGTGCCACAGCCACCACCCCAGAGCCAGCAAAGGTGGCACAGATGGGCAGGACGAGCCCCAGGAAAGGTGGCACGCAGGGCAGAAGGTGACCCCAGAGCCAGGAAAGGTGGCACACAGGGCAGGAGGTGACCCCAGAGCCAGGAAAGGTGGCACACAGGGCAGAAGGAGCCTCAGCAAAGGTGGCACACAGGGCAGGAGGTGACCCCAAAGCCAGGAAAGGTGGCACGCAGGGCAGAAGGAGCCTCAGCAAAGGTGGCACACAGGGCAGGAGGTGACCCCAGAGCCCCAGGAAAGGTGGCACACAGGGCCAGGAGGGCAGAAGGAAGCCCTTGGTTCCTGCCCATCCCATTGACCTGCCCAGATCTGGTTCCCAGGGCCCTTCCCGCAGGAAAGGGACACGGGCACCCCCATGAAAGGGACACAGGAACACCCTGAAAGGGACACAGGAACACCCCGAAAGGGACACGGGCACCAACCTGAAAGGGTCACGGGCATCACCCTAAAAGGGACACTGGCACACCCTGAAAGGGACATAGGGACACCCTGAAAGGGACACAGGAATCACCCTGAAAGGGACACGGGCACGCCCTGAAAGGGACACAGGGTCACCCTAAAAGGGACACAGGAATCACCCTGAAAGGGACATGGGCACCACCCTAAAAGGGACACGGGCACCCCCTGAATGCCCAGGGGATCCTTTCTCTCCCGACTAAACCCAGCAGCATTTCCCAGTGCCAACGCTCTGGCACACAGCACAGGAAAAGAGGGCAGCAGCTGCCAGGCCGTGCCAAAGCCATGGCAATTACTGGGGGGGGGGGGGGTCGATGGGGGCAGCTGGCTGCTGATTTTTTATTTATTTATTTATTTTTAATTCATCTCCCTTTAAATAAGATCGTTCCAGTGAACAAAGCGCTCGGCCAGAACAGGTTTGGGAGGAGAGGAGCAGGCGCAGGACGCGCCAGCCCCACACACAAACAACCTAAAAAAGGAGATTCCAAATCTATTTTTATATCTCTGTCTCTCGCCTGGGCTGCTCCAGGAGCCCGGCATGGAGGCTGCGGGGCGGGATTTGGGATTTCACCTCCGGGAGGTGCCCGGCTCCTTGGCTGGCAGGGCGATGCCCAGGATGGTGCCAGCCCTGCATCCCTTCCCCACCCCGACCTGCCGTACCTGCCCCAGCCTTTTGTCTGGTGTTTTAATGCCATTAACGTGCAGAAAATAAACGGAAAATAAACACTTTATTCACAGCTGAGTGCCACATCCCACTCCTCCAGCCCGTTAATACAACACTGAGCCACTGACAAATATTCCCTTTAAAATTCCAGCACGGCTGGGAAGGGATTTGTTTTCATTTAGGGGAGATGGGGAATTTTTGCCTTAATCAATGTTTTTCCTCATTTGCACTGGAACAGGATATTTATGAGGGGTCAGCTGTGGCAGCAGCAGCTCAGGCTGCAAAAATGTGGCAGGGCTGTGGTGCCACGGCATCGCTGCTCTGTGCCACAATTTTAAACCTCAAAACCAGCTCTGATGCTTAACTCAAAGATTTATGAATACTTCATCATATCTAAAAATTACTTTTATAAATTATCTTACCTAGGGAGCACAGGGAATTGCACAGCAATTGGTTATATTCAAAATATTTTCAGCTTTTTTTCCTTTTTTGGTGGTGTTTTTCCTATATTTGTGCCTATAAATATCCTGTATAAATGCTATAAACATATCCTATATAATGCTATATATATCCTATATAGATGCTATATATATATCTTATAAAAATCCTATATAAATGCTATCTAGGACTATGTGGATATTACATGACAAAAATAAAAAATAATCTGGTTTACTCAAGGAGGTTTTTTCTAGTTTAAATGCAAGAAATTATTGATTTTTTTCTCTTGACAAAAGTTTAACAGAATTCTTGTGTTCCATTAAAAAAATTCTAACTGACATCACCCTTTCTCCTCCATGCCACTTTTTTCCTGACTTTTTTTGCAAGTGAAGGCAGAGATCCACTGCCTCACCTGGAAAAAGTTATTTCAGCAATTCCACCAACATTCTCAAACCTGCCCTGTGCAGCAGAGCCCTCCCTCCTCACAGCCAGAACAAGGGAAATAAATGTGTTTTATTGAATAGTTTAGGTTGGAAAAGAGCTTTAAAATCAATCCAACATTAAAAATTCAGAAGTATTTGAATCCTCACTGACAATCCCTCAGGCAGGGCAGAGCCCTGTGGCACAGGGAGGGACAGAGGGACAGAGGGACAGACAGGGACAGACAGGGACAGGATCTGCAGCCCCAGCAGGGCCTCTCACAGACCCAAATTGTCCCCCTGTCCCCACTGCCCACCCAGACACGACCCCTGTTTAAATCTCCCCCAGATTTTCAGCACGAAATCAGCAATTTTAACCCTTTAAATGCTCTCCCAGCATCCTCCTGCAGCCCCAGAGTTGAATTTGGGGTTTCTTTTCCTCTGGATTTGGGGTTTCTTTTCTTTTACCCTGGAATTTGGGGGTTATTTTCTTTTCCTCTGGAATTTGGCGTTTCCTTTCCCCTGGAATTTGGGATTTCCTTTCTCCTGCAATTTGGGGTTTCTTTTCTCCTGGAATTTTGGATTTATTTTCTCCTGGTATTTAGGGTTTTCATTCCCCTGGAATTTGGGTGTTTCTTTTCTCCTTGCATTTGAGGTTTCGTTTCCCCTGGAATTTGGTATTTCTTTTCTCCTGGCATTTGGGGTTTCCTTTCCCCTGGCATTTGGCGTTTCATCTCTTTTCCCCTGGCATTTGGGATTTCTTTTCTCCTGTAATTCTGGGTTTATTTGCCCTGGAATTTAGGGTTTCTTTTCCCCTGACATTTGGGCATTCTTTTCTTTTCCCCCGGCATCTGGGGTTTCTTTCCCCTTGGCATTAGGGGTTTCTTTTCCCCTGGCATTTGGCGTTTCATCTCTTTTCCCCTGGCATTTGGGATTTCCTTTCTCCTGGCATTTGGGGTTTCTTTCCCCTGGCATTTGGGATTTCCTTTCTCCTGGCATTTGGGGTTTCCCCTCATTTTCCCCTCTCTGAGGATGCAGGGCTGCACTGCAGTTCCAGTTCCAGGGCCAGCAGAGGCTCCCAGAACCACCTCCTGCCCTCCCTGATGCTATGGGCATTTGTGCCACATCCTAAGCCCCAAAGAGGGGTCCCAGCATGGGGGACCCCAGCCCCAGGCAGGGTGGGGGACTCTGCAGCACAGCCAGCACTTCCTCCATGGTACAAAGCCACCACTGCTGCTCTGCTCCCCACTTTTAAACCCTTTTGTTGTCAGCCAAAGGGCTCAAATATTGGGGCATAGGAAGGCCGAGCCCCATCTGCTTTCCATCTGATTTTTGGGGGGAAAAACCTGAAAATTATGCTTTTAAAAAATAATCCTGTTTCTGCACTGAGGCAAGCATTTGGCAAGAAGAACTGAAGGAGTGCTGGACCTTCCTCCTAAGAGCCGCTCCTTGCTTTCTGGAGGTGAATTATTTACAATTTTACCTTCTCCATGCCCAGGTTTGGTTTGGGCTCTTTCAGAGGACACACCTCACCTCTGCTGGGGCAGAAAAGGAGCCTCCTCTGCACTCTCCAGGTGCTCAAAGTATCCAGACAAGCAAGAAATGGCCCCATCCCTTTCACCCCAAGCCCTGGAGCACTGCTGGGTTCTCAGGTCACAGTGGGGACACCCGGAGGTGGCTCTTTGGTCACCTGGGTAACTTCAGTTGCCCATTAGAGAATGAGCACAAAACCCTTCAGGAATCACCTTCCCCCAGCCTGGAGCTGCTCAGTTCTCCCCCAAACCCTGACAGAGGCAGGGGGGAATCATCATCTCCTGCACCCTGGGGTGAGTTGGGTGTTCCAGGCTGCTCCAGTGGGGTGGGGAAGTGCTCAGAGGTGAAAATATCTGGGTTTGGACACAAACACCCCAAACCCAGCCAAGCCTCAGCACCCAGAAATGGCCCCAGCGCTATTTTGTGTTGGAAAGGATGAAAGTTTGACAAGAAAGTCTCACAGATATGTGTGCTTAGCTTTAAATGTAGAGTCTGATGAAGGAATAGAGATGGAAGCAAGTTTTGATATAGAAGAAAAGAATTGCTGAGCCAATTTTACTGGCTAACCAAGGAGACAAAGGGTATTTCATGTTAGTTATGAGGGGTTTTATGGCTTAGAGCAAAGGATAAACCCACCCCAAACATGAAGATGTTTTTACCAAGCAGAAAGATAGCACAGGCAAACAAGGCAGCAAAGTTGCAAGTAGAAGAAAGGTCTCAGAATTTTCCCCTGCAAGAAAACTGAATAACATCTTCCAGCTTAAACTGTAATGTACTGACTTTTAGTGATTGGAGAACAGTAACATGAATATGGTAATTACAGTAGTTATGATAGGCTAGAGATAATAGTTAAGGTATAGATTGGTATAGATTCTACTGTATGAAGATGCTCAGCAAAGAAAAGTATATAGTGCCTTGCAAGAAAAAGAAAAGTTTATAATGCACTGTACAAAACCAAAGGGTCTGCAGGCCTGCCTGCAGCAGGAGCTGGCAGCTGTAGGCACAGCTCTGTCACCCATGATCCTGGACTGCTGTAACATCTGGGATACAATAAAGTGCATTTTGGATACAATAAACTGCATTTTGAAGAGCCTCCTGGAGTCCCACATCTCTCATTTCGGCTCCTACAGTGGCGCCCAACGTGGGGCACCATTAGTAAGAGCCTGAATGAGGGACACGGGTCCTCTGGAGCTGACAGCTGTAGGCACAGCTCTGTCACACACGACCCTGGACTGCTGTGACACTTTGGATACAATAAACTGCATTTTGAATCCAATAAACTGCATTTTGGAGAGCTGCCCGGAGTCCCACATCTCTCATTTAGGCTCCTGCAGTGGCGCCCAAGTGGGGCGCCATCAGTGAGTGCCTGAATGAGGGACTTGGGTCTTCTGGAGCTGACAGCTGTAGGCAGAGCTCTGTCACCCACGACCCTGAACTGCTGCAACACCTTGGATACAATAAACTGCATTTTGGAGAGCCACTTGGAGTCCTGCATCTCTCATTTCGGCTCTACAATTTTTGATTTTGCAGAACCAGCTCTGGACTGAAGCAGGGATGGCAGCAATCTTTTAATCCTGATGAGCTCCCCTCTGCAGCTGTGCACAAACCGAAGCTGTTGGGGATATCAGCACTTAATGGGTGGAGCTGGCTGGACATTTTTCTGATGGAAAATGACAATTCATCAAAAGCAAGATGTCATGCCTAAACACAGTCCGTTCCTACAAAGAGCTTGTTTGGAAAGAGGAATTGTGAGGGGAGAAGCGCTGAAACGAGATCAACACATTTTGCTTTGGGCTTTTCAAGAAGAAACACTGAGCTTGTTGAAAAAAAAAATCACTTTTCATTTTAATATTTCACATTATAGAGTCTAAAGTAATTTACTTTGCAATTTCACTCTGAGGAAAACATTGGAGTTTCATCTCTTGTTTTCCCTCAGAAGTGGAAGAAAGGGGGGAAGGAGAAGGGAAGAAAAACTCGAAGTGTTGCCAATGAATTTAAAACATCCTCTTCCCCTTTTGTCTGCCTTCATGAGATCAGCCCGGATTTTATAGGATTCAGGAAAAATCTCATTCCAAAAGTTTTCTCAACAATAACAAAAGATTAGGGCAGGAAATGCCCATGGGAAAGGAGCAGGCTGGTGACCATTTTTTGGTGAGGGAGCTTTTGGTGAGGAGGAACATGAGGAGTCCCCTGGGATGGGGGAAAGGCCCATCTGGAACCACTTGTGGTTGATCAAGGGGAGCAGCAGCAGATTAAATGTGTGGGGGTGCACCAAACCCGTCCTTTGGGTGGGAACAGCCTGAACCATCCCCAAAAAACAGCCCAAACCCCTCCTTTCAGTGGGAAGAGCCTGAAGCACCCCCCAAAACCAGCCCAGGGCTCCCCCAAACCTTCTCCTTTCAGTGGGAGCAGCCTGAACCACTCACCACCCACTCAAAACCAGCCCAGGGCTCCCCCAAACCCCTCCCTTTAATAGGAACAGCCTGAACCACCCTCCAAAACCCACCCAGGGCTCCCCCAAATCTTCTCCTTTCAGTGGGAGCAGCTCTGAATCACCCATCACCCCACCAAAATCAGCCCAGGGCTCCCCCAAACCTTCTCCCTTCAGTGAGAACACCCCTGAATCATCCCCCCAAACCAGCCCAGAGCTCACCCAAACCTTCTTTCAGTGGGAGCAGCTCTGAATCATCCCCCACGACCAGCCCAGGGCTCCCCCAAACCCCTCCCGTGGGTGGGAACAGCCCTGAACCACCCCCAAAACCGACCCAGGGCTCCCCCAAACCTTCTCCCTTCAGTGGGAACAGCCCTGAACCACACCCCAAACCGACCCAGGGCTCCCCCAAACACTTCCTTTCAATAGGAACAACCCTGAACCCCCCAAAACCAGTCCAGGGCTCCTCCCAGAGCAGCTCTTCTGTCTCTGGCTACCCTGGGGAGCTCCAGCTCCAAAGCTCCAGCCCAGGCACTGCTGATGGAATAGGAAGAGTAGGAGCAAAGCAAAATGCTCCTGAATGAGGTGGAGCAGCAACTCAACCTGCAGCTGCTGGAGGGGCACAGCTGGGCAGGGCTGCTCCAGCTGCTCCCTTGCAGGAGAATTGAGGTGCAGTCACCCTGATTTTTGAAGATTTTCCAAGCCTTCTGATGTTTACATTATTGTGAGGAACTTTCTCACACACTTTCTGTAAATAACTCATTGTTTTGTATTCTTTTATGGAGGAGGAGAAATTTGATGGACTGTTGGATTGTCCAGTGTCATTGGAGAGGTGGCACTGTCACCCTCCAATCCACTGTCTCTTTTGGAAATCTATAAATGTTGGAGTCAGAATTAAACTTCTCCTTTTTGCCTTAGAAAATCCAATGTCTGCATCTTTCTGTTTTGTGTCCTAGAGCGTCCCCAGTGCCCCTGGCACAGCTCTGCACAAACCATGGCACCACCAATGCCCTGGCACAACTCTGCACACCATAGCACTGGTGCCCTCAGCACCAATGCCCTTGGTACAGCTCTGCACAAACCATGGCACCACCAATGCCCCTGGCACAGCTCTGCACAAACAGTGGCACCACCAATGCCCCGGCACAGCTCTGCACACACAATGGCGCCAATACCCTGGCACAGCTCTGCTCAAACAATGGCACCATCAATGCCCTGGCACAGCTCTGCACAAACAATGGCACCATCAATGCCCTGGCACAGCTCTGCACACACAGTGACACCACCAATGCCCTGGCACAACTCTGCACACCATAGCACTGGTGCCCTCAGCACCAATGCCCTTGGCACAGCTCTGCACAAACAATGGCACTGGTGCCCCCCATGCCCCTGGCACAGCTCTGCACAAACAATGGCACCATCAATGCCTGTGGCACAGCTCTGCACACACAGTGGCACCACCAATGCCCTGGCACAGCTCTGCACAAACAATGGCACCACCAATGCCCCTGGTACAGCTCTGCACAAACCATGGCACCACCAATGCCCCTGGCACAGCTCTGCACACACAGTGGCACCACCAATGCCCTGGCACAGCTCTGCACAAACAATGGCACCACCAATGCCCCTGGTACAGCTCTGCACAAACCATGGCACCACGAATGCCCCTGGCACAACTCTGCACACACAGTGGCACCACCAATGCCCTGGCACAGCTCTGCACACACAATGGCACTGGTGCCCCCCATACCCCTGGCACAGCTCTGCTCAAACAGCCTTTCAGGGCTCTCCTGGCTCTCCCTGCTGCCATAGAAGCCCCTGTTCAGCTGGAAGTGCATTAGAGGGTGGTGCTGGCCCTCACTGGATCCATCACATTGTGCTCCACCAGGACAAAAAAGGAGCTCCCACCCCTTTGTGCCTCTCCTTCACTTGCTGTGCCCAGGGGATGGTCCCTGTGGGGTTCACGTGGTGTTGGCAGTGCCATCCCCCCTCCCCAGGCATGGCACAGCCCTGGCAAGGAGCACTTCACCCCATCAGGCCTCCTGGCACTGCATCTCCCAAATGGCACCAAGGAAGCACCAGAAAGTTCTTCAGAATAATTTCAAAAAGCAGATCTGAGAAAATGTGGGAGTAAATCCCTCCCCACCCCTCCAGCCTGCCCTTCTCCCTCATTCCTCCCCAGTGCTGCTGGATAGAGAGGGATGTGCAGCCAAGGAGTCCCAAAAGGGTTTTTTGGGAAGCAGAGAGACAAATCTGGGCGCACACATCCCTGTCCCCACAGAACCAGGCTGAACAGGGAATTTCCAGCTTGACCAGCAGCAAAAATGCCATGGAGCACAGTTCAAATAGAGAGAAATCATATTTGAAGCACAATTTGAAGAGGAATAAACTCAATTTTCCCGAATTGATGAGTGAGCTCACCCCCTCAAAAGGGACAAGGCCCTGGCACAAAGCCCCTCTGAGCTGGGCAGAGCAGCTTTGCCCACCCTGGGCAGCCCAGGGGTAATTTAGTCAGTTCAGAGATAATTTAGTCATTTCAGCACGAGCTGGGAGTCACCAATTCAAGCAGATTTCATGCTCTGCCCCTGCCTGTATCTCTCTATGACATATCTGGGCACACACATCCCTGTTCTCACAGAACCAGGCTGAACAGGGAATTTCCAGCTTGACCAGCAGCAAAAATGCCATGGAGCACAGTTCAAATAGAGAGAAATCATATTTGAAGCACGATTTGAAGAGGAATAAACTCAATTTTCCCAACTGCTGAGCAAGCTCATCCCTTCAACACAGACCAGGCCTTGGCACCAAAGCCCCTCTGAGCAGCTTTGCCCACCCTGGGCAGCTCAGGGGTAATTTAGTCAGTTCAGAGGTAATTCAGTCATTTCAGAGGTAATTTAGTCATTTCAGCACGAGCTGGGAGTCCCCAATTCAAGCAGATTTCATGCCCTGCCACTGCCTGGATCTCTCTATCAGGGAGGCCAGCAGAGATCCTGCAATCCATGGGAGACCTCCAGCCTGCCCTGCTCCACCACAGCCAAGCCCTGCTGAGCCCCAGGACCTTCCATGGTCACACCAAGTCCAACTGTGCCAGTCCAGACCCAGCGCTTTGGGGTTACAACCTCAGTTTTCCCCTCCAAAAAGGGAAAACCTCCCCGTTTCTTGCAGAGTTTGCTCGTGTTTTTTAACAAATTCTCCTCCAGGGTTTTTGTGTCCTATCCCACCCCCACCCCCCCACCCTGAGGATTTAATTTTGTTGGATAATTCCTCCCAAGGCTTTCCACTCCAGCAAAAAGGGATCAGTTTTGCTCCAATTGATTGGCCTTTGTTTTTAGGCAGAGCAGTGCTCAACCCTAAACTGACCTCACTCCTCATTGCTTCACCCACAGAGGTGCCTGAGCACAGTCCCTGCCTCAAATCTGCCATGAAAGCATTGCTTAAATTTAAGAAAAACCCCTCGCACCAATTTAATTTTTAAACCATTTATTTTACCTCCACTGACAATAAAAGCAGAAAGGATCAAAGCCAAGGCCTTTTGTGGCTCGGGGTGCCCCTTCCATCAGCGTGCTTTGTTCGAAACACCCTCAAAGAAACTCTCATTTTGGTCAAGAGCCAATTATAAAAATTGGGTTGGGGGGTTTGCTTAGCTTTAGAGGTGCTAAAATTGTCATCACATCTGTAAAGCTCTCAAATGGGCCTGCGCAGGCTGTGCAGGAGGCAGAGGGAGGGGAGGCAGGGGATGCTCAAAGGTTGGTGCAGGAAGGCAATTTCTGCTCTGTCCTCATCCCTCTGTCCTCATCCCTCTGTCCCCTCCTGCACAGCAGCATCTCTGTGTCAGTTTAGGGTTGAGCACTGCTCTGCCTTAAAACAAAGGCCAACCAATTTGAGCAAAACTGATTCCTTTTTGCTGGAGTGGAAAGCCTTGGGAGGAATTATCCAACAAAATTAAATCCTCGGATTGGGGAGGGTGGAATGGGAGATGATCTCCCCTTCCAGGCTGGGCTCCTCAGGATCACAGCAAAGGGTTTCTGGCCTCTCACAGCTCTGTTGGTCCCCACAGACACCCTGGGGGTCTCAAGGTGAAAGGAGATCCCACATCACCCCACGCAGATCCCAGCAGGAATTGGAGCTGACACCAGTGCTGGAAAGAAAACCCCAAATCCCCCAGACCCACCCATGGGCAGGGGGTGCCCAATGTCCCATCCCATGGCCAGCTGTGCCCCAAATGTTTGTCACCTCACCCCCCTTGTGCCCACACCTGCAGCCCCCACCCATGAACCCTCAGGGTCCACAATTTCAGAGTAAATTGAGCTTCTTGCTCGAACAGTTTGTGGGCAGGCCAATGGATAGAAATTTGTCCTGAGCAGGAATCCAGAGCAAGCTGCAATGCCTCATCTTCCTGAAGCAAATGTTTCAACATTTTCTTAGTAATTTGGCCCAATTTTAACTCGATTGGAATATGAATGCACTCAAATCACATCCTGCCAGCTCCCTGATCCGGATCCTGGCTTTCCAAATCAGTTCTATCAGCTCTTGGGGCTTTGTCATTCTCTTGGACCTTTGGTGACTGAGGAAAACCCACTGTATGATCAAGAGAGGGTTCCTGTGGTCCTGGCCCTTTTTAGGTGTTTCCCTTTTAGGTGTTTGTTTTTTCTGGCAACTCACCTGAGATGATAAATTTGAACGGCAGCTCAGGCCGACATCAGTTGGCCTGTCTTGTGGCTATTGCTGTCTGAACTTTTTCTAGAGCTTTCTGAGCCCTGTTTTAACTCTATTGGAATGTGAATGCACTCAAATCACATCCTGCCAACTCCCTGATCCGGGTCCTGGCTTTCTCCATCAGTTCTGCTACCAGATCTTGGAGTTTTGTCATTCTCTTGGACCTTTGGTGACTGAGGAAAACCCACTCTATAATCAAGAGAGGGTTCCTGTGGTCCTGGCCCTTTTTAGGTGTTTCCCTTTTAGGTGTTTGTTTTTTCTGGCAACTCACCTGAGATGATAAATATTTTGGTCCCCACAAATTTATCATCTGGGGGTCTCAAGGTGAAAAGAGCTCCCACATTACCCCACGCAGATCCCAGCAGGAATTGCCTGCACTGAGCTGACAGGGATGCTGGAAAGAAAACCCCAAAGTGCCCTTTTCATTGGTGTTTCCTTTTTTGGTGTTTGTTTTTGCTGCCAACTTACCTGAGATGATAAATTTGAATGGCAGCTCAAGCCAACATCGGTTGGGCTGTCTTGTGGCCATCGCTGTCTGAACTTTTTCTAGAGCTTTCTGTGCCTCTCTGGGGTAACAGCCCCAGGAGAACCCGGGTCCCCTGTCACCGTGGGGGGACCCTGCCACGCTCGTCTGGCCGCTCTGGGCCCATCTGCATCACAAAAGCTCCATTCTTGTGAACTTGGGCGACCTCCCGACCCCGCCAGCTCGGGGAGTGAATGGCTTTAGTCTGCCACGACCATCATGTCACTTTGATTAGTGCGTGAATAAACTCTCAATCCCGGCCTGCCCGGGGGAGGCAGGGCTGACAGCGGCAGCAGCTCTGCTCCTGCACCCCGGGGTGGCCCCAGGGTCCCCAAACTGCAGCAGCGTCACCCCTGTGCCAGGCAAACCACCCTGCCCTGCCTGTGCCCATCTCCCACCCTGCCACCGCTGCCACCGGCACATGGCACCTTCAGCTGGGCAGAGTGAAATGTTTAAGGATGTTTATTTTAATAATTTATTTTAAATATCCCTGCCTGTGGCCATCTCCCACCCTGCCACCGCTGCCACCTGCCCATGGCACCTTCAGATGGGCAGAGTGAAATGTTTAAGGATGTTTATTTTAATAATTTATTTTAAATATCCCTGCCTGTACCCATCCTCAACGCCTGCCGCCGCTGGCACCTGCCCATGGCACCTTCAGGTGGGCAGAGTGAAATGTTTAAGGATGGTTTTTTTAAAGAATTGATTTTAAATATCCCTGCCTGTACCCATCCTCAACCCCTGCCACCGCTGGCACCTGCCCATGGCACCTTCAGGGGGGCAGAATTCAATGTTTAAGAATGTTTATATTAATAATTTATCTTAAATAGCCCTGCCCTGACTGTACCCATCTCCAACCCTGCCACCTGCCCACAGCACCTTCAGGTGGGCACAGTGGCAGAATTCAATCTTTAAGGATGTTTATTTTAATAGTTTATATAAAATAGCCCTGCCTGCACCCATCCCCAGCTCACCCCAACCTCTGCCACCTGCCCGCAGCACCTTCAGGTGGGCATAGTTAAATATTTAAGGATGTTTATTTTAATAATTTATTTTAAATAGCCCTGCCCTGCCTGTACCCATGCCCACATCACTGCAACCTCTGCCACCTGCCCATGGCACCTTCGGGTGGGCAGAGTGGCAGAATAAAATGTTTAAGGATTTTTAAAAAATAATTTATTTGTAATCAATTTATTCATTAAAAATAAATGTATTTATGAATATAATTTATTTAATCAATTTATTTGTTAAAATCATTTATTTAATCGATTTATTTATTTAAAATCAACGTATTTATTAAAAATCAATGTATTTATTAAAATCACTTCTTTAATCAATTTCTTTTAAAATGTTGAATTTTAAGGGAAATGCTGTGAGTTTTCCCCATTAGCTCAGTGCTCAAAACTCAGGCAGCAGCTCCAAAAGCATCGAGGGAAGCTCCGTGTGCAAGCACAGCTGGATCAGGCTGGGCTGGAGCCACCCAAAAGTGCCAACAGCGCCTGGAGGGGTTTGCAAAGGAGCCTCTGGAGCATTGGATTCTTCCCAAATTGCACAGGGAGAGGGCAGCAAGGGCAGGGCAGGATGTGCTGAGCTCTGGGTCTGGGTGAGGCTCAGTTTCTGTGCCAGCAGGCACCCAGGGCAGGGATGGGCGCTGTGGGCACCCAGGACACTTCCAGCTCCTCCACACCCAACAGCCATGAGCAGCTCCACAGGAATGGCCACACAATCCCCTCCAGCAGCTCCAAGCATCATCCAAGGCATCAAAAATTCCCCAAGAGCTGTTAGTAAGCTCCTGGGCAGGCAGAAATTTGTGATTTTGGGGGGAACCTGAGGAATCTCATGTGCCAAGGGGAGTGCACCTCAATTCAGGAGGCAAGCTGGGGTGCGGAAAAGCTGAATTCCTGCATTGAACTCCAGCTTCAAACTGAAAAATCAAGCATCATCCAGGGGATCGAAAATTCCCCAAGAGCTGCTAGCAAGCTCCTGGGCAGGCAGATATTTGTGATTTTGGGGGAAAACCTGGGGGATCTCATGTGCCAGGAGTGTGGAAGCAGCTTTTGAGGAAAAGCTGAACTCCTGTGTTTGACTCCAGCTTCAACTGGAAAATCAAGCGTCATCAAAAATTCCCCAAGAGCTGCTATCAAGCTCCTGGGCAGGCAGAAATTTGTGATTTTGGGGGAAAACCTGGGGAATCTCATGTGCCAGGAGAATTGAGAAGGCAAGCTGCAGTGTGGCAGCAGCTTCTGAGGAAAAGCTGAACTCCTGCCTTCAACTCCGCCTTCACTGGAAAATCAAGCATCATCCAGGGGATCAAAAATTCCCCAGCAGCTCCTGGGCAGGCAGAAATTTGTGATTTTGGGGGAAAACCTGGAGAATCTCATGTGCCAGGAGAATTGAGAAGGCAAGCTGCAGTGTGGCAGCAGCTTTTGAGGAAAAGCTGAACTCCTGCGTTCCCTCCCACACCACAACATCCAATAAACCCCGAGCTGCTCGACACCCATCAAACCTGCCAAAATATCAGCAGCTTTAAGCCTAAAAAATGCAAGATCCGTAGAAAAGAGTGAGGAAGACAGTAAATTAGGCCCTGCACGAAGGGTTCTACATGGGAAGCTAATGACCTTTTGTCTCTCCTGTCTGCAGACGGGCCTCATTTGCATGTATGCACTTGGAATAATCTCGTCCATATTTCAGCGTGTGGCTGCATCCCCGAGTCCTCCTCCAGAGAGGTTCCCTCCCGCTGTGCATCCATTATCTGAGTGCAGCCACTTCAGGCTGCCTTTAAAGCCACCTAGACACCAGGCAGCCTCTCCCTGGGCTGGAGAAAAGAGAGGTTTGAGGCCCCATGCGTGGTAAAATAGAGAAATCCTGATGGGGTGTATGGGGGATGCTGTGAGACCCCAACATCTCAGCTCTGGGGAGCATCCTGGGTTTTGGGGGAGCTGCTCCAGCAAACAGTCACCCCTCCCCTGCCCTAGGGACCAAGGTTTAGGCTGATTTCAGGTTTATGGGCTGCAAACATTGCACCAGATCGCTCTGCTGCAAGCTGAACTCCTGGCATGCCCTTTGTTTGTGTTTTAGGATCATTTTGGCGCAATTCCCAAAAAGAGCAGAAAATCCAGGTGTCACTTGAGGTTTGTCCTCACCTGTCCCTCCTCACAGCCTGGAGGTCTCTCAGAGCTGGTTTAGGAGCCCAAGGGGAAGCTGTGACCCTGCCTGGGTGCACCTGGTGCTTACTGGGGCCAGAGCAGCTCCTTGCAATGCCCACAAACCCCAGGGGAAGGGCAGCCAGGTGACTTTGGCAGGGCACACCTTGCCCAGCAGAACCAGGGGCAGATTTTGGCCTCACCCACCTTGCCCAGCAGAACCAGGGGCAGATTTTGGCCTCACCAACCTGGCACACCTTGTCCAGCACAACCAGGGGCAGATTTTGGCTTCACCCACCTTGTCCAGCACAACCAGTGGCAGATTTTGGCCTCACCCACCTGGCACATCTCACCCAGCAGAACCAGTGGCAGATTTTGGCCTCACCCACCTGGCCCAGCAGAACCAGGGGCATTTTTTTGCTTCACCCACTTGGCACACCTTGCCCACCACAACCAGGGGCAGATTTTAGCCTCACCCACCTGGCACATCTCACCCAGCAGAACCAGTGGCAGATTTGGGCTTTACCCACCTGGCACATTTTGCCCAACAGAATGAGGGAGAGATTTTGGCTTTACCTACCTTGCCCAGAAGAACCAGTGGCAGATTTTGGTCTCCCTCACCTGGCACACCTTGCCCAGCAGAACCAGTGGCAGTTTTTAGCCTCACCCACCTCACCCAGCAGAACCAGGGGCATTTCTTGTCCTCACCCACCTGGCACACCTTGCCCAGCAGAACCAGTGTCAGATTTTGGCTTTACTCACTTGGCACAGCTTGCCCAACAGAACGAGGGGCAGATTTTGGCTTTACCCACCTCACCCAGCAGAACCAGTGCCAGATTTTAGCCTCATCCACCTCACCCAGCAGAACCAGTGGCAGATTTTGGCCTCACCCAGCCTCCCCCGGAGAAGGATCAGCCCCAGCTCAGAGCACCCTGGCCTGCAGGAGCCACAGAAATGCCACCCTGTGTGCCAGCACCCCAGAACTCTGAGCCCTGGTGTCCCCACAATTCCTCCCCAGCCCTTTCCAAGGCATGCAGCAATAAAGATAAAATCTCTCCCAAGGTTTTGGGGTGCTCCAGGGAGCCCCAGGAGCTGAGCCCAGGCGGGCACAGAGCGCACAGAGCACCCTGCTAACAATGACTCCTCCCGTGCTGGGAAGGCAGAGCCGTGGCGAACACAAACCCTCAGACAGGCAGAGCTGTCAATCCGGCCCCGAGCTCTCAAAAGATTGATTAAGGACAAAAAAAAAAAAAAAAAAAAAAAAAAAAGAAGAAAGAAAGAAAAAAACAAACAAAAGAGAAAAGAGAACTTATGGGCATGAGCTGAGAGGCGGGGAAAGAGGGGAGGGGAAACGAGCCGGGCCAAGTTAAAATTCCGACAGAGAAGTTGCAGCTGAACTATAGAGTCTAGACAAGCATTCACAGCCCCGGCCCCGATTGTTAGAGAGCCTCTATTGTCTTAATTAACCATTTTAGCCGCAATGGAAGCAGACAAACCTTTTCTTCTCCATCCCACCCCTCCTCTGCCGCACACTCACGCAGACAAACAGCACCAAGTCAAGTGCTTTGATTTAAAAACCCCTCGGCATATCCACACACACCTTCTTTGGGGCAGAGCTTTGCAGGGCTCGTTGAGAAAATCACTCCCAAACAAGCGGAGGGGAGAGGGGCGAGCTGGAGGTGGGGGAAAAAAAGAAATGCAAATCCTGACGCAACGTGAATGGGAACAAATGGGTTGATTCTTTTAATCTCCTAATGTGCTTAATAAAGCATTATTGCAATGCAAATTTTATTTTAATGCTGTACATATTTTATTTGACATGCTGGTAATTTTAGTTGGCTGAACAATCCGTTGCTTTGTTTTACTGAGTTATTTCTGGTTTTGGGGGGTGGGATATTTTGGACGGTATCATGGGAGCTCTGCCAGCCAATACCCCCTGGGAATTTCTGCAGCACTCTCTTCAGAGGCTTAAGCTAAAAAAACATATAAATAAATAAATAAATAAATAGATAAATAAATAAGAGGGCCAAATTCTCCTCTGGTGACCCTGATAGAAATGCAGGAGCAACGCAGGAGCACATCTCACCCCCCTTTCTGAGCCCTCATGAGCTTCTCAGCCACTTTTTACTCATCCCACCTTGCCCTCCTGCCATCCCATCCCCTCCCATCCCATCCCATCCCATCCCATCCCATCCCATCCCATCCCATCCCATCCCATCCCATCCCATCCCATCCCATCCCATCCCATCCCATTTGCACTCATTAAGTGGTTTTACTGGGAAAAGAAGGGGTTTGAATGAGGCATTCCCACTCCCTGCCCATATTTTTATTAATATTGTCCCTCTCCCACCATCAACCAAAATTTGGCATCAGCAGCAGCTTCCCTGAAGGAAATCAGGGGGCTACAAACATTTCAAGAGCCAGCCTGGAACGGGGGGATTCTGCCTCGTTTTATGCCACAGTGTCAAGGTACAAACCTGATTGCTAAAGAAAGAAATTAGTGACAATTATAATCACCGTGCTGGGCTGCAGCTCTCTAATAGAAAACTGTCAGTTTGGAGGATAAATACAGCTCAGGAGCTCTGTGTGTGTGTGTGCAAGCCTGGGAGCATTCCTGAGTCCACTCAGGCTTTTGTTCAGGACAGCTGAGCATGGAACAGCCTCCCACATATCACAAGAATTTTGCATTTATATTCGAGAACTTTATATTTGATCTAAGGAAGGAGGTTTAACAATGAGGGTGGTGAGGCCCTGGCACAGGTTGTCCAGGGAAGGCTGTGCCACCTCTGGAAGTGTCCAAGGCTTGGTTGGGACAGTGGAAGAACGAGATGGGTTTTAAGGCACCTTCCAACCCACACCATTCCATGGTTCCATGCAGTGAGCCCAAGGATTGCTCTTCTCCCCTATAAGATGAGCTGGAGGTCAGAGGAAAACCACATGAAGCATTTTAGGAGACACAAAGTGAAGAAGCACAGAAGAAAAAGGAGGGAAAAGCACTCATGGAGTCCCCATGGCAGAGTCTGCGAGCCCTCCCTGTGTCACTGAACTGCTCCTCAGGGCAGGGGGAAGCACAGATCTGATGGTTGTGGCTGGGGAGAGGAGGGACACAAATCTTTTGCAAAAACCTTGAGTGCAGAGGGAGAATTCCTTGCTGCAAGGCTGGAAATCCAGACCCCAAGTGTGTGTGGCAGGTTTGGGAGCAGTCAGGAAGCTCTCCCTGTCCCTCACTCAGACCCACAAGTGCCCAAGGCTTTGCAGCAGGAGGTGTGGAAGGCAGAGGCACAAAAGGGAGGCAGGGCTGGTCCCCTGACTCTGAGGAGCTGGGATCCCTCTTCAGGCAGCTGCAGCACTTGAGAGATGTGTCAGGAGCCTTTCAGTGCCTGAGCACCAGCAGGGAAGGGCTGCAGGAAGGATTAAGGGGATTAACGTGGTCTGGGAGCTACTTCCAGGAGATTTGCCACGTTGGAGAAATCTGGGCTGCAGAGCAGGAGGGCTGAGCAGGGAGCCTTGCCCTTGCTGAGGGAGTTTGAGAATCAAAGGAGGTCCAAAACACATCCTGCCCTGCACTGGTGCTCCCTCAGGACCTGGCACAGCTGTTCCTGGTGAGCCCGGGATGTAGAGCAGCATTTCTGGGGAGGAAAAATCAGTTCTGACCAGCCATGTTCAGAGCCAGGGCTGCAAACTTGTGAATTCCCACACACCTCATTCCTACAGGAGCAGGGACACCACAGAGACCCCTCACTTTGTGCTGGGGAGGCAAAGGTGTGAGCTTGGCCTCCAGCCACCCACCACAGGGCAGCCCAGCTGGCACATCCCACCCACACCACCTTCTCCAGGTGGTGACCGCTCCAACCACAGCAAAAGGAATTTCCTGATGGTCTTCCAGAAGTGGAAATTCTACAGAAATTTTTGGGGTCACCAGCACCCTCAGTGAAACCTTTGACATCATCCTCAACATCAATCAGCCTTTAGGTCATAGAAATAGCAGGGGCAGAGCTGGATGCAGGACAGGCTATGGCATGGACACACACCAAGGCATGGACACCCACCATGGCATGGACACCAACCACAGCATGGACACCCACCATGGACACCCACCACAGCATAGACAACCATGGAAAAAACTCTTCAAACCACAGCATGGACACCCACCATGGCATGGACACCAACCACAGCATGGACACCCACCATGGACACCCACCACAGCATAGACAACCATGGAAAAAACTCTTCAAACCACAGCATGGACACCCACCATGGCATGGACACCAACCACAGCGTGGTCACCCACCATGGACACCCACCACAGCATAGACAACCATGGAAAAAATTCTTCAAACCACAGCATGGTCACCCACCATGGCATGAACATCTACATGGCCAGGGGACACCCACCATGGCCTGGACACCAACCACAGCCTGGACACCATTTACAATCATCATGGCCTTGGCACCCACCAGGGCACGGACACCACCAGGGCATGGACATCCACCATGGCCTGGGGACACCCACCACGGCATGGATGCCCACCCAGCCTGCAGCATGGCCAAGGACCCACCACGCCTTCCTGGCAATCAGGCTGGCCCCTGCCCTGATGGCCCGTGGGTCCCAGCTGGCATCTCCTCAGGCCCACAGGTGGGATCATGGTGTTTTTCTGCCACCCAGCTGCTGGCACTCTGCTCAGTGGCCACCGAGAGGGGTGCAGGAGGGGCCTGAAGCAAGTGGACCAACTATCACATACCAGGTCCATGCTGTGCATACTCCAACCATCACCTGTGTTCCACCTGTCCCGTGTATCCTCCAGCCATGACGTGCGTGCTCCATCCACCATGTGGATGTTTGGTCATGTTCATGCTCCATCCATTACAAGTTCTCCATTCATCATGAGTGTTCTCCAGCCATTACACACACGTTCCAACCCTCACGTTCACGCTCCATCCATCACCTGCACTCCTCATCAATCACATCCATCCTGTAACCATCACACGTGTCCTGCAACCACTGTGTGCGTCCTGCAACCATCATGTGCACCCTCCAACCATCACATGGACCATCCAACCATCATGTGCACCCTCCAACCATCACATGGACCATCCAACCATCGTGTGCATCCTGCAACCATCACATCCATCCTGCAACCATGTGTCCTGCAACCATCATGGACATCGTGCAAGCATCACATTCATCCTTCACCCATCACATCCATCCTGCAGTCATCATGTGCCTCCTCCATCACATCCATCCTCCAACCATCATGTGCATTCTCCAATCATCACATCCATCCTGCAACTGTGTCTTCCAATGATTGTGTGCATCCTCCAACCATCACATCCATCCTGCAACCATCATGGGCATCCTGCAACCATCATATCCATCCTCCAAATATCACATCCATCCTGCAACCATCATATGTGTCCTGCAACCACTGTGTGCATCCTGCAACCATCATGTGCACCCTCCAACCATCACATGGACCATCCAACCATCGTGTGCATCCTCCGACCATCACATGGACCATCAAACCATTGTGTGCATCCTCCAACCATCATCATGTGCATTCTGCAACTGTGCCTTCAAGCAATTGTGTGCATCCTGCAACCATCACATCCATCCTCCACCCATCCCATCCATCCTCCACCCATCACATCCATCCTCCAACCATCACATCCATCCTCCAATCATCACACCCATCCTCCAATCATCACATCCATCCTCCAACCATCACATCCATCCTCCAATCATCACATCCATCCTGCAACTGTGTCTTCCCATGATTGTGTGCATCCTCCAACCATCACATCCATCCTGCAACCATCATAGGCATCCTGCAACCATCATATCCATCCTCCAAATATCACATCCATCCTGCAACCATCATATGTGTCCTGCAACCATCATGGGCATCCTCCAACCATCACAACCATGCTCCAACCATCACATAGATTCTGCAGTCATCACATCCATCCTGCAATCATCACATCCATCCTCCAACCATCACTTGTCTTCTCCAACCATCACATCTATCCTCCAATCATCATATCCATCCTGCAACAATCATGTGTCCTGCAACCATTGTGTGTGTTCTGTAAACATCACGCACATCCTCCAACTATCATGGTCATCCTGCAACCATCACATTCATCCTCCAACCATCACATCCATCCCACAACCATTACATGCACCCTCCTGCAACCATCACCGACATCCTCCAACCATCACATCCAACCTCCAACCATCACATTCATCTTCCAACCATCACATCCATCCTCCAACCATCACATTCATCCTCCAGCCATCACAGACATCCTCCAACCATCACATGCATCCTCCAACCATCATATCCATCTTCCAACCATCACATCCAACCTGCAACCATCACATTCATCCTCCAACCATCACAGACATCCTCCAACCATCACAGACATCCTCCCACCATCGTGTGCATTCTCCAACCACCCAGGCCTGGCCTAGGGAGAGCACACAAGTCCTGTGCCCTGGAAGGGGGCAGGAGGGGCCCCAAGGATGGAAGGCTGTCGTTGGCCCTGCACGGTGCACGAGAGGTTTCATCTTTGTTAAAGCCTCCAGGCATGCTCTTAATGTTACCCCTCTAATAATAATATTTCATCTGCCTTATCTGATTAGGTTAGGCTCATTTGATTTTTGCAAAACACCTTTAATCACCTTGCAAATTCCCCATCATTACAAACAGAACCACCACAAACATTATCGGCAATCTGAGTTTTATTTTCAGCAATCTTTTTTTTTTTTTCATGTGCAAGAAAGACAGTTGTAAAAAAATAATTTTAAAAATATGAACAAGACAGAGGCTGAGAAAACATTAACAAGGCCCTGTGCTTTCTGCTAAAGTGCCTTCATTTCATTATCATTAAATTTGCCTAGTAATTAGATTTCGGTGCATGAATATTTTAAAAAAATGTAACAGACAGGCTGTCAAAAAAAAGCACGACAACATCAATTCGATAATTTTTTAGACAGAGACATTCATAAGCAATTAACACAGATTTCCTGGGGTTGGAGACTCTTTTTCTTTCTTTTCTTCTTTTTTTTTTTAAATTTTTCCCATTCTTCCAGCCTTACGTTCTTCACCTGAAATTCAAAGAAAAATAAAATTACTGTAAACATCAGCTCTTTCTGCCCTTTTTCCCTGTTTGCTAACACGATTTCAGTGCCATTTCCCCCTCGCTTAGCATGCTCCAGCACTCCTCCCCCCGCCTCCCACCCCAGCCTTGCTAAACACGGGCAGGCACAAGGTTGGGTCATCCATCAGACCTCCCCACTCCTGCAGGACCAGATTAAATTAAGGTTGCATGAAGCTTCTGTCTTGATCTTCAGGCATTTCTGCTGAAAACAGTGATTTTGATCACTATTTGCATAATGTACAGTTACGTATTCACTGGCTCCCTAATTATACGATCTGTGTTCGACACCGCTCCCGACGCGGGGAGGCTTGTGCAGGGCATACCAACCACTGCTCCAGCATTCCTGCTCCTGCTCCAGCTCCAGGTGAGCCCAGGAGGATCCATCCCCTCCCCACAGCTCCTCCCTGCAGGTTGGTGCCACCTGCCAGGGCTGGCACAGCCCCGTTTGCCCTTCCCGCCTTGTTTGTGGTGCCAGTCCCTGCCCTGCAGCGGCCAAAGCTGAGCCATTGTCCTCTCATTCTCACCCTCTGGGATGCACACAAGGCCCACCAGCCTCTCCTGCTCATCCTTCACATTTCCAACAGCATCAAAAGGTGGATGGAAAGCAGCACAATCCCAATTTTCCCCCTTTTTTGTGTCCTCAGAAGAACCTCACATGGCAGAAGAAAACCCAGCCAGGGGCTGTTTGCTGAGATGATTCAAGGTCTGAGCTGCTTTGGAGGTGGGAGAAGCACACGGGAGGTTTAGTCCATGCCTGGAACCAGCACAGACCCCAGCCCACATTCCCCACATGACTGATGCAGCACCATGGAGATGCCCAGGAGGGAGGTGATTGCTCACATCAGCTTCTTGCACTTGCAGGGGCCAAGTTCTCACTTTTTCCTGAACTCTTCATTTGGAAACCAGCAACATTTGCAGGGATTTCCATAGAATTGTGGAATGGTTTGGATTGGAAGGGACCTTGAAGCTCATCTCATTTATCCCCTGCCACGAGCCCTGTCCAACCTGGCCTTGAACACTCCCAGAGGTGGGGCAGCCACAAACTGTTTAATTTCAGACAGAGCTTCCCAAGTTCCTGTGTTTAGCTCTAAATCAGGTCCAGCCCCTGAAATATCCAAGACACTCTGCACGGGTCCAACTCTAATTTCAGTGGAGCCCTTGGGATTCCAGCAGACCTGGTGTTAGGGGTGTGCTCTTACAAGAGCAAATTATGCAGTGAGCCCAACATGGGCCAGCCCACCTGCAGATGGGAAGCCAAAATTACATTTTCAGGTGCTAAAAATCATGATCCAGAGCTAAGAGGTGTGCTGAGAAGACAATAAACAAAACCCCCAACTCCAATTATTTGACCTGAACATTGGTGGATGTTTAAAAGCCATGTCTGTGTTATTTTTTTTATTCTTGTTATCATCATGATCATCATCTCTGGCAAATTAGGAATTCACAAAACAGCCACACACAAAGAAAATCCTGGACCTCAACTCAGGTCATGCCTTCCTAAAATCTCCTTTGCAAGGTTTTATCGGCAAGAGCAGGGAGTAGAAGCAGTTGGTACAAGCAGCTGAAAGACCAAATCAAAAGCATGTGAGCAGATTAAAGAATCAATCTCTCCGTTTGATGCAGAGGAAATCCCACTAATTATAAAGAAGGGGCTTATTTCCTGGAGTCACTCTGTTTGAAGTCATCAAAACTAGTAATACTTAATTACTCTACTTTATGGAATATATAACATGGAGGCCCTTTGCCACTCACCAGCCCACTGCTGCCATGGCTGGCGCTGGGTTTCCAGGGGCTGTGGTGATGTTCCTCCTCTACCTGTGCCCTTATTTATTCAAATGAAGCCCTTAACAGCCCTCACATGAGCCTGCAGGGAAGCATTTAAATGTGCTTTAAAGGGAGGTTATAATGAAAAAAAAAACCCAGAGTGATTTAGCCCTGTGAGTTACCTGGCTATTACTGAGATGTGTGTGTGCTGCGTGTGCCTCCTGCAGAATCAGGTACTGAGGATTAAAGCAGACTGGAGGCATTTGCCTCATCCTAATCCTTGGAAAGGAAAGGGAGCTGACAGGGGTGTGGCTGGAACAGGGCCCTTTGGACCTTGCTGAGCCAGCTTTGAAGGTCCAAGAGTGAGCTGGTTCATGGACACATCCAGGTGACATCCGTGGATGGGTGGAAAAGCACAGTCAGGTGTCCTGAGGAAATGAAAGGAGGCACAGGATCTTCTCAGAGCTGCTATGAAGAGATATAAAATGGAGCGCTCCCTGATTGTCCTCATCTCTCCAGGGCAAATCTGGTTGGATGTGCTTTGCTCAATGGCCAACAACCCCCAGTCTCCTCAAACACCATGGTAGAGTTTGAGTTTCTGGGTGGTTCACATGGAGAGGAATCACAGATTCCATTAGAAAGTAGTGATAACCTTACTTTTACAGGTTGAGGGAAACCTTGGAAAATGTGACCCAAGAGGTTCAGGCATGGAAAGGCAAGTTAAATTCATTTTGCCATTCCTGGTGTGGTCTCAAGCAGATCTGAGTATTCCCAATTGCATCCCTGGCCCTGATGCTGCTCCCAGCACCTGAGTCTGCAAGCCAAGACTTTCCTGTAGGGAACAAAACCCCAAAGCTCTCTCCCAGGTTACCATGAGGTTCCCTAAGCACAAAACTCTTCTAAAGGGAAACTCCAGGGAGCAGGTGTGGTGAAGAGCTGCCCAATTTCCATGGAGAGCACAAGGACAACACAGTATGGATTTGATTTTCTCAGGTCTGGCTGGTCATGAGACTTTTTTCAAATTGCTCTTTTTCCAGCTAAGCTGGTAAATATTGCTGAGGAGGGACAGGAGCACAGCTCTTCCTTCATCAGCACCTGCACACACCCACCTGGGGCTGTAGGAGCTGCACAGACATCACCATGGGCAATACCAATACCAATTATTAAATTATTACCAATGGTAATGATGAATCTCATGCTCCATCTTGGAGCTTCTCCCAAATAACAGAGTACCACAGGGAGAGCACAAGGAGATGTGGAGCCATGAGCCTCTGTTGGAAATTCTGCACATACCATGGCACCAGGAATGTCCCAGGAATGCTGCTTTGGAGTCATGGGGCCTCACAGCCAGGAACTGTGGGCGAAAAGGGTTTGTTTCCCCTAAGACAGAAGGGAAAGAAATCTGCTAAGCCTTGCTTTGACCCGACTGGGAAATGCAACTGGGCTCCAGACTAGCTCAGCTGGCCTGAAAAAATCCCTTTTAAGATGTCTGAGCCTTGTAGAAGCATAACAAGTCTCTAAAAAACCCTCTGCCTGCATGAAGCCCTTTGCAATTCTGCTGCTGCTGGGAGAGCAGGTGGGTGCTGTGCTGAGCAGCACCCACAGGGCAGGGATCATCAGCACCTGCTCTTGGCTGTGCCTTTCCTTGGTGGAGATCAGGCTCCAGAGAGGCCCCAGCACTGCTGGGCTCAGGGGGAGGATGGGAGAGCACTGAGGCATCCCCACAGATCTGGGGGATGAGGGCTCAGAGCCCAGCCTGGTCTGCTCTGGCTCCCAAGGACTGCACAGCCCTGCCAGGACCTTCCCTGCTTGGTGCTTTCCTTTGGAGAGCAAGAACCCACTTGGAGGGACACAGCTCAGAGCTGTCTTTTCTCTTTTGCAGGCTTGGAGGGCGTGAATCAAAATATTTCCCTGAGCAACACAGAGAATTCCAGCATTTCACCCAGTGAGGGTGGTGGGAATAGTTCAAGCAGGACCTGAAATAAAACTCTCACATTTCAGTCCCTCTGGAACTGAGAAACACCCACAACAAGCCTATAGCTGGTGGTTTTGCCTCATTTCTTCAGCTCTAAGATATCAAAGGAGAAAAAGAATCTGCTGCAAGGCAAATATCCCTATCTTTACTGCCTGGATAGAGACCAGCCAGGAAGGGACTGTGGCTTATCCAAAGAGGTTTCTAGGGCTGGACACGTCCTCCCCTGTGATCTGTCATGGCCTAGGAGCAGATCCAGGCTGCTCAGACCCGGGGTTCAGCCCTGCATCTCCATCTCAGCCACGGCACTGATGCCCTGCTGCAGGTGGGATCCCTCAGGGCTGCATCCCTCAGGGCTCTGGGCAGGATGGGTTTAACCACCTGGTCCTGCCCTGTCCTAGATCAGAGCTTTGAGCTGTTTGAACAGCAGAGCACAAACTAAACTTTGGGAGCTGCTCTGAGACCACAAGCAATGGACTTTTTTCTCTAAAACCTCAAAATGTGAGCTCAGGCAGAGGTGGGTTCTGTGCCTGAAAAATAAAAACACCCACAAGAGCTAAACCTTCCTGTAAGAGAAGGACAAGGCTGAAATGCTCTGCTTAGAGGGGTGTGTGAGGGGGTCCAGCTCTGCTGCTGGCTGTCCCTGGAGGAAGAGATGAGTTGGTCCCCATTGCCATCACAGAGAGAAGACCTCATCACAGCTGCAGGTGGGAAGGAGCCTGGGCTGCATCCCTCAGGGCTCTGGGCAGGATGGGTTTAACCCCCTGGTCCTAGCCCTGTTCTAGGTCAGAGCTTTGAGCTGTTTGAACAGCAGAGCACAAACCAAACTTTGGGGGCTGCTGCTTTGCACACTGCTCTGTGACCACCAAAAAAGGTAATGGACTTTTTTATCTGAAACCTCAAAACGTGGGTTCAGGCAGAGGTGGGTTCTGTGCCTGAAAAATAGAAACACCCACAAGAGCTAAACCTTCCTGCAAGAGAAGGACAAGGCTGAAATGCTCTGCTCAGAGGGGTGTGTGAGGGGGCCCAGCTCTGCTGCTGGCTGTCCCTGGAGGAAGGGGTGAGTCGGTCCCCGCTGCCATCACAGAGAGAAGACCTCGCCACAGCCTGGCTGAGGTCTGTTTGTCACTTTTCCTTCATTATTTGCAGTTTGTACACAGGCGTCATTAGGGATTCATTCGGTTTCCCTAGCAGCAGGCATTAGTCTGGCTTCCCTTTCCCCCTTCCCTCGCCAGCGCCCTTTATTTTTAGTGTCTTATTTACAGTTTGACAGAGTAACTGTAACCCTTGCAAGCTACTCCAGCGGCTTTAATCGGGGGAATAATGAGTCCTGTCTGGCGATGAATAGAATTTAGGGGACAGATTGTTCCACACTCGCCCGGTGGGGTAATTTATTTATGTGCGCACTTGTCAGGAGGAGAAAGGGACGGGGGATCTGTATGCACCGAGGACATTGCCGGCGCTGAAAGGGAAGGGAGAATGGAGCCAAACGCCCCAGATCCCACTGCCCACACCCCCCCCCCCGCCCTTCCAACAGCTGAATGCCTCCGGTGGCCGTGAACTTGGATGGGCCCAAAGCCCCATTCCCAGGCCCTCGGCACGTCAGCGGGGCCGCCGGGCTGCGGCAGCGGGCCCGGGGCTCCAGATGGGTCCGGGCGATGCGGGCAGCCCTCCCCGGCTCTGGCCCGCATAGCGGCGGCGCGGGGAGCAGCCCCATAGCAACCGTACAGTAGCGGCAGCGCCGCGGGGGGCTGGGAAGAGAGGCAAAGCCCTCGGAAAAATACAGGATGGGTCCAGACAATGGTGCTCTCTCTCTCTCTCATATCATAAATTACACGGCAGCCACAAAAAAACCAGAGGAGGATCTTGCCCTCTTCCCTCGCTCCCACAGCTCGCTGGGCATCCCCGGGCATGGGGACGGTCAGAGGGGAGGTGTGAGGAGCTGCATCTCCCAGCCCATGGCATCCCCTTCACCCTTTCCCCGTCCCCTCAAAGCACGTTTCCTTTGCTCCACAGCTTTTCTGCTTGCTTTTCTGCTTTTTTGTTTTCAGCACCAGTCGCCTGTTGCACCACGACTCTGGTCCTTCAGCCAGAAGCAGCTCCTGGTCCAGAAGCAAGAGGGTTTCTCCTTCTGCTCTGAAGGGAAAAGACTCTTTTCACTCCCTTTTGATTCTCTCTGACTCAATGCTGGGAGTGTTTTTCACCTAGAGCTGTCAGCAGCAAGGTCTCAGCTCAGTGACTTCCAGGAGATGGTTGGAGCTGGACCAGCTGCACCACAGCCATTCCTGGGCTCCTGTGCAAAGCAGAGCTGGGATCCACCAAACTCCAAAGCCACCAAGCCAGGGGCTGGCCCCCATTAGCAGAAAGGATCCACCTTGCAGAGACACTAAGGGACAGCACAGGAGTGCAGGGGTCTCTTTGCACCCCCAGGGTAAAGGAGGGGGGCTCAGGCTGCTCACCCCCACTCAGACGTGGAGGTGCTCAAGCTCCACCTGAGTCCCTTAAACCCCTCCTGCCTGGCCCAGCTCCCACCTACACTTGGTAACTCACCTTTACAAAATCTCAAAGTTAGTCTAGAATTACATTTGGTAACTTTCCTTTACAAAATCTCGAAGTTAGTCTAGAATTACATTTTCTACCTAAGTGAGGACTCATTTTAAGCAGCCAATGTGGTATCAGGACACTCCAGCTCTGTCAACACCCTTTTCACACCAGTGTGGCCATTCTGGCTGCAGGGGATTTGTTTTCACTGCCCTGTCAGTAGTCAGGAATGAGACTGACCCCTGTTACCACCACGGGGCAGAGCATCTTCCTGTTCCTGGAGTTTTACCAGTTTACCAGCATACTGGGAAAGAACTGGGTGATCCACATGGCTCTGAGCCCAGCAATAACCCAGACACCTCACCCAGCCTGGGTTCCTCTCACAGGTGAGGGGGCTACAAGGGGCTCTGGCTACCTGACACTCCAACCCATGGAAGCAGCAGTTAGTGGGCAGTGCAGAGGGCTAAACCAGGCAGAAAGCACTGACACCACATCTCCATCCATGGGACAGAGAACCAGTCTTCTCTGCATGTCCACTGGGGTAGAACTCGTGTGATGGTCCTGGCATTTTGTCACCGTGGCCTGAAGCCAAAGGTGATGCTCTGACTGCTCGGGAGCAAAGGTCTGACCAAGGCTCCTCCAGCTGGAGAGAGTCCTCAGGCAGCACAAGCACCTGAGATGCACCTGGGGGTCTGGCAAGGTGGGGACAGTGTCCCCCAGCCAGGACCTCACCCCGGGGACCCTGCAGCAGCCCCTGGCCCAAGGATACACCAACCCAGGAGCTGATTCAGGGCAGAACTTCTCCTTGGCAGAGAAACCTCTCCTTGCTCAGCCGAACTCAAGGCGGGACAAGAGTCCCTAAAACATGTGAGAAAATGTTTTTGCAGCAGGAACCTGTGTCTGCCCTGCCGGGTGCATGCCAGATGCCCTGCCGGGTGCCCAGCCCAGCCCCGGCTCGGGGGCAGCCCCTGCCCTGCCCGTCCTGCCGGGGGTGCCGATCCCAGCCAAACCTGCGGCACCGCCGCGCCGGGCCCGGGGAGGGGGAACCTCCTCCGGGTACAATGACTGTCTATTCTGCTGATCACAAGCCTAATCCTCTTTGGTTTTTAATTGGCATTTGGGCTAAGCTGATTTAAACCTCTTCACCTTGTTGGGTCCCCCCTCCCCACTTCTTTCTTTTCTTTTTTTTTTCTTTTTTTCCTTCTTTTTTTTTTTTTTTCTGACCAAATAACAACGCTGCCATCACCAAGTCCCCGGCACAATGACAGCTTTGTGCAAGGGCGAGAGGAGAGGAAAGGGAAAGGGAGGGGGAGAAGGGAAATGCGCTGAACACACTCGGAAACAATGCAGAGTTTGTGATTCAGACTTGACCACTGGCAAAGAACCCGCTTCAGCTGCGCCTCCATAATAAACACACTGTCCCTTCCCAGCACCTCTCCCCTGGCCATCAGCTCCTCCTCGGGCCAGCTGCCCACTGCTGTGGGCTCTACCTGCCATGCCCATCCCTCCAGGTGGATCCCTTCCCCACGCCCCAGTGTGACCCTGCATGGTGGTGCCACATCCCCAAGCTCACCATGGATCCCTTCCCCACACCCAAGTGTGACCCAGCATGGTGGTTCCACATTCTCAGGCTCACCATCTCTCCAGGAGGATCCCTTCCCCATGCCCCAGCATGACCCAGCACATCCCCAGGCTCTCCATCCCTCCAGGTGGATCCTTTCCCCATGCCCCAGTGTGACCCAGCATGGTGGTGCCACATCCCCAGGCTCTCCATGGATCCCTTCCCCACGCCCCAGTGTGACCCAGCATGGTGGTGCCACATCCCCAGGCTCTCCATGGATCCCTTCCCCACACCCAAGTGTGACCCAGCTCATCCCCAGGCTCTCCATCCCTCCAGGTAGATCCCTTCCCCACGCCCCAGTGTGACCCAGCATGGTGGTGCCACAACTCCAGGATCACCATCCCTTGAGGTGGATCCCTTCCCCACGCCCCAGTGTGACCCAGCACATCCCCAGGCTCACCAGTGAGTGCCCACAGTGCAGTGGGCAGGGTGGGCATGTCCTGGTGTCCTCTGCACCCTGAGTGTGTCTGTGCTGGTGCTGTGTCGCCATGCTGAGGTCTGGTGCTGGTCAGCAGCTCTGGTCAGCCACTGGTGCAAATCAGGTTCCACATCATGCTCCAGGCCAGCAGAGCAGGGAGAGGAGGAGGAGGAGGATGAGGTGGGATCAGCCCTTCTGCTGAGGGTCCCTCAGACAAGGTCCTGCTGGCAGCTCCTCGTGGCTTTTGGAGGGTGAGGTTTTCCATATAACCCCCATTCCCAATTCATGTAATAAAGAGCCAATCTGAGCTAAAATCAAACACAACAGAAACACCTTTGTTATCCTCTTTCTATTTAACAGAAAACTCCCCCTCCTCTGTTTTTATTTGTTCCTGTAAATGAGACAAACAGCTCTCCCAGGGCTTGGGCATTACCAGTTAACAAACCCACAAAAAATTATCTTAAACACAGAAAAAATCCAGATGTTTAACACTTTGGACCAAATGGTCAGCAAGGAAGGTGCTGGTGACCATGGAGATTTTGGCTCCTCTTTTTCCCCACCATGAGCTCTCACCAGTCCCCAAGCACTTGCCATGGAGACACTCAGCCCATCCCAGCAGCCTTCTGGTACCAGACCCAGTGTAAGTTTAGGGAAATGCTTTTTTAAAAAATCCAAAATTTTAAAAAATCCCCTTACCAGGATATTCCCATGAATTCTCACCAGGGCCAGAGATAATTTGTCAGCCAGAAAATGAGCAGCAGGGAGGGTGAACCCACATCCAGCCTGGCAAGAGAGAGAAAAGAGGATGTTAAATGTCAGACCCATGTTCTCTGGCTGGATTACACCAGGACAGGGAGATTACAGCCACACTTCTTACATGAGAGGGGAATGAGGAAGAGAATTCATCTGGAAAATTTCTCAGCATATTTGAAACTGGGCTGGTTTCCTAATTTGAGATGCCTCTGTGGGGCCTTAGCCTTGTAGGGAGCAAGAGGAGCTGGGGTCTGCTCTGGAGCAATTTGAAATGGCTGTCAGAAATGAAATTAAATTTAAAATGAAATGAAATTCGAAATGAAATGAAATTTGAAATGAAATGAAATTTGAAATGAAATGAAATTTGAAATTTCTCATTGCACCATTCCCTGTCCCTGCCAGCTGTGGTGCCAACCAGCATCTCACTGCATTTTGTAGAAAAACCAACTCCAGGTACTCAAAAGCCACAAGCAGAACCAAAAACTCTAAATCTAAGTTAAAAAACACACTTTCTTTATTCTTTCTTTGTCTTCTGGGGAGCTGTGGCAAAGCTCCAGCACTGCTCATCCCTGCTTGAAAATACCAAAAGTAAGCAGCCCTGACCCTTTGGAGTGTCCTTACAGAATTGGTTTATATTTTAATAAAATATTAATCTTCACTTTATGTACTTTCAATGTGTATAAACTCTGTGTAGTGGTTTTGGTTGGATAATTTAAGATTTCTCTGCCTCCAACCATGGCTACTCACAGGGTACACATGGATTTAGATACCCAATGAAGAACTGATGTGGTTTAATTGAGGAAGGGTCAGAGAAAGAGCTTGTTCTGGTGGCCAATAGTCCCATAAATCATCTCTAACACTACAGAAATCAGAGACAATCTGATTCTGTGGAAATTCAGTAGTGCCAAGCCAATGAGTGGCACTGGTGGCAATGCCCAAAACCCATCCTCTCCTTCCAGCCCCACTTCCAACACGTTCCTGTGCCCCATCCCAGGGAAAGAACCAGAAAAAAAGGAAACGGAAAAAAAAAAATCCCCCAGCACAGCCTGAAGTTTATAAATAACAGCAGTGAGAAGTGGACTAAGTAGCTGCAGCTTAGCCCAAGAGCTAAGAGCCTTAGTGCATTTTTGCAAGTTTTAGGGAAGTATTTCCCATTCCTGACTAAGCACGTTTGGCAGGCGGAGGGGAGCGCGTGGCCCTTCCCAGCTCCAGCTGAAGGGACACGGCAGTGACATTTCCCCTTCCCCAGCCCCTGCCACCCCACAGACCCCACCAAGGACCAGACCAGAGCCAAGCCCAGCCACGTTCCCCATGGGGCTGCCCCCAACCAGGTGTGTCTGGGAGTCCAGCATCAGCCCACAAGCAAAAAAATGTGATTTATTTTTCTTCTAGGGATAAATTTTGAGTTGGTTTTAATCTGCTTTCGAAATTCCCGTCACACCAGGGTTAAACTCACTTAGCATATTTAGGCTTTTAAGTTTCCAGGTCTCATGGCAACAGAGGGATGGGGAGAAATTAAAAAGAACAACAAACGCGGCCTCATGGAACACCAAGATTTTCACCTGAAACACACGCCCCTTGCAATGGGGCTTCAGATAAAACACCCCAATATATTTCAGGTGCTGTGGTAAAATTAATCACTTCGCACCAGTTGTGTGAAGAGATTTTTTCCCCTCTCTGAGATTAACCTTAACTTTGTGCCCACAGATCATTTGGACCAGGTGAAGCTTCTCATGCCTCAGCCCATGGCACACAGGAGGGGATGAAGTCACTCTTGTTTCACATTTATTCTTTCCCCCTTTCTTAAACAGCCATGAAATGGCTTCAGCAACAGAAAAAAATGAGGCTATTGAATTTTTCTAGTCCAAAAGAAGGAGGAGGGGTACAAAAAAAATAATTAAACAGCTGTTTCGCTAATGTTATCACAGTACACAAAGAATGAAACATCATCTAGTGCATCTAGGAAAAAATTCTGCAGCCAAGCCTCAAGCCCCACAGGAAGGCACGGAGGGTACTTTGAACAACAATTTTTTAAAAATACGGCAAAAAAAATATGATAGAGCTGCCTTTGGTGGTGCAAAACCTGGAGACGAAGTGAAAAGAGGCTGATTTTGGGGTGTGCGTTGGCTGGGGGGTTTTGTGGCTGTGACATCCCAGTGATGGCGGGAAGAAGGAAATCCCAAATCCCAGCGAGGCCGGGATGAGACCCCCAGGGCTGAAGGCTGGGATGAGCCCCTTGAGGCTGAAGAGGGGCCAGGATGAGCCCCTTGAGGCCGAAGGCCCCCGGCGAGGCTGGGATGAGCCCCTCAGGGCTGAGGGCCGGGATGAGCCCCTCAGGGCTGAAGGGTCTGTGGGAGCCCCTTGAGGCTGAAGAACCCAGGATGAGGCCAGGATGAGCCCCTCGAGGCCAGGATGAGCCTCTCGAGGCTGAAGGCCCCACAGTGAGGCTGGGATAAGCCCCTTGAGGCCGAAGACCAGGATGATCCCATCAAGGCCGAAGGCCCCATGATGAGGCCCAGATAAGCCCCTTGAGACCAAAGGCTCTGTGGCGAGGCTGGGATGAGCCCCTCAGGGCTGAAGGCTGGGATAAGCCCCTCGAGGCCGAAGACCGGGATGAGCCCCTTGAGGCCGAAGGCCCCACAGTGAGGCTGGGATGAGCCCCTTGAGGTTGGGATGAGCCTCTTGAGGCCAAAAGCCCCGGGATGAGGCTGGGATGAGCCCCTCAAGGCTGGAATGAGCCCCTCAAGGCCGAAGACCCCACAGCATGGCTGGGATGAGCCTCTTGAGGCCGAAGGCTCCATGGCAAAGCCGCAGCACCCGAAGCACCGCAAGCAGCTCTGTCCCATCCCACAGAAGCAGCCGGAACGCAATGGAAGCCGCCGGAACGCTCCCGCCCGCGTGGCTGGGCCCGGCCGAGGGGAATCGGCCATTTTACACAGCAGCTGCCTAAAATGGTGGCTCCCACCTTGCCTTCCCCTCAGCACGCATGCACCCACGGGGAGGGGAGGGCCGGGGCCGCAGCCCCCCGCTCGCGAGGGCGCCGGGAACTGGAGCCAAGATGGAATTAGAGGCAGAAATTAGAGGAGGGGAAGGGGGGCAAGCGGGAGAGGATGCGCCTGGCCCCGGCACGGCCTAGGCAGCGATGGCTGCCTTTGTGTCCTGCGGAAGGGAGAAGGGAGGAAGGCCTCGAGGGGGGAAAATGGGGGGGAAAGAGGGGAAGGAAAAGAGCGCTTGGGTGAGGATGGTGAGGGGCAGGGATGCGCGGGGGTGCGGGGAAAAAAAATCTTCCCTTCTTTCTTCACCGACCCCCCTTCACCCTCCCCGCAATCCCGCTTTGACTTTTCCCACAGAAGTAGCCAACCTCCAAGAATGCAAATGACATTCATTATGCAAATGCATGCAAATCAGGTTTAACTATCGGAAGAAGGGCTCGGAATTTCTAATGGGTTAACTCTTTCCTGCACGGCCAGGATAACAAGAGCCCTCGTGTCTTCCTTGGGGCTTTGTGCTTCCCCATCCATGGTGGGCACCCCGACCCGCTCCCCTCGATGGGCACCGAGATGGGGAGGGTGGAACAAAGCACCAGGAAAATACCAACAACAACAATAAAATAAACCCTGCTGGCGTGGGAGCGGCTGGCCCTTCGTTAAACGTTCCAGCAGGAGACAAGACAAAGCAGGCTTAAGCGAGAAATTGGGGGGAAAATGGAAATTAAAATGGGAAAAGAAAACAAAGGGAAAAATATAGGAAAATCACAACAGCAACAACAAAAAACGAGAAATACAATGAAAGGGAAACGAAATATTTAAAAGGAAAATTTAAAGGTAAATTAAAAGGAAAATTAAAGGAAATTTAAAAGAAAAATAAAGAAAGAGGAAAATTTTAAAATAAATTGAAAAATAAAATTAAATAAATATTAGGTAAGAAAATAAAGGATAGAAAATAAAAGAAAAGGAAGGGAAGAGAAAGAAGGGATGCAGGCCGCTCTTGGCAGAAGGTGAAACCCTCCGGTGGTGCAGCAGAAAAGGGTCCTGGCAGCCACAAGGGTTTGGCTGCTCACATCGAACCCCTCACTGGGCTGGCCTTGGAGCCCCTGGCTCTTCTTCTGCTGGGAACAAAGTCACAAAATGCACCAAGATCCCATTCTTCTCCCCCTTTATTTTTTTCTTCCCAGTGTTTTCATTGAGGAAAAAAAATTAAATTGCAATTTCCCCTAGTGCTGGGTGAGCCCGTGGTTCTGTGAGGAGAGAGGGAAGGAGGAGCAGAGGGTGGCAGTGGTGGCACTGGGGTCTCAATCCACATCCCTGGGACCTGTCCAGCATCCCGGCATGCCCAGAATGCGTTCAAAACCTGTGTGGCATCAGTGCCCCACTCCTCCAGAGCTTTGTAAAAATCCTGATTCCTGATCCCTGCCCCAAAGATGGAAGGCCCCAGTGCTGGGGACTGAAACAAGGAAATTCTGGGTAGTGGCCTCGTGCTCACAAAATGTTGAGATTGCAGGAATTATGAATATTACAGAGAAATAGATGCATGGCAGAATTCTAAATATATTTTACAGCAACATTGTATTGATTCACAATAATAAAGCACTTTGGGATTACTGCTGTGTTTTGTCCAAGAATTATTTCTTATCTGTTCCAAAATCTCCTGATTTTTCTGTTCTTTTCTATACCTCCTTTTACGTTTGATTTTTTTTCCCAATCTGCTCAAAATCTCTTGTTATTTGAGCTATAAGATATTAAGTGCAGCAGCAATAATCTGTGCAAGGACAAGAATTTCCCACATTTTAGGGGTTTGGTTTGAGACATTACAAAGATTATTGGTTTAGAGTCACTTTGCTGTGCTCTGAAATGCACAAGTGCAGAACTACTGGTCAGTTATAAAAAAAATAAACCCTTTTATTTCATTAAGCTGGTTCCAGCATAATAAGACCTCTGCAGAGGGTAAAATATACGTGAGGTGTGCACTTTGGCAAACCTCTTTCCTTACTAAAAATATTTTTTTTTAATTAAAAATAAAAAAATAATAATATTTTTTTAAAGGCACCAGCAATTTGGTTTTCTTTATGTTTTCTGGTCTCCAGCTCATTGGAGCAGGAGCCTTGCTCTGCTCCCCTCATCTTGTTTTGACTCCAAGCCCCAATTTCCAAGTTCACACATCATTCCAAAAGTGGAATTCGGTGATTTTTCTATTTTTAATTAGTTATTGGAAAGCATATATAAAAATAACTAACAAACAAACATGCACACATTAAAAAAAAATTAAAATATAAAAAAATTATAAAAAGAGGCTGGGGGGATGCTGGGGTTGCAGCAATGCCCAGGCGTGGCCGGGAGCTGCTCACCACTGATAACCAATACTGGATTCTCCTGGCGTGGGGCTGACAGGACAAACTCCTCAGATGCTGCCTGATGAGCACCCAAACACCCAGAAATTGTCATTTTCTGGCCCAGGAAGGAGTCAGGGTGCATTAACACATACCTGGTGTCGTGGGCATCCCAGGATCTTCAGCAGGACAGGCTTCGGGCTGCAGGACACAAAACCAAGGTTGGGTTTAGCACAATGTTGCCAGAAAGCAGTGCAGAAAATGCTGGATTTAAAAACTCCAAGTGGAGTCACGCGAAAATAGGGTTTGTTTCCGTCTCCAAAAGTGATTTTTAAATTTTTGATTGTTTTTTTTTTTAATTTAGAATGCCTCCTGTTCATTCAGCTCTCTTTGCCTTCAACTTCCCTCTCTATCAAATTTCACCACTCATGTCTAAATCTGTTTCAAACCCGTTTGTTCTGGTCTGCCCTCGTCCTTGATGCACCTCTTTGGCCCTGGAAAATTCCTGAAGATATCCTTGGGCACAGGGTGGGAAAAGAGGTGCCCTGGGCATTTGCAGCCTCCACATCACCCTATTAAAAATACAATTTTCAATACATTTTAACCCCTTGTCGTTAGAAATCAATAACACACCCTGTGAGGGTTTATCCACACAGGACATGGAATGGACCCTGGCAGCTTCTACAGTAATTTTTTTTGCGTGGAGGGACCTGCAAGATCTATGGAATAAAGGAAGAAGGGATGAGGGGAGGTGTTGAGAAATTACAGTGGAAATATATTTATTGAAAATATATTTTGGAAAATCATTTCAATCGGCTTCTCAACAAGGTGCAGGGGCTGCACATCCCATGGGAAATAAGCAACAGGAACAAAGTGACCCCATCCAGCCACTTTCTTCCCCATTTCTCCTACCAACCACCTAAAAAGCCATCTTTGCCACATGCCAAGAAGTTTTCTGCCTCAAAAGCCATTTTTTCCTCCCAAACCCCACATTCCCTCCTTGCCAGAGGATGTTTTCCAGGACAGACATTTAGCAGTAGGTTTTGCATAGCCACACCATGGGCAAAATTCAGGCTGGAGAAGGTCTTTGAATGAATTCAGTATCGTGAAAAATTACCAAACAAAGCAAGAAAATCTCCTGGACACATGGAAACACCAAATTCTCATGATGGGAAAAAAAGTGCCACAGGAGATACCAACAGGGAAAATAATCCAGGTATCCCAAACCAAAATTCCTAGTGCAAAAGAACCTTTAAATTCCCAAATTGCTGCGGCAAAACCTCTTGGTTTTCCTACCAAGCAGGATGTTGGGTGCTTTAAGGAAGATAAAGGGTTGGGGATGACACAGGTAGAAGAAAGATCCCTTCCTGATGCCCACACTGGTGCTGCCAGGAGCCACCTGGGCATCACCTGGCACCAATTTAAGGCAGAATCCCAACTTTTCAGCACTCCTGTTAAGGCCAAAAGGAAAAGAGGAATTTTGCAGCTGCCATTTAAACTCTCTTGTGATGGCTGGTGCTCATCTCCTCTCAGGATGCAGCGGGATGTGAAAGCATCCGTGGACCACAAAGGAATTTCCCATGGAATCCTGGAGAAGATTTGGGGTTGGATTATGAGGCTTTAAAAGCTGCAGGAGGCACAGGCTCTCGATACTGTTATTTTTGGAGGCAAGAGCTCTCGATACTGTTATTTTTGGAGGGCTTCTGATACTGTTATTTTTAGCCAGTTTTTAACTCATCTCACCAAGCCCTTTTTTTTTACAGCCAGCTCACCAACCTTCCGGGGCCAGGGTGAGTTTTTTTTGTTTTTTGGGTTTTTTTGCCAGACTCAATTCTCCAGCGCCAATAGCGCTGAAAAAAAAATTCACCCCCCAAAAACCCCACACACAACACAAAAAATCCAATCCCACCACCCTTTTTTTTTTTTTTTTCTTATTTTCCCAAAGAACTGGGAGGCGTGAGCACTCGAGAGTCAAATTTGCCCAGGAGCCGCGTTCCCTAAGAAAGCAGAGCTCGTTCTCCTTCCACAAACTCCGCAGCGGCAACAAAAGTCCCTTTCAAGCCCTTCCAGACGCAAGTCCTTCAGCTCAATTAGTCAGGCACACAGAGACACAAAAAAGCCTCCCATTCAGGCTAGTGGCTGGCTGTGGAGGACAAGGGCGAAGAAAGGATCTTTCTCCCACGCTTTCACTGGGTGTCATAACAAGCAGAAAGCCCTCTTAGGGGGGATTATTGGAGATAAGAGTCCGATGGAGGGGCTGGGGCAGCAGCAGCAGGGGAGGAGGGGATGGGGATGGGGTTGGAGGTTGGAGCTCCCAAGGTCGGGTGAGTACGGCATCGCACTCCATCAGAAATTGGGGATTTTTGGACAAAAAAAATTACGATATTCCCCCCCAGCCTGTACACACACACGCGCAGAATAATCCCCGTTCTCCATGGCAACCTGCTCCGTGGCCATCCCTCGCACCAGAGGAGGGAGGCAGCCTGCTTTCACTCCAGAATCGCTGCCAGCTTGTCCCCATCCTGTCACAGCCTCGGCCAGGCTGGGCAGAGGGGCTGGACAGGCTCCATCACCTCCAAAAATCAGAGATTTTCTATAGTAAAGAGCATCCAGAAATGCACAGCTCTGTGGGAAAGCTCTGCCTTGAAAAACAGCCAGCCCTGCTCCTGCACATGGGTGGGTTTGATGTTGGAAAGAAGAAGATGAAAAAGAAGAAAAATGTGTGTGTGCATTTGTTAGTGGGGTTTTTCAAAGGCAAAACAAAGGGAAAAAAAGAGAAAAAAAATCTCCCAGGACTGGAGTTTGTCTGTAAAATTGTGGGGTGGGGTGGTGGCTCAGGCTCCATGTCCCGAGCCCTCAAACCTGTCCCCAGCCAGAGGAGACAATTGCTGCACCTTCTGGCCAGGCCCCAGCAGGAATAAAACTTCTCTGGATACTGACAGTGCCCTGCAGGATTAACCAACATCCCTGAGTGAATTTTGTGCCTAATTCCCTTGAACAATCCAGGTTATATTGTTAATTCCCTATCCCTTTTCCATTGGCTCTATACATGGCTGTGGAAGGCCGTACCCCTTCAGATCTTTTCAAAGATTCCTCTGCCACAAACAGAGTCACAAAATTCAAAGCAAATGCCAGAAAATTTGGGGTTTTTCCCCTCCTGCCCAGCCCCAAGCCCTGCCAGTTGCTGCTGTGGGATTGTCCCCATCGAGGAGCAGGTGACAAGAACATCCAAGTTTAGCAACATTTCACAAGGATCAGGGAGGGAATATAAACTCTCCAGCCCAGGAATGGAAAGCCAAGAAACTCTCTTGGAATACATTATCCCATAATTGTAGGGTTTCAAGCACTTTCCTCCCAAGCAGCTGGTGCCTGCTGGTGCCAGAGGAAGGTTGTTTGGCTCAGACACATTCCTGCCTGCTCCAGCCCGGGAATCCCTAAAACAATCCACTCCTATGAAATCCTGAATAGAATAAAAGAATAAAATAATAGAATAAAAGCAGAATACTCTACTCAACCAAAACAGAGAAATTTACTATAAGACAGGGGGGAAGAGTTGGATAAAACAAAGCAGATTCCCTATGGACAACACTTTCTTCTTCCCAAAGAGCTTTCTGTGCTTCCAAAAGCGTGAACACAATCTGAAGGATCCCCTTTCCCACACACTGATCCAGAAAAGCTTTTGTGGTTTGGTTGGGGTTTTTTTTTGTTTGGTTTTTTTGTTTGTTTGGTTTGGTTTTTTGGGTTTCATATTTTGGATTTTTTTTTTTTTTGTTGTGTTTGGTTTTGGTTTTGGTTTTTTTGGTTGGTTTTTTTTTAGTTGGTTGGTTTTTGTTGTTTGTTTTGTTTTTTGTTCTGGTTTGGTTTTTTTCAATAAAAGATGAGTTTCCAGCAGGTAGGAACCTGCTGAAGGTCAAATTAAACCTGATTTACCTGCCTTGACCTAAACAATGCAAGGCCACAAGATGAGCCAACAGCTCCTGGAGCCACACAGGGCTCGAAACCAGACCAGTCCACTACCAATCAGTATCATTTTTTCATTCCCAACTTATTCCAAATTAATCAGCACTTTTTCCCCCTTCTGAAAACTGCATTTTCTCTCTACCCCAGAGCAAGCTCCACCTCATGCCCTCTGCTTGCCTGTAAAAATGCATCACACCAGACCAAGCAGTTAAAGGCAGCAGATGCACCCAACATGGATGCTCCCTCCTCCTGCACCAGCACCCTGCCACTGCCCCTTTTGTCCCTGCTCCAGCAATATTCCAGCCCCCAAAAGTGCAATTACAATTATTTTTACACCTAGTTTGGCCTGTCAAAGTTGAAGCTCCAGCCCTGGCCGTGATGCTGGGTGAGGATTACACAGCTTTAGCTGGACAGTTAGAGATGCCAGGTGCCAGCCTGTCTCAGCTGTAGCAGGATAAATACTGGGGTTACACAGTGAGAAAGAGACTGTGATTTACTGAGAACCAGATTCAAGAGATTGTGATCCACTGATAACCAGGGAGCAAGAGATTGTGATCCACTCACACCCAGATTCAAGAGACTGTGATCCACTGAGAACCAGATTTAAGAGACTGTGATCCACTCAGGCTCAGATTTAAGAAACTGTGATCCATTGAGAATCAGATTCAAGAGACTGTGATCCACTGAGAAGATTCAAGATCCACTCCCAGATTCAAGCCTGAGACCCAGATTCAGCAGGAGTCCCGGTCCAAGACCTCCCCACCAGCCCTGCAGACACACGGACACCCCCAGCCACAATCCCAGCATTCAGGCATCCCTCTCCACAGCTGGCACCCTAAAACAAAGTTTTCCATCTCTTTTCCTGCAAAACCACCCAGGGCCGTGCCAGCCTTGCCCGCGGCCGCCGCCCCTTCCCCATCTCGGCCAGCGAGAAGCGTCGGGACTCACACGCACACGTCCCTTTCTATATCTATCCATGAAAATCCCTCCGGGCAATCCGAAATACCCCCCCAGGACTATGTTTAGCCCCCCCGGCATGCCGGCAGCACAAGGCTGGGCCAGCAAAAGCTGCGGCGGCCGCGGCGATGGGAGCGCGGAGCTGCCAGCGCGGGCGGCGAGAACCGAGCTCCGCTTTCACATCCAATCACCCCGGCTGCATCTCAGCCACCTGCCCGCTGGCTCCCGTCTCCTCAGCAGCCTGAGGAGCACAGAGCTCATCATTTTCCTTCGAGCTGTCCCCCCCTCGGGGCACTGCTTCCCTCGGGCGGGGTGCGGGAGAGCCGCCCGGCCCCGTGCGCTGGGCACGCAGCACCGCGTTTGGGGATTCAAGAAATCTCCTTTCCTGCCATACAGAAATAGGCACTGCCGCCCCAAAATTACCCCAGGGCGCTCCAGAGCACCCTGAGAAGTGCCAGACACGCTGGGGACAAGGACAAGAGGAGCCTGCCCAGCCTCCTGCAGGCTGAGCTCCGAGCCCAGAGCTCGGGTAATTCCGAGCATCAGCCCAGCCTCCGTTCCCACACACCGCCACTCGCTGAAATTAAAGCAGGGCCTGATCTGATTCCTATGGCGGCTTAGCGCCCACTCAGCCGCTTTATCATAATCCCGACATAAAAATCGCTGCCTTGAAAACGCTCAGGGGTTTGAAGCCCTGATTGTTTGAAGAGGAAAGACTCTGTTCTCAGCACAAAGATGTGCTCCCCTCTCAGCCCCGGACGGGCAGCTGGAGGCTTCCATCAGCATTTCTGAGCCTCTAGGTGCCCGTGGCAGAGCCCTCACGCTTTCCTTGGCACAGAGATGCCCCCAAACCCAGCCGGACCAGCAGCACCCCAAAAAGAGCAGAGCTTTGAGGATTGGTGCTGGGAACAAGTCACCACTGGCTGCCAGCCCTGCTGTGAGAGCATCTCTAAAAACCATCCCCTCTCCCTCCAAATCCAGCTGCGACTGCTTGTGGGAAGGAATTCAATCTGTGCATTTTGAAATGAAATAGATCCATGCAAATTTCTATGGTATTGGTGGGATTTCTTTGTGGTGGCACTGCCGTGCCATTCCACACCTGCCCAAGCCAGGCTGCATGGGACTGGGCTGGGAGGACAAGGGAACTTCATCTACCAAAGGGCTTGAGCCACCAGGGCCTCCTTTTGTTTTCAGTTTAAAACTGTAAAAGGCCAGCAAAAAATTTCCTCAATAGGGAAATGTCTATTTTCCTCAAACACTATAAAATCATTATTTTTTAAAAAACATTTTTAAGCTACTTTTCATCATTCTGCGCTGAGAATTTTCAAATACGAAATTTAAGAAATTTAAAAAAGAAAAAATACATATTTTATCCATCACAAAGTAAAAGTTCATATCCACTGGCAGTACCAACCAGCACAAGAATTTCTGCCCTTTTGCCAGTCCTCCAACCCGCAGCGCTCGTACAATGAGAGGGCTTTGGCCTCAGCACCAAACTGCTCTGCTGCATTTCTGCACTGCCAACACAAGCATTAAACCCAATCCTAAAGGAGATCCACTGAGTGAAATTATAATTTTCAACAATTATATTTGTATAGGCTCACTCTCCTCAACAGCTCACTGAATCACAGAAAATCAGTATTGAATTTTCTCCCTTTTTTCTCCCCAATTCCAAACTGCTGCTAAACAAGAGAACGATTTGGAGAGCTGATACCTTGCTCCCCAACGAGTGTGTCTCCTATTAATGTCTCCAGCAGTTATGTGGCCAGAAGGGAGAGCAGAGTAGACAGTGCTGAGTGTTAACCAGTCAAATCAGAGTGTCCAAGCAAGCTTAAACGGCCACATGTAAACTGCAATTTGGATCAATGTCACGCAAACACACAGGGCTTACTGCTACAGCACTCCAGGAGTAAATCAGGGAGAAAAAAAAGGGGAAAAAAATTAAAAATCAGCTATTTGCAAGACTATTCCTAAGGTCTTGGAGAGAGCCAGCTCACAGTCACACAGACAATTCTACCACTGGAAATGGTCATTCCCCACAACAAAAACTCAAATTAAAAAGAAATTCTATCCAGCCAAAGAGTGACATGCTCCAACAGCACCCAGAAACTGCAGCAAAGCTTGTGGCACCAGGAACCCCCAGGGACCCATCCAAGGGCTGAGGGGGCTGGAACTGGTTCCATTTCCCCTCCAAGCTGGGAGCACAAAGGGATGGGTGGTGAACATGGAGGTGCTTTAGCCCCACATTGTCACCACGTCCCTGAATGGCAGTGGGGGTCACAAGCATCTTAAAGAGAGATTTTTGGAGCTGGGAATGAGGTGCAAAAGCTCCGGAGAGGCAGCTTGGGCCTGATGGGCTTGAAACCCACCCTCTCCATCACCAACCAGCACAGGCACCTCCTGCCCCTGGCTCCAGGCCCTCCACACATGGTTTGCTAAATTCTTGGAGGAGTTTCATCCTTGTCCCAGTTCACATCCCCCCACTCCTGCTCATGCCTTTGTTAGAGCCAAGAAGTGACACCATCCAAAGCAGCCTATGGCAACGCCGCAGAGCCCGCGATTGGTCACCCAGGAACACCAAAAGATGCTCCCACAGCAGCACTCCCAGCCCCTGATTGGAGAAAAAGGCATTTTTCCCCTCCTTGAGGGAAGCCACGGGCCAATGGTGGATGGCACATGGCAGCTTCCCAGGGCTCAGCCTCAATAAAAGTCCCTTGTCCCCCTTCGCGCTCAGACCTTGGGCCACCGCTCGGCGCCGACACCTCAGACACATCCTGGAGCACCAGCACCCAGGAGTGGTGTGGACACCCAGCAGGACTTCTCCTGGCCTGGGAAGGATGAGTGAGGAGAGCTCCATGCCGAGAGCTTTGTCACCGCTTTGTCACCAAAGCCAAGCCAACGTCACCCTGAGGTGCTCAGGCGGTGAGCGTCCATGGAGGACGTCTCCCCTTCCATGGAGGGTGATCTCCCTGGGTCTGAGCATCCATGGAGGACGTCTCCCCTTCCATGGAGGGTGATCTCCCTGGGTCTGACTATCCATGGAGGATGTCTCCCCTTCCATGGAGGGTGATCTCCCTGGGTCTGAGCATCCATGGAGGATGTCTCTCCTTCCTTGGAGGCTGCTCTCCTTGGGTGTGAGCATCCATGGAAGTCTCCCCTTCCATGAAGGTTGCTCTCCCTGGGTGTGAGCATCCATGGAGGAATTCTCCCCTTCCATGGGGGTTGCTCTCCCTCGGTGTGAGCATCCTTGGAGGAGGTCTGCCCTTCCTTGGAGGCTGCTCTCCCTGCCCATGGAGCTCATTCCCTGTTGTCCTGCCCTCTGCAATGTCCCTCTCAGGCTGGGGACAAACAGCCTGGCCAGGAGAGCAGCACTTCACTCGCCCCAGGGAGGAGCAGCAGGATGGCAAAGGAGAGCAGGGAATCAAACAAGAGCCTGTAAAAACTTCCCTACATCCCTGCCAGCACCAGGAACAATGGCAGAACCTCAATGGGAAGAAGGAAAGAAGCTTCTCCCTAAGCTTTCCCCAGTCAGATCACCACAGAACTCCACTTCACACATGTGCTAAATTATTCTGAATTAAAGGCCATGGATGAGGGGGAATAAAATCTTGTTTATTAATTTCAAGCATTCATATGAGCAGGATAAATCTGTCACATCACACCCAGCACCACAGCCCTTCCCTGAAGGAAGGGCCAGGGCCAGCTCCTTGTGCCCTTTTGGGTTTTTCAGAGATCCCAACGAGCACACGAGCGAAACGAGCGGGTCCAGCACAGGTCAAAAGTCAGCTCATTTCTACATCTCTCACAAGAGGGTTTGCATAAAGTCACAAAGCTATAATTGCTCCTTTCCAAAATTAGTTCAGGTGCCATCACCCACATTAGCTCTTTATTATTATAAAGTCTTTTTTGGTTTTAGTTTTTTTTTTTTTCCTCCTTGGAATCACCGTTCCGGTATTATTTTATCTTAATCCACCATGAGATCTTTGTGTTCTTCTAAGCAAGATCAAGACACCTTTTCAAATAGGTTGCTGTGATTTGTAGGTGGCATCTCAGGCACCCAGTTTGATTATTAAAAGCAAGTGGGAAGCACCCAGTTCACCTCTTTGACTCAAAATTCCCTTCTAGGGTTGAGCAGATTAAAAAATCCCAGTTCCCATAAGGAGGAGGTTGACACATAATCCATTAAAGAGGGATAAGAACCAACATCAATTGGCAGAGAAGATAAATTAAGCAAAATCAAGTTCCTCAATTAGTCTCATGCGGTTCCAGACGCAAGTTTTATATACATACATATATATATATATATATATATATATATATAAAATCTCCCTTGTAAATCCTCAAATTAGAATCTTGACTCCATTCAAAGACACATTCATAAACAAAGGGTTAAAAGAAGAAAGGAAGCATTTGAATAGAGACACAAGGGAAGAAAAACAAAGAAAACTGCAAGAAACCATTTTACAAATCACCATATCCCTCTTTCTAATACTGATATCAAGTTATAGCTGTCAGGGAGGAAAATTTATGTATCTGTATAACAGATAGGGAAGAGGGGGAGGGAAGGCAGAAAAAAGGAAAAAGAATCCAGCACTCGTATTTGCAAAACAACCATTAATAAACATTGCTCTGTTGCTGCTTTATTAAACAGATAATCCAACACAGTAATCTGTATTGATTTATGGATTTTCTGATGCTCTATGACTGGTTATGCAATGAAAGTTCATCCTTGATCTGTAGTCTGGGTCCTGGACATAACTAATTCATAATCTGATTGGAAGTTTTACTTTGTTAATTCAATTACAGTTAACGGCCGAGGAGAGAGCGGCAACATCTTTGTCTTTCTCTACACAGACGGTTTCTTCACATGCCCAGAACCACTAAACTCTTAAAATCACAGGAGGCAAATAGGTTCTTTAAAAAAAAAAAAAAAAAAAAAAAAAATCCTACCTCAGGTTTTAATTCCAGTCTCTGAAAGTTGTCTTTTCCCCCATTTTTCCGCCTCTCATTTCCTTTCTCTTCTTTCTTTTTTTTTTTTTTTTTGTTTCTTTTTTTTTTTTTAATATTTTTCTTTTCCTCCTCTTCCTTTTTTGATGAATTTCCTTTCTTCTCCACATCCTCCTCAGGCGTGTAATGGGGTTATTTTTACTTTCGGTTATCTAGCTTTATGAAGAATCGACACCACTCATACAGCTAGATAACCAAAGATAACAACCAACCCCTGGAGTCTACAGCATCAGCAGGAAAAAGCCAACCTCCTCTTCTCCAGGGGCTCGGGGGCACGTGGCTTTTAAGGAAGGAACGAGGGAGGAAAACGAATAAAAAGAGATGCAAATATTAACAGCCAGATCCGGAATATCTTCACAGAGCTCCAGCCCTGGCCCTGCTCCTGCAGCCCGAGCAGCCCAGAGTGCTGAGCATCGCTGGGACAGGCAGGATCAGGCCCCTAGGAAACACAATTTGGAGCAGAATTACAGGAGAACCACGCAAGGGCTGCCTATTTTCTGCCGAGTTTCAATTTGTTTCATTTGCAAACCAAATGATGTTCTGCAGGTGCCGAGAATTAAGCCCACATTATTTTTAATAACTATCAAATTAATGCATTCAAACTGGTAATAATCAAAGCAAATAGAATTTGCACCCACAACTTAAAATATGCATCAAAGACCAAAAGGACATTTCCCCACCCACAAATGCGTTGAACGCTCTCTAAACAAAATGACTGCGAGAAAAACCTGTCGGTTAATATAAATAGTAACTTGTGATGCTTTGGATTCAGCCAAGATCTGGGGGAATAGGGATGAACAAACACAGAAAACACAGAGGAAATGATGAAAGGGATGGAAGGGAGGAAAGAAGGAAGGGAGCGACTCCTGCTCGCGGCTCAGGACCCCGGCCCTGAGCAACGACCGCGCATCTCGGGCAGGGAGCGGGACCCGCATCCCTCCGTTCGTTCAGGGGGAGAGAGAGCGCAGCTTTCCCCCGCCCGGGAACCGCATCCCCGGCTTTGCTCTCCCCGCATCCCCGGCTTTGCTCTCCCCGCATCCCCGGCTTTGCTCTCCCCGCATCCCTCCGTCCTTTCTTCTTTCGCGGGGAACGCGCATCCCTCCGTCCTCGCTGCGGGGGCTCCGCTTCCCTCCATCCTTCCTTTCCCCGGGGGCGGCGGGGAACCCTCATTCTCCTTCTCCAGAGTGACCCGCGTCCCTCCACCCTTTCCTTCCTCCGGGGCGGAACGCGCATCCCCCGCACCGTTGCTCCTCTCCAGGGCAGCCCGCATCCCTCCATTCCTCGGGGAAAGGAACCCGCATCCCCCCTCGCATCCCGCATCGCGTCCCTCCCTTCTCCCCTCCGCTCCATCCCTCCTTCACCTGCGTCCCTCTTTCACCCTTCTCGCTGCGGGGAGCGCGGAGCCCTCGCACGGCCGAGACCCCGCGGCTCCTCCGCCCCCGCGGAGCGCAGCTCGGGCAGCGCGGGGGGCCCTGCCGGCGGCTCGGCGCGGCTCGGCCCGGCTCAGCTCGGCTCGGCCCGGCTCAGCTCGGCTCGGCCCGGCTCAGCTCGGCTCGGCTCAGCTCGGCTCGGCTCGGCCCGGCTCAGCTCGGCTCGGCCAGGCTCGGCTCGGCTCGGCTCGGCTCGGCTCGTACCTGGTGCCCGCAGCCGCTGCCCGCAGCCTCTGCGCCGGGGGGAGCGGCGCGCGGCACTTTTCATTCATGCTTTCACACTCCCGGCCCTCGCCGCGGCCGCTGATTGGTCCGCACCCGCCTGACGTCACCCGCGCCGTTCCCACCCCTCTGCAGCGCTCCCGCTTCATCAATGGGCTGGGGAGGGGCCGCGCGCGACCTGGCACCCCCAAGCTGGCACCCCCCCAAACCTGGCACCCCCCAAACCTGGCACCCCCCAAGCTGGCACCCCCAAACCGGCACCCCCCAGCCTGGCATCATCCCCGCCTGCCCCATCGCTGCAACCGCCTCCGCCGTTCTGGCCTCTCCCCGCCATCGGCACGTCCAGCATCGCCCTGAATCGCCAGCATCACCCTCATCATCATCATCTTCATCGCCACGTTCATGGCCTGGGCTTCACCAGGCTCAGCGCTGCGCTCCTCATCACTACGGCATCGCCACCACCCCCAGCGCCACCGCTCATGGCCACCAGCCCTGGGCAGCGCCAAGTGTCCCCTGCCCCAGCCGTGACCGCCCTGCCAGCAGCGATGTCCCCAGGTCGCCACCTCTGTGCCCACCAGAGGCTCAGCCTGCCTGGCTTCCCCTTCTCGGAGAGGAGAACACCACCCAGTGCCAATGCCAATGCCAGTGCCAGTGCCAAGGCCTGGCCGCGGTGTGCAGATCCCAAATGGAATCAAATGCTGGTTTACTCCTCTGGTTTTAACCCCACCGTTAATTACCCTTTGATTTCCCTGCTATAATATAGATCCCATTAAAAAAAAAAACAAAACAAAAAGAAAAAAAGCCAAAAAAACCCACCATTATTTTTCCTTGAGCAAGAACAGAGGATTGGGGCTGGTTTTGTTTCGTTTTGTTTTTTCATTTTCTCTTATAGGTTTCTTTACCTTGGAATTATTTTTTTTTCCCAGCTGGTTTTTGGGGTCTGTGAGTTTGGGCTGGGGAGTTACTCATGGTTTTTGTCTCTTTCTGGAGCTCGATTCTCCCGCTGCCACCACGGGTGCAGCCACCCCGACCTGGCAGGGCCCTCTCTCCCAGTTCCCCCCACTGGGAAAATGGGAACCCACTGGTGTGGCCCCAGCATTGGAGTGGAGAAAGGGGGTTGGGGGAGTGGAAATTGCCCCAAAATAGCCCCAAAATATCCCCTAAATAGCCCCAAAACAGCCCCAAAACAGCCCTGGGGCTCTGCTCCTCAGGCTGTTCCACCCCGTGGCCTCCTGCCCGGTTCTCTGCCAGCCCCCCTTGCACAAAAGGGTTTTTGGGGCGCCGTGTTGCACCTTTCCCCTTTCCCTTCGTCCTTCCAGACTTAGCTGAGAGGGAAAACGCAGATTTCGGGAAGAAATTCTGGCTGCTCACGGGGTAAGGGAGGGGCTGCAGCACCCATTGGAGGCACCCAGGGTTCCTCCCACCTGCACCCCCATATCCAAATTACATTCCCCAATTTCTGTCAGGGCGGGGACCCTCCCTGAGCCCTCCTGGAGCCGCTCGCCCCCCGGGCTGGGCGCTGCCCGTGGTTTCTTTTCTCCCTTCGCGGTTCCCCATCACCCACCTGGGCCAGCAGCGGCTTCTCCGAGGGCAGAGGGGGCCGGGGCCGGGGCTCTCCTGCAAGAGAAACCGAGAAGAGGGAAAGGGTTAAAAACGCAGCAGTGCCCACTGTGCCCATGCAGCCCCCGGGGCCGTGGGACAGCTCGGAGGGGTCCCGGTGTGACCGTTCCCCATCACCACTGAAATGGGATTTGGGGACACAAAAATGAAATGGGATTTTAGGCACACAAAAATGAAATGAGATTTTAGGCACACAACCGCCTGCTTGACCCTCTTTTGATTCTCCTCTTTATTAAATTCACATTTTAACATTCTTAATTTTTATTCCAGTCCCCTCTATAAATTATAATATTTTTTTAACCTGCCAAAAAAGAAAAAACACGACGAATTCTGCGATTTATCCCGAAAAAGGCTGCAAAGACAGGGATTGCTCTTTCAAATTTGGATTCACCCTGGGATTACCCCGATGACAGTGCATTTTTATTTCTAAATTTAATTTAACATCGCGTTAGAAGCAACCCGATCTGGGAGGATTTAGGGAAGGGCACGAGCGATTTGCAGAAAATGCTCGGGTGTGTTTTGAGTGTCTTGACAAATAAAAACCTGGTCCGTGCTTTGCTGTCTTTCTGAGGGGAAAAAAACCCAATCCAAACCGCAAGGAAGCAAAAGGAGCCGGCGCCGCGACTGCGGGATCTCCCTTTGAACGGCAGATTTGAGGATTTCCAGCCTTAAAACTTCCACGCACATCAGTGCATATATAAAAACTTAATTTCCGCGGGCTGAAAACGGGGAGGACGTGACCTGGTGGGTGCCATGGGCTTTTTTTGCAGAGCCAGGAGTCCACGTACGACCCCAAAAATAGACCCCAAAAAAGCCCAAAATAAGCTCGGGTTGATTTTTCCCCTTGCACTCTTTGAGCGCTGCTTCTTCCCCTCGCTAAGGAAAGAATCAAGGACAGGGATGAGGCTTTTAAAGACCAAAATCAAAACAACAACAACGACAAAAAAAGGACAATCAGAACTAAAATATAAGTTAAAATAAAAACTAAAATTAAAATGAAGATTATAGCTTCCTTGGCAGGAAAAAACAACCAAAACAAACCCCCCAAAAAAGCCATGTGGGATTTTCCATCGGCGGCAGGAATGGAACACCCGGGCCCGCTGCAACCGAGAGGCGAATTTCGGCCGGAGCATCACGTTTGGCTTCAATAACTTCTATAAAAACCCCTAAACCCGTTTAATTTGGGTTCCCTGCACTGCCTGAGGAGGGGGAGCCTTAGCGGGTCCATCCCAAGGCAGGAATTCTCAGGGTTCAGGGCTATTAATGAAGCTGCTCCCACCTTGTTATGGTGGGGGGAGAAATTTAAGAAATTCCGCACGGGGAGAAGTTCCCGAGGTGGGGAGGAACCGTTCCGCTCCTTTCTGCCTCGGAGGATGTGCAGAACCTTTGCTCTGGGCTTATTTCCGCTCTCATTTCATTCATTGGCTTATTCCAAATTTAGGATCCGGCCCCGCGCATCCCAACCCTCCCCAAATTCCTGCTCGGGGATGAGGGCACCAGGACCCTTCTGTCCCCTCTCCCTCGGTGTCTGTGTCACCGCTGCCCCCTCCCCGAGGCTCAGCCCGACCCCCGGAGCATCCTCGGCCACCCCTATGAGAGCGAGGATTTGGGGGTCCCTCCGAGAGCATCCCCTGGAGCAAAGCACAAAGCGCCCGGGCTTGGTGAGACCCAGGCCGCTCCCATCCCCTGCCCCAGGCACTCCGCACCCCAAAATCTGGATTTTCCAGCCGGGAGAAGGTGGAAGAAGTGAATCCCTCACCCAAAGTGGCTTTGGGTCACTTGCGGGCCGAGAGAACAGCGAGGATGGACGCGCTCGGCCGTGCCCAAACTTTCTGCGCTCGGGTGCGGGAATGCGGCGGGACGGGAGGAAAGGGAAGAGGGAAAAGGGAAAAAAGGGGGAAAAAAGGGGAAAAAAGGGAAAAAAGGGGGGAAAAGGGGGAAAAGGGAAAGGGGAAAAGGGAAAAGGGAAAAGGGAAAAGGGAAAAGGGAAGGAAGCTCCCCCTGCCCCCGGGATTTAGGAGCAACTCCGACCCCTCATCCCCGACCCCAGGCAGGAGCTGGACCCTCTCCCGGGGCATTTTCCCCGCAGCTCTGCGGCCCCCAGCCCATAATAAAGACGCTTTGAGAGTCCTCTCCCCCTTCCACCCCCCCCGTCCCCCCCTTTACTTTTTTTTTTTCTTTTTCTTTTTTTTTTTTATTATGGTTTTCTCACCGAGTCCAATAAATCGCGCGGCTCGTCTGGCCTCAGACGTGTTCAGCAACCCAAGCCCCGCCGCTTTTGTTCCGCCAAGTCTCACATTGTTTGTCCGGCTGTGCGGGGAGGCTGCGGGGGCTCCGCGGGGGCTCCGCGGGCTGGGTGAGCGATGCTCCCCCTTTCTTTCTCTGGAGTTACCCCGAGTTCTTCACCCACCTGGGGGATGCGCCTGATGGGCAGAGAGTCCTGACAGCTTGGAGCGGTGCCCTCCTTTCAGTGCCCTGCGTGTCAGGCTGCCCATCAAGCTCTGTGCCCACCGTGCCCACCGTGCCCTGCCCTCACCTGCCCGGCTCTGCCGCGGCTCCTGGCCGTGCCCCCGAGCCCGGAGCCGCCGGTGGAGCGGAGGAGCGGGGGCCGTGCCCGCCGTACGGATATATAGGAGCGGCCGAGCAGCCTCCACGTAGCCGATACGTAAAGTGTACGTGGGAGAGTTAAAAAAAGTTGGGATGCAAATGCGGGGCCAGCTCCGTGTTGCGAGAGAGGGGGGGGTTGGCGAGCTCAGAGCCGCGCTATTTCCAAGCTTCCTTAACCTCTGGATTGCTCGGAATCGATCGGCAAAGCGCGGCGAGCCTGGCAATTAGGAGCTCATTACCATATATGCAAATATGGCAACCTCTCTCTCTCCGCAGCTACGGAGAGAGAAGTGAGGCAGCTTTGGGGGGTGGGAAAGGGGTGAGGCGTGCTGGGGAAACGGGGATAACGGGGCGAAAAAAGGTGATTTGAGGGTATTTGGGTGGGTTTGGAGGAAAGCAAAGAGTGCTTGAGGGGCCCGTGAGCCGGCTCCCAATTCGCTCTTTAATTCCAATTAATATTTTCTCCCTTTGCCATTAACGAGCAGCACGGCCCGGCCCCGGTACCGGGAGCCGCTCCCCAAAGGGCGCGGTGCCCTCAGCCCGCCCCGGTAACAAAAACCCGAGAATTCGGAATAAAACACGCGCGGAGGGCCCGAGCCGGGCTCCGAGCGCTCCAACCCCGGCCCCAGGGAGTGTTTTAAAGGTAACCTCTGAACTTCTTGCGTTTTATTAACAATAAAACCCCACCACGGAGCGCAGATCGCCGGTTCTGCACCGCGAGTTCCCCGCTTACCTGCGGGTTTATAAACAGCGCGGGGCTTTTTTTCTGCTCGATAAGCAGAGATTAGGGGTAAAATCTCCCTGGCATTTCCTGAGTGTTGGTTAAAGCTGGGGGGACACGGCAGGAGCAGCGCAAGGAGAGGATTTTTTCCCCGTTTTCGCCTTTGGCATCTCGCAAAGTTTTCCCCCTGCGCGGAGCTTCCCCCTCGATTTGGGAATTGACTTTATTTTCCTCCTATCACAAATTCGTAATCACGGCGTATTAAAAAATAACTCCCGTCTCATCTTGAGCTCCGATTTTCTTCCCTACTCAGGATTATTTTCTTTTTCCCCTTAATAAATAACATTTTTCTCCCTTTTGCCTGTGGTTTAAACACCCGAATAACGAGAATGACCTCAAAATCAGGAATCAATTCCCTATTTTTTGGTTTAGTTGAAGTGATAAAAATACGGATAAAAACACCCGAAGTGAACAAAACCTCGGCGAGGGATGGGGGCGGTGGGGGTGGCAGCAGCCCAGCCCCGGGGCACGGAGTTGATAACAGCAATTGAGAGAATTGCGGGTGTCTCTTCCCTTCTTTCTTTCCAGTTTTTTAGATAAAATTTCATATTTTTTTTTTTAATATTTGGGAAAAGCCTCTTTCTGCAGTTTCCTTTCCACCTCGGCAGCTGAGGCGCTTTTCCCAGCCCCGTCCGGGTCTCTGCTCTCCGCATTCCTCTACCTCATTCCTCTTCAATTCCCGACTCACCAGGATTTTTTTTTATTATTTTTAAACTCTCACTATTATTATTATGTTTTAAAAATCCATTTATTTACTGCAAATGGCCAGAAACGATGAACATCCTGCGCGGCCGCCGGTGGAGGAGCCGAGACCATTTTTGCCCATCCCAGATATTATTATTATTATTATTATTATTATTATTATTATTATTATTATTATTATTATTATTATTATTATTATTATTAATTTCAGCCGCCGTTCCTGCAAACCCCCCGTCAGTTTGGAAAGGTGGACAGCGCTGGATGGAAAGGAAATTCCAAAATTTGAAATTCCCTTTCTGTTCCCCCTCTCTTGGCAAATCCGCAGCTACCGACGCCCAACGAGAGGAGCCGTTTTCCCTGCAGAAATCAGAAATTCCCATTACAGCTCCGAGACCCTCTGGCATCACTTCCCACTCTCCAGCGAGGACGGCGGTTTCGCCCACCAGATTATGCTTAAAAAAAAAAAGAGAGAAAAAAGAAACGTGGATTTTTATTTTTCCCCAAAAAAAAGTGGATTATTTTTGTTTTTTTCCAAAATAAAAGTGGATTTTTTTTTCCCCTCCTTATCCCAAAGTAGCAATTCAAGAAAGTGCAAAACCTTTGCCTCCCGCCGGGACAGACGGTGATTTTGTGATTTTTGGGTCTCAAAGCGCCTCTTTATTTTCTCTGATAGCGAACTTTAAAGAGGAGGGGTTGGAGCAAAGCCGTTGAGCAATTTCTCCCATTTTTTTCGGAATTCTCTCGGCTCCTCCAGCGTCTTCCAGCCCAGGAGCTTTGTGCCCATCTCATTTTCGCCTTTATTTTTCCAGTGCCAGGCGCTGCCACGGGGCATAAAATCAGCAAGAGTGCCGCAAAACGGGAGGTTTAAACTTATTTTTGACGGGAATTTCTGCTGGAAGGCAAATCCCGCTGGGTCTCGGGGATTTTAGGGGATTTTCACCCGGATTTTCGGGGAGGGGGAGGCAGCGACCCTCGGGACCCCCGCCCCTCACGGAGCCATTAAAAATGGGAAAAAACCCTCCAGAAAACCCAAACAAAGGCAGATTCACCCCAAAAAGAGTCGGGTTTGCAGCGCACCAGGGGAGAGGGGAGGGATGCCCCCATACCCGGGCAATCCCGGGGGATTTTGGGTGCTCCGGTGCCCTCCGGGTGTGCCAGGATGGACTCGAGGAGAGGCCACGAACACCAGAGTGGGGATGGGGGGCACCAATTCAGCAGCAGCACCCCCAAAACTGAGCAGAAGGCGCTGGGATGTGCCTAAACCTGGGTGTGCCCTGTGGGCACCTCACCCGGGTGTGCCAGGGTGTGCCCTGAGCGTGGCACAGAGGGATTTCCATCCACACAACAATTCCATATCCCCCAGCAGCTCCCTGCACCGAGGGCACTGCGGGGGGATGCTCTCTGTGGCCCTGAAAATGCAAAATGCCCTCTGAGATGCCCTCTGAAATGCCCTCTGAAAATGCAAAATGCTCTCGGAAATGCCCTCTGAAATTCCCTTTGAAATGCCCTCTGAGATGCCCTCTGAAATTCTCTGTGAAATGCCCTCTGAAAATACAAAATGCCCTCTGAGATGCCCTCTGAAAATGCCCTCTGAGATACCCTCTGAAATGCCCTCTGAAATGCCTTCTGAGATGCCCTCTGAAAATGCAAAATGCCCTCAGAGATGCCCTCTGAAACGCCCTCTGAAAATGCCTCCTGAACACACCCTCTGCGATGCCCTCTGCGATGCCCTCTGCGATGCCCTCCTGCAGCCCTGGGCACTCCCTGCCCTCTCCCCAAGGCCGAGGGGGTTTGGGAACCCTGCAGGACCCCAAAGAGGAGGAACCTGCAAATCCCTGTTTGGGTTTTTTAAGGAAATTCCCTTTTTTTTTTTGCCTGCCAGCTCAGAGGTGTGGGAGATGCAAAATTCCCCATTCCTCTCCCATCCCATTCCCCCCTCCCAGATTTTCCTGGGGATTTGGACCCAACCAGTTCCTCATTTTCTCATTTAACCCCAAAAGAGCTGAGCTGAAATATCCCATAAATAAAGGGGAGAAGCTCTGTAAGAAAGGCCACATTGGGGTCAAAGAGGATTTTTTGGTTTTTGAAGGATTTGCACTGAGATTACACTGAGTCCCCACAAACAGGGGGTTTAGACGAGCTGTGGGTTATTTTCTGTACACAATGCCCACACAATGGGGCCTAAATGTGTGTGGCTGCTGCTCTGGGACATTCAAACACAAAATTTTGTTTGCAAAAGTCCCAATCACCCCAAAATCTGGGGTGCAGCTGCCTGAGCAGATCACAGCCAGCACTGCCTGGCAGGTCTGGGGCAAGGGGAGAATCTCTGGAGCTGGGAGGTCTCTAAATAAATAAATAAATTTATTTATTTATAAATAACTTTCTCTTGGTGCCATCCCCCACTCCATGCATGGCATTTTTCTGCCTTCCCTGGGCACTTTTGCTGCTGCCTGGGCCAGGCTGTGCCAGCGCCTCTCCAGACAAAGAAATTGCCAACAAAAGCTGCATTTGGAAGCAGGTGGGTGCAGGCTGGAGGACAGAGAAGCTCCAAAGCCATGCCCAGGCTGTGCCAGCCTTGTTCAGGCAGCTCCTGCCCATCCTCATCCTCTGTCCTGGCTCCATCCTTGACCCCTCAGCCACACAAACCCTTCTGGCCTCGGGGCTGGAAAACCTCGTGGCTTCCTCCTGGCTGTGCCCAGCAAGAGCTTTCCTGCTTCAGGTGGAGGGTTTGGGAATTCAGGAGATTTTAATGGCTTTTTTGGGGATTTTCACCCCAAAGGCTGAGCAGAAGATCGATGTCATCAAAGGCACCTGTGTGACCCAGCAGCTTCAGGAGTAAAGGGCTTGAAGCCTGAAAATTTTATATCAGATTATCTCAGATGTGATGTTATCCTCAGCTTCAGCTCACCTCCAAACTGACATTAAAAAAAAACCAAAAAACCCCCAAACACAAACAGGAAAAATCCCACAAACCCCAAACATAAACTGAATACCAAAATTCCTTTTCTGTCCTGGCAGGGAGCTCTGTTTTATCCTGGTAAAATTGGGTGAAGTGTCCCCCCTGAGCAGAAGCTCGATGCCTTCAAAGGGCACTCATGTAACCCAGCAGTGTCAGGGGGAAAAGGCCTGAAAATAAGGAAATTTTATATCAGATTATCTCAGATGTGATGTTATCCTCAGCTCAACTCCAAACCAACACAAAAAAAAAAAAAAAAAACCAGAAAAAATCCCACAAACCCCAAATTTGAACCGAATACCAAAATCCCTTCTCTGCACTGGCAGGGAGCTGTGTTTTGTCCTCCTAAAATTGGGTGAAGTGTCCCCCCAGCACCTACCCCAGCTCAGCTGCCTGCTCCTCCTTGCAGCAGGTGCCTTTTTCTTTTTTCTCCTGCCTCAAAGGGCTTCGCTCTGGGCAGCCCTTTTGGAGAGCAGCTCTTGTAAGGGATGCCTGGCACGAACACGGCCTGATTACAGCCCAGCTCGTTAAAAAAATGTTCCCTAGGTACTGAAGGGGATAACAAGGATATTTAAACATTCCCAGCGTGCACCTTTAAGCAGCAGAAAATAAGGGAAATTGCCATCGTTTAATTCACTATTGCTCCTTTTGAACTCCCACTGGCTCTGCCTGCAATTGTTCCCCTTCTCAGAGCTGGGAGCTGCATCACAGCAGCACCAGGGCTGCAGGTCCAGAGGGCTGGGCACAGCAGGACCAGCTTCCCCACATGGCAAAAGGGCTGATGGAGCTGCTTTCCGTTGGGTTTTCAAAGATTTCCCTCAATAAGCCCAGAGCAGGCTCTGGGTTTGAGGCCCAGAGCCCCCAGTTTGTAATTACTCCTCTCTCATATTTTGCGTGTGCCAGGGAGAGGGAGAGGGGTGGAGCAGCGTTTCTTTTTTGTCTGTATCTCTGAGGAAGCTTTTTCCAAAGCGAGAGCAAAAAAAAAAAAAAAAATTAAAAAAAAAAATTAAATAAAAAAATCCACAGCTGGTGTTGGTGGATGAGACACTCAGCCGTGTTCTGGTAGGGGGGAAAAAAAGACAAAGTCTAATTTTAGATGTTCTGAAATGCTTACAACATGCATCCCTCCAACTGCCTGGCACGGGCACCAGTGGTTATTTCCACCCTGGAAATAAGGAGAGAGCAGGGAGCTGGGATTGGGCACCAGCTTCTCCCCAGGTGACCCCAAGGGATGTCCCCTGAGGGCCCTTCCTGCCCTGGGCACTGCCAGGCATCAAAATGTACAGGGCTCCTCTCATTTGGGGTGATTTTCTCACATTTTGGATTCACCAGAGCCCCTTTGGGAATGTCTCTATCACCTCAAAAAGCAGATTTGGGAATGTCCCCATGCCCCCAAAAATCAGCTTTGGGAATGGAGACAGCTTTGGGAATGTCTCCATCACCCCAAAGTCAGCTTTAGGAATGTCTCCATCCCCCAAAATTCCCATCCACAAAAATCGTCTCCATCACCCCAAATCTCCATCTCCCAAAAAGCAGCTTTGGGAATGTCTCCATACCCCAAAAAGCAACTTTGAGAATGTCTCCATTCCCCTAAAAAGCCCCTGTGGGAATGTCTCCATCCCCCAAAAATCCCTTTCCCAAAAATCCCCTCCATCTCCCCAATCTCCATTCCCAAAAAAGCAACTTTGGGAATGTCTCCATCCCCCCAAACTCAGCTTTGGGAATGTCTCCATCCCCCAAAATTCCCATCCATAAAAATCGTCTCCATCCCCCCAATCTCCATTCCCAAAAATCAGCTTTAGGAATGTCTCCATCACCCCAAAAATCAGCTTTAGGGATGTCTCCATCCCCCAAAATTCCCATCCACAAAAATTGTCTCCATCACCCCAAATCTCCATCCCCCAAAAATCAGCTTTGAGGATGTCTCCATCCCCCCAAAATCAGCTTTGGGAATGTATCCATTCCCCAAAAATCAGCTTTGGGGATGTCTCCATCCCCTAAAAATCCCATTCCCAAAAATCGTCTCCATCCCCCCAATATTCTCTCCCAAAAATCAGTTTTGGGAATGCCTCCATCTCCCAAAAATCAGCTTTGGGAGCCCCACTGGTGAAAACCCAAACCATGCTCTGCCAGGCCATTGTTTGACAAGCAGCTCATTGCTTCCACGAGGTTCTTCCCTCAAACCCTGTCACCCCCTCCCCATTTCCCCCAAGGTCCCCCTGCCAGCCCCTGGAGCCCCCTCCCAGATTTCCCTGGGGATTTTGCCCCAGACCCAACCAATTCCTCCTTTTCCCATTTAACCCCAGAAGAGCTGAGCTGGAACACCCCATAAACAGGGGAGAAACTTTAGGGAAAGCCAAACCCCCACTTTCCCACCCCAAACCGTGGCCAGGGGTGGCACAAAGAGCTCAGAGGGCTCAGGGCTGGGATTTTGCCCTCAGACCCAGCCAATTCCTCCTTTTCTCATTCAGCCCCAGATGGGGTTTATGGGATGTTTTGGGTTTATGGGATGTTTTCTGAGCTGAAACATCCCATAAACAGGGGAGAAACTTTAGGGAGAGCCAAATCCCCCCGGTCCCACCCCAAACCGTGGCCCAGGGGTGGCACAAAGAGCTCAGAGGGCTCAGGGCTGGGATTTTGCACCCAGACCCAACTAAATCCTCCTTTTCCCATTTAACCCCAGATGGGGTTTATGGGATGTTTTCTGAGCTGAAACATCCCATAAACAGGGGAGAATCTTTAGGGAGAGCCAAATCCCCACGTTCCCACCCCAAACTTTAGGGAGAGCCAAACCCCCACGTTCCCACCCCAAACCGTGGCCCAGGGGCAGCACAAAGAGCTCAGAGGGCTCAGGGCTGACATTTTGCACCCAGATCCAACCAATTCCTCCTTTTCTCATTTAACCCCAGAAGAGCTGAGCTGAAACACCCCATAAACAGAGGAGAATCTTTAGGGAGAGCCAAACCCCCACGTTCCCACCCCAAACTTTAGGGAGAGCCAAACCACCCACATTCCCACCCCAAACCGTGGCCCAGGGGTGGCACAAAGAGCTCAGAGGGCTCAGGGCTGGCATTCTGCACCCAGACCCAACTAAATCCTCCTTTTTCCATTTAACCCCAGATGGGGTTTATGGGATGTTTTGGGTTTATGGGTTTATGGGATCTTTTCTGAGCTGAAAAATCCCATAAACAGGGCAGAATCTTTAGGGAAACCAAACCCCCACGTTCCCACCCCAAACAGTGGCCAGGGGCAGCACAAAGAGCTCAGAGGGCTCAGGGCTGGGATTTTGCCCTCAGACCCAGCCAATTCCTCCTTTTCCCATTTAACCCCAGATGGGGTTTATGGGATGTTTTCTGAGCTGAAACATCCCATAAACAGGGGAGAAACTTTAGGGAGAGCCAAATCCCCACGTTCCCACCCCAAACCGTGGCCCAGGGGCGGCACAAAGAGCTCAGAGGGCTCAGGGCTGCAGCCCCAGCCCCAGCCCAGCCCCAGGGCAGGGTGAGGGTCTCAGCTTGCCCAGAAAATTCTCCTCCATTCTAGCAAATAACCTTTATGTGCAGGGACTGGCAAAGTTTTGCTTTCTCCCTCCAGGGTTAGGCGCAGCAGGAGCGACAGAGAAAGCCAGAGCTTGTAGGAGGTTCCTGGGCACAATAACCTCAGAGGAGTTTAGGTCTAAAGACTAAAAGGCTCTATTTACTTTCACTGACAAGGAACAATCTAAGCAGATGTCCTTTGATGGGATTAGTTATTAATCCTTGAATCATGGGTAAATGGGAAAATGATCCATTATTTTCTGCAAAATCCTTCACTGCTTTAGGTTTCAAGGATGGGGTGGGGGGTTGTTAGCTGAAAGGTCTCGACCTGGCTGTTTTGGACATTTTGAAAATGTATTTTTGCAGTTTGTGCTGTGGAGCGTGACTCTGAAACAAAATTAAAAATAAAATTAAGAAAAAGAGGTTTGATTCCAAGGGGTTTGATTCCACTAAGAGCCGAGAGCAGTGCACTGTGTCAGACACACTGGAGTGACGGGCTGGACATTGCTTGGGTAAACACTGGGAGGTTTATAATCATAATTAAAAATTAATATATAATATAATATAATATAATATAATATAATATAATATAATATAATATAATATAATATAATATAATATAATATAATATGGTGATGATAATAATGATAATGACAATAATAATAATAATAATAATAATAATAATAATAATAATAATAATAATAATCTTATTATTTATCCTTACCTTATTATTATAGTTTATTTTATAATAATAAGGATTATTATTATTATTATTATTATTATTATCATTATTATTACTACTATTATATGATAAGGATAAGGATAAGGATAAGGATAAGGATAAGGATAAGGATAAGGATAAGGATAAGGATACTTCTAATAGTAATAATGATTATGATGTTGATATTAACAATAATACTAAATTAATATGAAATAATTAATAAATAAATAAATTATTATTATGCCACCTCCAAAGCCCCTTCTCCAAACAGCTTTGAATGTTTGGATCAGCCCTGGGGCAAACAGAGCTGGCATTGCCCATCCTGAGGGCACACAGAGCTGGACTTGCCCATCCTGTGGGCCCACAGAGCTGGCATTGCCCATCCTGTGGGGAACAGAGCTGGCATTGCCCATCCTGTGGGCACACAGAGCTGGCATTGCCCATCCTGAGGGCAAGCAGAGCTGGCATTGCCCATCCTGAGGGCACACTGAGCTAGAATTGCCCATCCTGTGGGCACACAGAGCTGGCATTGCCCATCCTGAGGGCACACTGAGCTGGCATTGCCCATCCTGTGGGCACACAGAGCTGGCATTGCCCATCCTGAGGGCAAGCAGAGCTGGCATTGCCCATCCTGAGGGCACACTGAGCTAGAATTGCCCATCCTGTGGGCACACAGAGCTGGCATTGCCCATCCTGAGGGCACACTGAGCTGGCATTGCCCATCCTGAGGGCACACTGAGCTAGAATTGCCCATCCTGTGCCTTTCTGGGTGAACACCACCAGCCCCAGACAGACACAGCCCAGCCCTGCCTCCATGCAGGGAAAGCAGGAATAAACTCCCAATGAATAATTTACTCAGCTTTCTTTTGATTTGTTCTGATTGTGCACAGCAGTGCAGGCTCGGAGGGGGAAGCATGTTCTGATTAAAGATTTATACAGGGCCTATAATTTTGTTGTTGTTGCTTAAATCTACTTCAAAGTGTGAGCAGGGTGGGTGTAAAATAAACACTGTGCAGCAGCTGGGAGCTTTTGGAGGGGTGTGAGTGCACACACCAGGGCAAAGCTGTGATGCCACAGATGGAAACTTTGTGCTCTGCAAAGGGACTCTCCCAGGCCTGCTTCTCACGCCAAAGAATATAAAAAATAGATTGAAATCACCTCTATTCCCTCCAACTGCTGACTGCGGGTTCCTTCTGAGATGAGAGCACACCTCAAAAATTAAAAAATAATAATTGGGCTCTATACTTTTACTACTCTTTCGCTATTTCATTATTCTTTCACCATTCTTTTTCTATTCTTCTACTGTTCTTTGAGCACACAGAGAATAGTTTGTGGCTGCAGGGAGTGATTGGACCTGGAGCTGGAAGAGGATCTAAACAAAGATCATCCCATAGACAAATTTCAGCTTCCTCAGTTACTGAAACTTGGAAATGCAGGTGAGAAAAACTCCAGGGCAAAGGATTTTCTCTTTTTTTCCTCCCTTTTTGCCCTGGATGCCACATCCCTGGAGAGCAGAGAGCGTCCCTGGCACAAAGGGAGAGTGAGACAAAGAGAATCATCCCCATTGCCAAAAGTGCCTTTGATAAACCAGAATCATCCCCAAAAGTGCCTTTGATAAACCAGAATAATCCCCATTGCCAAAAGTGCCTTTGATAAACCAGAATCATCCCCAAAAGTGCCTTTGATGAACCAGAATCATTCCCATTGCCAAAAGTGCCTTTGATAAATGAGAATTTCCAAAAGTGCCTTTGATAAACCAAAATCATCCCCAAAAGTGCCTTTGATAAACCAGAATAATCCCTATTGCCAAAAGTGCCTTTGATAAACCAGAATTTCCAAAAGTGTCTTTGATAAACCAGAATCATCCCCAAAAGTGTCTTTGATAAACCAAAATCATCCCCAAAAGTGCCTTTGATAAACCAGAATTGTCCCCAAAAGTGCCTTTGATAAAGCAAAATCATTCCCAAAAGTGCCTTTGATAAACCAGAATTATTCCCCATCCCCAAAATTGCCTTTGATGAACCAGAATAATCCCCATTGCCAAAAGTGTCTTTGATAAACCAGAATCATCTCCAAAAGTGCCTTTGATAAACCAGAATCATTCCCAAAAGTGCCTTTGATAAACCAGAATAATTCCCATCCCCAAAAATGCCTCTGATGAACCCTCAGGGCTGCCATTCCCAGCTCCAGCCAGGGAAGAGCCAGAGCTTTTCCCAAGGGGCTCCCACAGCTCCCAGCCTGCTCCTTGGAAAAAGCAGATTGCATCAAAAATGGCATTTTCAGCAAAAAATGGGAATTTTGGGGCTGGATGACAGAGTTGGTACAAAGCCCTGCAAGGAGAAGCCCCTCAGAGCTGGGTGGATTTGATCCCACTTTTCAAACTGTCCTTTCCCAGGAGTGGGAAGCCAATCTCAGGGGTTTCTCCATTAACTAATTAATTAATTAATATAATAATTGTGGAGAAACATTATTATTATATTAAATAATATAATATAATATAATATAATATAATATAATGTAATATAATATAATATAATATAATATAATATAATATAATATAATATAATATAATATAATGTAATATATTACATTACATTACACTACATTACATTACACTACATTATATTATATTATATTATATTATATTATATTATATTATATTATATTATATTATATTATATTAATAGTATTATATTATAATTAATATAATTATAATAATTAATTATTATAATTACTATAATTAATAGTAATATTAATATAATAAATTATAATATTAATGTAATAATTATAATTATAATAATAGTCAAAATTATTATATAAATTAATATACCATTAAATAATAAAATTAATAATAATGATAATAATGATAATGATAATGATAATGATGATGATAATAATAATAGTATTAATAGTAATAATACTAATAATAGTAATAGTAATAGTAATAGTAATAGTAATAGTAATAGTAATAGTAATAATAATAATAATAATAATAATAATAATAATAATAATAATAATAATGTTTCTCCATTAGCAGCCTCAGAAGGCAAGATGGGGCTGGTCCAGGGCTGGTCCAGGGCTGATCCAGGTCCTGCATCACTCACACAGGCTGGAAATCCTGCAGGCTGCTCAGCAAACACTCAGGGCATGGTTTGGGTTGTGAGGAACAAAATCTCACCTCGTCCCACCCCCTGCCATGGCAGGGACACGTTCCATCATCCCAGGTTGTTCCAAGCCCTGTCCAGCCTGGCCTTGGACACTTCCAGGGATGGGGCAGCCCCAGCTTCTCTGGGCAGCTGGGTCAGGTCCTCACACCCTCACAGCCCAGAATTCCTTCCCAAATCCCATCCATGCCTGCCCTCCCCCTTGTCCTGTCCTGTGCAAACCCAGGGCACCACTGGGAATGTTCCTCTGTCTGCTCTGGGGTGCCCTGACCCCCAGGGAGCTCTGACTGGGACCCTCATCCATGGAGAAAGTTTCCTGAAATATTCCTGTGGTATATTTCCAGAATATACCACAATCCACAGAAGTGTGAAATAGATTATAGAGAGTAGTGCGGGTGCATCACTTGGTGAGAAATTGAGGTTTGGGGATTTTTAGTGTGCACAGAATGTCATCCTGGGTTTCTTCTTCATGGGTTTGGGTGGCAGTTTGTAATTGGGCAGAAAAGTCCCCATTGGGATCAGTAATTGGGTTAAAAGGGAAAATAATCCAGGTGCCAGTTCTTAACTGGATAGTTTGGTATTAAAAGACTTTGTAACAAAAGATCATTGCCCATTTTGTGCCCTCTAATGAAAAGCTGCAGAACTCATGGTTGTGGGGCTGATAATTTACTGATATTTACTGATAAATAATAAACACCTGAGTCCCTACATGAACTACTGCCTGGAGTGCCTTCAGTCCAGACCCAAACTGATACTGCCCCTTCAGGCCCTTGTCCAAAGTCCAGAGCCCCTTTAGGCCCTGGAAGGGGCTCTGAGGTCTCCCTGGAGCCTTCTCTAAGCTGAGCACCCCCAGCTCTCCCAGCCTGTTCCAGAGCAGAGGAGCTGCAGAGCCCTCAGATCATCTCTGTGGCCTCCCTGGGCTCACTGCAGCAGCTCCTTGTCCTCCCTGTGCTGGAGGCAGCTCTGCAGGGCAGGGTCTCAGCAGAGCAGAGGGGCAGAATCCCCCCTCACACGCTGCCCACGCTGCTGGGGATGAGCCCAGGGCAGTTTTGGCTTTCTGGGCTGCCAATGAACGTGCTCAGTTCATATCAGACACATCTCTGTGGATTTACTCCTTCCCAAGGAACTCATTCTAGACTGAGGAACTCAGGAATTCATTCCAGACTGAGGAATTCAGGAATCCATTCCAGAATGAGGAATTCAAGAATTCATTCTGGACTGATGAACCCATTCCAGACTGAGGAACCCAGGAATTTATTCTAGAAGGAGGAATTCAGAAATTCATTCTGGACTGAGGAATTCAGGAATTCATTCTGGACTGAGGAACTCAGGAATTCATTCCAGACTGAGGAATTCAGGAATTTGTTCCAGACTGAGGAATTCAGGAATTCATTCCAGACTGAGGAACTCAGGAACTTGTTCCAGACTGAGGAATTCAGGAATTCATTCCAGATTGAGGAAATCACTCCAGACTGAGGAACTTAGGCATTCATTCCAGACTGAGGAGCTCAGGAATTCATTCTGGACTGAGGAACTCAGGAATTTATTCCAGACGGAGGAATTCAGAAATTCATTCCAGGCTGAGGAATTCAGAAATTCATTCCAGACTGAGGAATTCAGGAACTCATTCTGGACTGAGGAATTCATTCGAGACTGAGGAGCTCAGGAATTCATTCCAGACTGAAGAATTCAGGAACTCATTTCAGACTGAGGAATTCAGAAGTTCATTCCAGACTGAGGAATTCAGGAATTTAGGAGCTCCCCAGCATTTGAGACAATGAGCAATGGAAACATCCCAAACTGACCCGAACCCCCCACACTGCATCCCCAAACCCTCGCACCCCTCGAACCCCATTTCCAGCCTCCCGGGCCCCGGTGATTGACAGCTGTCAATCAGCGCCGTGCAGCGCTGCGCTCTGCTGCCACCTGGCGGCCGCTGAGGGGAAACGCGCCCGGCCCGACCCCCAGAGCCCCCCGAACCCCACCCCGGGCTAGAAATTGTTAAAGGAAATAAACCCGGCCTAGAATTTGTTACAAGAAATAAACCCGGCCTAGAAATTGTTAAGGGAAATCAAAATCCAGCCTTGAATTTGTTACAGGAAATAAACCCGGGTTTGAATTTGTTAAAGGAAATATACCCTGCCTACAAATTGTTACAGGAAATAAATCTGGCTTCCAATTCATTAAAAGAAATAAACCCGGCCTAGAATTTGTTAAAGGAAATAAAAATCCGGCCTTGAATTTGTTACAGGAAATAAACCCAGCCTAGAATTTGTTACAGGAAAAAATCTGGCCTAGAATTTGTTAAAGGAAATAAGAACCCGGTTTGAATTTGTTAAAGGAAATAAACTCAGGTTTGAATTTGTTAAAGGAAATAAACCTGGCCTAGAATTTGTTAAAGGAAATAAAAACCCAGCTTAGAATTTGTTAAAGGAAATAAACCCAGCGTAGAGTTTGTTGGAGGAAATAAAAATGTGGTTTTGAACTTGTTAAAGTAAATAAACCTGGTTTTCAATTTGTTGAAGGAAATAAACCCAGTCTAGATTATGTTAAAGGAAATAAAAACCCAGTCAAGAACTTGTTACAGGAAATAAACCCGGCTTTGGATTTGTTACCAGAAATAAAAACCTGGCTTTGAATTCATTAAAGGAAATACAAACCCAGCCTAGAACTTGTTAAAGGAAATAAAAACCCGGCCTAGAGTTTGTTAAAGGAAATCAAAACTCGGCTTTGAATTTGTTAACCTGGTTTGAATTTGTTAAAGGAAACAAACCCGGCTTTGAATTTGGTACATTAAATAAACTCAGCCTAGAATTTGTTACAGGAAATAAACCCGGCTTCCAATTCATTAAAAGAAATAAACCCGGCCTAGAAATTGTTAAAGGAAATAAAAATTCGGCTTTGAATTTGTTAAAGGAAATATAAACGTGGCCTAGAATTTGTTAAAGCAAATAAACCTGGCCTAGAACTTGTTACAGGAAATAAAAACCTGGGTTTTAATTTAGTACCTGAAATAAACCCGGTTTTGAATTTGTGAAAATAAATAAAGCATCGGGGCTGGATGCTCCAACGCACCCCGGGACCCCTGGATGCTCCTCCCTCCCCTGCACCCCTTTTGCACTGATAAGGGGATTCTTGCACTGATAAGAACCTGGAGATGGAGCCCAGGGTGGCACCAGCACCTGGAGATGGAGCCCAGGGTGTCACCAGGACGTGGAGATGGAGCCCATGGTGTCACCAGAACCAGAACCTGGAGCCCAGGGTGTCACCAAGACCTGGAGATGGAGCCCAGGGTGTCACCAGGATCCTGAGATGGAGCCCAGGATGTCACCAGGACCCTGAGGTGGAGCTCAGGGTGGCACCAACACCTGGAGATGGAGCCCAGGATGTCACCAGAACCAGAACCTGGAGCCCAGGATGTCACCAGGACCTGGAGATGGAGCCCAGGATGTCACCAGGACATGGAGATGGAGCCCAGGATGTCACCAAGACCTGGAGATGGAGCCCAGGGCGGCACCAGGACCCTGAGATGGAGCCCAGGATGTCACCAGGACCTTGAGATGGAGCCCATGGTGCCACCAGAACCAGAACCTGGAGCCCAGGATGTCACCAGGAGTTGGAGATGGAGCCCAGGGTGGCACCAACACCTGGAGATGGAGCCCAGGATGTCACCAGAACCAGAACCTGGAGCCCAGGTTGTCACCAGGATGTCCCCAGTGTCACCCTGCTGGTCCCTGCCACACAGAGAGCAGGAAATAAAGAGCCAGAGGCGTGGAAAATTATCAGAAACGTGTATTTTTTTTTCTTTTTAATAGTAAACCTCTTTACAACAAATATAGTGAAAGAGTTTCCAAACAAAACTCATAAGAATTTCTCATGGTAATTATTATTATTATTATTATCATCATTTTTTTTAATATATTTTTTTTCTCCTTATTGTGGAATATACAATAACGCATCACCATACAGCACAAAAAAAGGAATATTGAAAAAACGAAAATCGACGTCTCAACCACGTGCTGCAGTCCCTGGGAAGGAGCCACTGATTGTCAAGGGAGGAGGGAGGGAGGGAATGGGACAGGGCATGGGGGGTTCCCAGCCAGGCCAGACCCCGAGGGTGCAAACACTTCAGAAAAGGTGGAATTAGCTGAAAATCGCGGTTAAAACATCACAAATTGTCGAAATAATCCCTCCCTCCCCTGCCGGGGCCGGTCCCGCTGCTCCTGCCCCGGTGCCCAATCCCTTGACTCGCACACACACCCACACACACCCACACACACGGCTGGAGGAGCATCAGGAAAAAAAACAGGTTAAAAATATATATATATTTATATATATATATATTATAGATACAGTTTCTCCCTTTTTTTTTTTTTTTTTTGTGGTTTTTTTTTCCCTTTTAAATTGCTTCTCAAAACAATAAATAAAACTCCTCGGGGGGGTGGGGAAGTGCACGTCCTGGTTTGTTTCTACCTGTGCAGCACCCTGGGGGGAGGATGCAGAGCTGCCTGTGCTGAGCAGGGACATCCAAGGAACCATCACACAGAGAAGCTGACTGGGGTGGGGAGGCATTTAGGATTTTTTAATTTTTTTTTTTTTATTATTTTAGTGCATTATTTAAAGGTCTATTCTATTTTACAAAAGGTTTTGCAGACAGCCCAGAGTTTGCTAACACCTACGTGCTTAACTGAGCTATGGGGAGCAGAGGGAGGCTGTGGGGGACAGCAGAGGGAGCAGCAGATGGTCCCCCCTTCTCCAGCAGCTCTGATTTGCCTGCAAATGCTTGGAAAGGGCCGTGGGGAGCAGGGGAGTGGTGGCCCAAGGTGGCCTTGGGGATGCCAGGAGCCCATGGAGAGCCTGGGGATGTTCCTGCAGCTCTGCAGAGGGAGGAGCTGGGCCAGTCGCAGGCAGCAGCACGAAAATCTCATTCTGAAAACCCATCTGAAGTGAAAAATCCCGCTCTGACCCCCAGCACAATGCTGGGGTGGGTGGGGGAGGCTGGGGGGAGACACAGCCACGCACCCCCACCCAGGGATGGGGATGTGGCAAATCCCTCATTCCCAAAAACCTTCCCAGCCTGGGATGGGGATATTGCCAATCCCTCATTCCCAAAAACCTTCCCAGCCTGGGATGGGGATATTGCCAATCCCTCGTTCCCAAAAACCTTCCCAGCCTGGGATGGGGATATTGCCAATCCCTCATTCCCAAAAACCTTCCCAGCCTGGGATGGGGATATTGCCAATCCCTCATTCCCAAAAACCTTCTCAGCCTGGGGGATATTGTCAATCCTTCAATTCCTGAAAACCTGGGGGATACTGAAAATCCTTGGTTCCAAAAACCTTCCCAGCCTGGGGGATATTACAAATCCCTCAATTCCCAGCCAGGGGAATATTGTCAATCCCTAAATTACCCCAAAAATCTTCCCAGCCTGGGGGATATTGCAAATCTTTTAATTCCCAGTTTGGGGGATATTGTCAATCTCTCAGTCCCCAAAAACCTTCTAAACCTGGGATGGGGATATTGCCAATCTCTCAGTTCCCAGCCTGGGGGATATTGCAAAACCTTCCCAGCCTGGGATGGGGATATTGTCAATCCCTCAGTTTCCATCCTGGGGAATATTGTCAATCCCTCAGCCCCCAAAAATCATCCCAGCCCAGGGGATATTGCAAATAACTCAGTCCCCAAAACCTTCCCAACCTGGGAATATTGACAATCCCTCAGTCCCCAAAACCTTCCCAGCCAGGGGAATATTGCAAATCCCTCAATTCCCCCCAAAACCTTCCCAACCTGGGGGACATTGTCAATCCTTCAGTTCCCAAAACCTTCCCAACCTGGGAATATTGTCAATCCTTCAGTCCCCAAAAACCTTCCCAGGATGGGGATATTGTCAACCCCTCAGTTCCTGCCACCTTCCCAGCCCGTTTGGAGCTGTTTTGGCACAGCCTGAGCCACACCACCCTCTTCTGGTTTAAACCCAGCACATCCCAAACAGGCAGAGAACGGAGCTTGGGAGGAAGATCCTCGGAAGAACCCGGGGTTTTCCCTGGCTGGGGAGAAGAGGGGAGCTGGAACCACCCTGCTCACTGCTCCAAGGTCCTGATTCCTGCTCAAAGCATGGCAGAGACCCAGAGCATCCCTGCCCAACCAAGAGATCCCCGTTTGAAAGCACCCCCGGGTGTGCTGAGCTCCCCAGAGCCATGGAGGTGTTGGGAATCCTGGGGAAAAGCAGCCCTGGAATGGAATATATCCCAATATCCCACTGCTGGATCCCAATATCCCACTGCCAAGTGGCTGCTCCTGGATCTGGGATATGGAAATTTGGGGAAAAGCAGCCCTGGAATTGAATATATCCCACTGCCAAGAGGCTGCTCATGAATCTGGAATGGAATATATCCCAATATCCCACTGCTGGATCTCAATATCCCACTGCTGGATCTGGGACATGGAAATTTGGAGAAAAGCAGCCCTGGAACTGAATATATCTCAATAACCCACTACTGGATCCCAATATCCCACTCCTGGATCTGGCACATGGAAATTTGGGGAAAAGTAGCCCTGGCATTGAATATATCTCAATATCCCACTGCTGGATCTCAATATCCCACTCCTGGATCTGGCACATGGAAATTTGGGGAAATTCAATATATCCCAATATCCCACTGCCAAATGGCTGCTCCTGGAGCTGGAATTGAATATATCCCAATATCCCACTCCTGGATCTGGGACATGGAAATCAGGAGAAAAGCAGCCCTGTAATTGAATATATCCCAATAACCCACTGCCAAATGGCTGCTCCTGGAGCTGGAATTGAATATATCCCAATATCCCACTGCCAAATGGCTGCTCCTGCATCTGGGAAATGGAAATTTGGGGAGCAGGGAGCCTGAGGAGGGGTGCAGGGGAAGAGCCAAGAGGGTTAAACAAGAAAATCGCTGTACAACTCAGCCATGTCCAAAGTCAGTATTATTACAATATACTCTGACAAAAATATAATCTCATTTCATATCAATACAACAAAAAAAAAAAACAAAACAAAAAAAAAAAACCCAAAACCAGTTTTCTGTACTGTTACCATTGCTAACAGATTGAAACTCGCTATTTACAGTTACAGTAGCCAGGTAAAATACTACAGGTGAGAGACCAGAGAGAGGAGGGGGCAGAGGGACAGAAGGGAGAGAAAATCACCAGGGAAAAGGGGGAAAATAAAGGGGGAAAGGCCCTCTTACATCCCAAATGTGGCTTCCTGCTTTGGACAAGGAAGGGTGGTGGATGGAGGTAGTGAAAACATAATACTTGGTTTGTGGGTCTGGTTGGGTTTTTTTTGTGGAAAAGAGAAAAAAAAAAAAAAAAAAGAGAGAGAGAAGTGAGTGAGAGGAGAAGGTGGAATAAAAGGATGAACACGGGAAACCAGAGCAAACCTTCAGCTGAAGCCCACTGTTAGACACAGCCCAGGAGAAGTGGATGGGGATGAATTTTCACTATTTTGGGTGGTGAAAATCCCCCAAACATCCCCAAATTGTGCCCCCAGCAGGAGGGAGGGGAGGCAGGATGTGGCAGAGCTGAGGAGGGGCTGGGAAATGCTCCTTCCCCAGCTGGTGGATGCTCTCCCCTCTCCCCAGGAGGGCAGAGGGGACCCCCAGAGCACCAAGTGCCCCTCAGCCCAGCCAAGCCTTGTCCCCAGAACTGGTGACAAACACCCCAAGATCCCAATTCACACCCCAAGTGATGGGGGGAAGAACCCCCCCCCCAGCCAAGCAACACAAGGGGAGGAAAAAGTGTAGGAAGTGAAATTTTCAAGGAAAAGGTGGGGATGTTTTTTTGTGAATTTGCTTTTTCCTTGGTTTGCTGACATTATTCTGGAGAGGAAGAGGGAAGTGAAAAGGGGGAAGGAAAAGGAAATATTTTCTTTCTCTTTGCCCCACTTTCCCCAGGCCCATCACCACCAGCTCTGGATTTAACACTTCCACTGCCCCCAGACCCCAACGTGGCAGCGGCCTCAGACACCCCACAGCAACAAACCCTTCTTCAGGGGACCCCCAGAGTGTCCCTGCCACAACCACAGCTCCCATGGGGGCTCAGGTGCCCCTGACACCCCCACAGGCACCGCCAGCCTGCCCCAGCACGAGCTCTTCATCCAAACACCCTGCACAGCCAGGCTCTGTCCCTGTCCCTGCACAGCCAGGCTCTCTGCTGCCACCAAACAACCCCCTGAGCAGGGCTCACCCTGTGCACGTGCTGACCACCTGATTCCAGCTGACCACCCAACCCCAGCTGATTCCAGCTGACCATTTGAGCCCAGCTGACCATCCAACCCCAGCTGACCATCCAACCTGAACTGACCATTTGAGCCCAGCTGACCATTCAACTCTAGCTGATCCCAGCTGACCACTCCAACCCCAGCTGACCATCCAACCCTAGCTGGCCACTCCACCCTAGGTCACCACCCAAGCCCAGCTGACCACCTGATTCCAGCTGCCCATCCAACCCCAGATGACCATCCAACCTCAACTGACTACCAGACTCCAGCTGACCATCCAACCCCAGCTGATTCCAGCTGACCACCCAACTCCAGCTGACCATCCAATTCAAGCTGACCATCCCATCCCAGCTGACCATCCAATTCAAGCTGACCATCCAACTCCAGCTGACCACTCCAACCCCAGCTGATTCCAGCTGACCACTCAACCCCAGCTGACCATCTAACCCCAGCTGACCATCCAATTCAAGCTGACCATCCAATTCAAGCTGACCACTCAACCCCAGCTCACCACCTGCAGAGCCCCCAGAGCAGGCAGGACCACCCCCACTGGTCCATCACCATCCTCACTGCTCCCAGGCAGCATTTTAGGCCCCTTTTAGTGCCCTTCCCACTATTTTAGGTGCTTATCCATCATTCAGGGTCCTGCTCCAACCCCAAATCTCCTGCAGGGCTGGGCAGGTGATTCCCACCCCATCCTTCTCCTACAGCTGCCAGCAGCAGCATCACCTGAGCCACACCCTGGGACCTCCTCCCTTCTTCCTCCCTTCGTGCTCCTCCTCCTCTCTGCACGCACCTCAGCCATCCCAGCCCACGGCAGAGCTCTGTGCCCCCCAAAGGATGAACCCCACACCGGAACAGAGACCCCAAAAACGGGCACAGACACGCCAAAAATGGGCACAGAGACCCCAAAACCCGGCACAGACACCCCAAAAATGGGCACAGAGACCCCAAAACCCGGCACAGACACCCCAAAAACGGGCACAGACACCCCAAACCCCAGCTTTGCCAAGCCCTGGGAAAGACCAGCCTCCCCAGGCCGGGGGTCACAGCCCCCCTGTGCCAGCCCCCCCGGCTCAGCCCCCTGGCACCCCTGGCACCCCGCGGGCAGGGGGCCGTGCCGCTGCCCCCACCCCGCCTTACCTGGGCTCAGGTGAGGGCTGGAGCATCCACAGAGAGAGAGTTTTAGAAGGTAAAAGATCAGAAACAGACTTTGGTTAAGTAACCACACGTTTAGAAAGGAATATATCAGTTTGGAAACATCTCAGTGCATACTTCTTATATGAAAATATACACAAATGTATTTCATTCTCCAAAAAAGGAACAATTAAAAACAAAAGCAAACTAGCCCAAACACAATATATTAGCTGTTTTTTTGTTGGTTTTTTTTTCTTTTTTTCTTGTTGTTGTCATCCTTTAAAATCTTTAACGCTACACTTTGTTCAGGTTACACTTTTTTTGTCTTTTTTTTGGTTTTTTTGTAAATGCTTTTTTTTTTCTTCATGCATTTTACACCTTTATAGCCTTTGAGAATAAATAAGCTCCATTTTGCTTCCACATCTCTAAAAACTGCAGCATTTTAACTATTGTCATTTAAATCGTGCAATTTTTTTTTTTGCAACACCCCTTTTTAAAAAATGGAAAATATATATATATATTTTAAAACTAAACCCTATACAACGCAAAAATTCCAAATTAAAAAAAAAATTATACACAATTGTAACTGTCAACAGTACAGATGAGCACGAGAAATAAAATTAGATCAGAAACATATTTATAGAAGCACAAAGGAGGGTGTTGGTTTCTTAGATTGTCATTCTTCTCGTTGTCTTTTGAAAATTAGGAGGAGTTTACCAGATACTACAGGCTGGGGGAGGGGGGAAATAAAGGATAATGACCCGGACAAAAAAAAAAAAATAGAATATAATAATAATAAAATAACCCCAAGCCCCCAGCAAAGTGAAGACCCCGACAAACAGCCCCCAAACCCTTTCACTGTGATGTGAGGCCAACGGCGTGTCTGACCTGGGCATGCCCACCTCCCCATGAGCCTGGCACAGCCCAGGGGCGTAGGTGCCAACCCAGAGCTGGACTTGCCCCTGGCACCAAGGCTGTCCTTGACCCTGGCACAGCCCAGAGTTGTTGGTACCAACCCAGAGCTGGGCCTGCCCCTGGCACCAACCCCGGGCTGTACCTGCCCCTGGCACAGCCCACAGCTGTATCTGCCTGTGGCACCAGAGCTGTACCCGCCCCTGGCACCAGAGCCATCCTTGCCCCTGGCACAGCCCAGAGCTGTAGGCACCAACTCAGAGCTGTACCTGCCCCTGGCATCAGCCCAGAGCTGCACTTGCCCCTGGCACCAGAGCTGTACCTGCCCATGGCACCAGCCCAGAGCCATCTTTGCCCCTGGCACCAGAGCTGTACCTGCCCCTGGCACCAGAGCCATCTTTGCCCTGGGCACAGCCCAGAGCCACAGGCACCAACCCAGAGCTGGACCTGCCCCTGGCATCAGCCCAGAGCTGCACTTGCCCCTGGCACCAGAGCCATCCTTGCCCCTGGCACCAGAGCCATCCTTGCCCCTGGCACCAGAGCTGTCCTTGCCCCTGGCACCAGAGCCATCCTTGCCCCTGGCACCAGAGCCATCCTTGCCCATGGCACCAGAGCCATCCTTGCCCATGGCACCAGAGCCATCCTTGCCCCTGGCACCAGAGCCATCCTTGCCCATGGCACCAGAGCCATCCTTGCCCATGGCACCAGAGCCATCCTTGCCCCTGGCACCAGAGCCATCCTTGCCCGTGGCACAGCCCAGGGAGCGTCGAGTGCTGCAGCTGCAGATCCAGCCGGGCAGATCTGACCCTGCATGTGCCCATCCCAGCGTTTGTCTCTTGGTTTCATGGTTCCAGCCTCTCAGCTTCCAGGCAGAAGTGTGAACTTGGGAGTCAGGGTGTGAAGTCAATGAGCAAAAATGGGTTTTTTTGGTTTTTTCCCCCCTCTCCTGACGGGCATTGAGATCTGGGGGGTCTCCACTGCTGCCTCCTCTCCGGGGTCTCTGAGCCAGCTGGGCCCTCCTGCCACGCTGCTCCCGTGGGGTTCCTTGGGTTGAGTTTATTTTTTGTGAAGAAAAACAAAAAATAAAATAAAATACAAAAAAAAACCCCCGAGAGCGATGAGACGTCATTATCCCGCCTAATTTCCAAAGCAAGGCCGTGCAAAGAGAGCTCAGTTGCGCGTCCAGGTACGTCCGGCGGGGCGGGCGAGGAAGACCACGGTCCACAGCAGCTCTCCTGCTTCCCCAAGGGCTTGGCAGGGATGAGGGGGGAAGGAAGATCAGCTCCTGGTGCTGGCATTGCAGAGGTGAGAGCCCAGCGTGTCCCTGGTGCCCGCTGGGCGTGGCTGGGGAGGGGGCACGGGGGGGTTCAATGCACAAAACCTGCCAGGGGTCCTTTCCTCCTCTCATCCACCCAGAGCATGGAACAGGAGAGGGAATTCCAAACTGACGGCTGGAGAAGAATAAAGCTGTCATCTGTGGCAGGAATTTGGTCTTTGGAGGTGTGGAGGGGAGGGTTCTGTTTGCTGATCTGTCTCCATGCCTTGATCCACGAGCAGGGATGGTGCTGAGGGCACCCAGAACGCCGGCACTGCTGAGCACCCACCACCCTGAGCCACAAAACCAGCTCCTAATTCTCACCCAGCTCCTGAAGGATTTCCTCTCCTCCAACCACTCCCTTTGGGCAGCCCTGTTCATCCCACAATAATCATCAGCTTTTTTTTTTTTTTTTTTTGGTTTTGTTTTTCTAATTAGAAACTTTTTGGTTGGGAAAAGTTTGTAAAACCCCATCCATTTGGTTTTGCCCTCATCCTGGGAGGTTTTTATGCCATCTGCCTCATTCCAGGGCTGAGCTGGCTGCTGACACCTGGCAGAGGGATAAAGCCCAGCCTGACTCAGCTCCTCTCCCTTTGCTCTGCTTCAGGGTTGAGCTGAACCCCAGGAACCCCCAGCTCCTCCACAGCCCCCCCAAAGCTGGCCAAGCTCCAGCTGGCAAAGGTGGCACCTGGGCAGGTTTGGTGCCAGTTTGGGACTGTCAGCCTTGGGGTGGCCCTGCACAGGGTGACAGGGCAGCAGGCTGGGAGGGGACACCAGCACGAGCACCTGCAGGGACAGAGCCCATCCCTAACGGCAATGCCAGCCAGGAACGGCCCCTTCTCCTCCAAACCCTCCAGGAACGGTTCCTTCTCCTCCAAACCCTCCAGGAACGGTTCCTTCTCCTCCAAACCCTCCAGGAACGGTTCCTTCTCCTCCAAACCCTCCAGGAACGGTTCCTTCTCCTCCAAACCCTCCAGGAACGGTTCCTTCTCCTCCAAACCCTCCAGGAACGGCTCCTTCTCCTCCAAACCCTCCAGGAACGGTTCCTTCTCCTCCAAACCCTCCAACCATGAGCAGGTTGATGCATTTTGGGATCAGGGCACCAACACCCATCCCTGGGAAATTGCCAGAGCAAGTGGCAGCATGAGGAAATCCCTCAGTTTTTCCTTTTTCCTTCCACCAAATCACTGCTGAAGGAGATTTTCTGCACAGCTCACTGTTGCCTTTTGAGGCCTAGAAACCTTCAGGCAAAATCTCATTTTAGGATCGTTACTTCAGTTGCATCTTTCAGTAAAAAAATAATTTCTTCCCATTTTCCTGATTTAAAGCTTTGGCCCATGTGCAACATTTCTCAAATGTTTTTATGGACGTTGTTTGCTAAAACCCCTAATTTTCTCTCCAAACCAGCACTAAAATCCCTTCTCCACACACCTGCTGTGCCCAGGTGGGGGTGAGGGAAACAGGAACTCCAGTGTTCCAGTGACCCTGGTGAGGAACAGTGGAGTTCCCTGCTCGGGTAGGAAATGGGACTGTCATGCAAATGGGACTAAGCCTTAAAAATCTCCCTCTTCTTCCTCCTGATGCAGCTTCCCTGAAGCAGGCTGTGGATGTGGCTGCATCCCTGAGCCGCTCCTCACCTCCCTTCCCAGCTGGTGCAGGAAAACCCTTCTGAAGGAAAACCCTTCCGGAGGAAAACACTTCTGGAGGAAAACCCTTCTGGAGGAAAACCCTTTTGAAGGAAAACACTTCTGGAGGAAAACCCTTTTGAAGGAAAACACTTCTGGAGGAAAACACTTCTGGAGGAAAACACTTCTGGAGGAAAACCCTTATGGAGGAAAACCCTTATGGAGGAAAATCCTTCTGGAGGAAAACCCTTCTGGAGGAAAGCCCTTCTGTAGAAAAACCTGTGCCTACCAAAGCCCTTCAAGCTTCCAGAGAGCTGCCTCATGTCTGACCTGCCCCTCCCTGCACGGGCAGCCACAGGAATGGCCAGGAAGGTGCATTTTGGGGTGCTCTGTGCCCCATCTCCCCCCAGAGCCCATCCTGCTGCAGGTGCTCTGCTTAGGGCTGGGCTCCCACCTCCCAAGGGGTCCCTGCTGGTCCTCAGGGGAGCATCCCTGGGCTTGGTGAGCACACCTTCACCCCCCTGCAGCCCCCACTCCCCCAGCCCTGGCCCGGATGCCCTGCATGCGTCCCTGCTGCTGTGCTAGAATGAATGCCTACAAAATCCTAAAGCTATTTCTCAGGCAGTTTATGATAACATCCCCCCCCAACACCCCACACCCCATCACCCGTTTCACCCTCCCCCTGCCCTTCTGCCAGCCCCTCTGCGGCTCGCTGGTTATGTGACCCAGGTATCCAAGCGCATGCGCTTTACGGAGGGGCTCTCCCCCTCGGGCTCGCCGCTGGCTCGCAGGAGACCCAGGGAGGAGCCAAAATCGGGCCGGGCGGGGTCGTCGCGCTCGCTGCTGCCCTCGTAGGAGCTGGTGTTGCTGCTGAGGCTGTCGACGGGCGAGCGGCCGGTGGGCTCGTGGCGGGGCTGGTGGGGGAAGGTGCTCAGCGGGGTGGCAGTGTTCCTCTCGCGGTTGGGCGACACGGGCTCCGACTTGATGCTGATGTTGGGGTTGGTGTTGACAGTCAACGTGGTGGTGTGGGATAAGTGACTCCCTTGTCTGGGTGGGGGAGAGGGTGGGAAGGGAGGAGGAGGAGGAGGAGGAGGAGGAAGGGGGAGAAAAAGATGGAGGAGGAGATAATGGGAAATCGCTCATTATTATCTTTTTGGTGGCCTTCTACCTTCCAGCGCACACAATTCAGAAATTTCACACACCACCATCCGTCCATCCATCCATCCATCCATCCCTCCTTCCATCCATCCATCCATCCATCATCCATCCATCCATCCATCATCCATCCATCATCCATCCATCCCTGCATCCATCCATCCATCCATCCATCATCCATCCATGATTCCATCCATCCATCCATCATCCATCCATCCATCCATCCATCCATCATCCATCCATCCATCCATCATCCATCCATCATCCATCCATCCCTGCATCCATCCATCCATCCATCCATCATCCATCCATGATTCCATCCATCCATCCATCCATCCATCCATCCATCCATCATCCATCCATCATCCATCCATCATCCATCCATCCATCCATCCATCATCCATCCATCCATCCATCCATCATCCATCCATCCATCCTCCATCCATCCATGATTCCATCCATCCTCCATCCATCCATCCTCCATCCATCCTCCATCCATCCATCCATCCATCCATCCATCCATCCATCCATCCATCCTCCATCCATCCATCCATCATCCATCCATCCATGATTCCATCCATGATTCCATCCATCCATCCATCCATCCATCCATCCATCATCCATCCATCTATCCATCATCCATCCATCATCCATCCATCCATCCATCCATCCATCCATCCATCCATCCATCATCCGTCCATCCATCCATCCATCCATCCATCCATCATCCATCCATCCATCCATCCATGATGGAAATGTGGCTTTGGCTAAGTGGTTGGGGCACTCATTGAATCTCCCTCTTAAATTCCTATCTTTCTTTGTCCCATGGTCTCAATGTGATCACGGGCAAGTGGCCTAAATTTTTCTTTTGACTGTGGGTGAGTGCTTTATTCCAGAGTAAAAGCAGATCCACACCAGAAATCCTGCTCTAAGGTGGAAGTGCCTGTATTTTCTGCCCTGGAGAAAATCAATCTTTTTGCAACTTTAAAAGCCACTTTCCTCTATTCCAGGCACCCTATCCTGCAATGTCCATCCCATCCGGCCCTACCTGTTCCCAGCTCCCCCCAGGTGAGTGCAGGCATCAATCCCACAGTGGACAGGCAGAAGGATGAGGCTCTGGGAGCATCCCCAAATACCCTGATCCCAGCCAGGGACTCTGGGTCACCCTTGGAGCCACAGGGACAGCACTGCCCAAAGCTCCCAGCTGTTCTGGGCACACAGCTCCTGCCCCCAGGAACACAGCGTGGACCCACCAGGGCCTGGCACTGGGAGCCTGGAGAACACAGAGGGCTCTCCCAGCACCCTGGGGCTCTGCAGGTGTGGCACCCCCAGAGGAACTGCCCATTTCCCTCTGGTGTCACTCACATTAAGTTTCCTAGTGACACCGGGACCAGGTGCTGCTGCTGCGGCTGCTGCTGCGGCTGCTGCTGCTGCTGCTGTTGCTGTTGTTGCTGCTGCTGCTGCTGTTGCTGCTGCTGCTGCTGTTGCTGCTGCTGCTGCTGCTGCCAGGCAGAGATGTTGCCAAGGGACAGCCCTCCAGGTGAGCTGAAGGCTGGCAGCGAGGAGAGCTCAGCGCTCGTCAGCTGATAATCTGCAAGGGAGGAGCCCTGCAGTGAATTCCAGGTCAAAGCTGCCCCCAGAGTGCCCTGAGCACTGAGGGAGGATGGACACACACCAGAGACACAAACACACGGTGAATGGGGTGTCTGTGGCAGAGCACACAGCTCCTGAGTGCATGGTTTGTGTTGGAGTCACAAAATCAATCAGGCTGGAAAGACCTCTGAGATCCAGTTCAATCTATGACCAAACACTGCATCAGCAAAGAGACATTTAAAGGCCATCTAGTCCAACATGCAGGGACATTCTCACTATCCCAGACTGCTCCCTGTTCAACCTGGCCTGGGACACCTCCAGCAATGGGGCAGCCAGAGCTCCTGTGGGCACCCTGTGCCAGCACCTCCCCACCCTCAGTGTGAACAATTCCCTCCTTCCATCCAATTCCCTCCTTGTATCCAATTCCCTCCTTCCATCCAATTCCCTCCTTCTATCCAACTCCCTCCTTAAATCCACTTCTCCTCCACCCAGAGGGTGCTGCTGGCAGGACCTGCCCCCTCCACACCACCCCCAGTGCCCCTGGCACAGCAGTGCCCATGGTAGCTGTGTCTGGATACCCCAAGAAAGGGCCATGAACACGTGAGACCCCCAGAGCCCCCTCCAGCCAAATGTACAGAGTCAGACACAGCTCCTGCCCCGCTGGGGCAGCAAATCTGGCAGCTGGCACCCACCTGGGCCTTGGCACCCTCACCTGGGCGTGAGCACCCTCACCTGGGTTTGGACACCTTCATCCGTGCATGGGCATCCCCACTTGTGTCTGGGGCATCCCAACCTGTACCTGGGGCATCCCCACCCTTACCTGAGGCATGCCCACCTGTATCTGGGCATACCCACCTGTATCTGGGCACCCTCATCTGTGCCCGGGGTATCCCCACGTGGGGCATCCCCATCTGTACCTGGGGCACCCCCACCTGTACCTGGGGCATCCCCACCTTTGCTTGGGCACCCTCACCTATACCTGGGCACCCTCATCTGTTCCCAGGGCATCCCCACCTGTACCTGGGCACCCTCACCTGTACCTGGGGCACCCTCACCTGTACCTGGGCACCCTCACCTGTACCTGGGGCACCCTCACCTGTACCTGGGGCACCCCCACCTGTACCTGGGCACCCTCACCTGTACCTGGGGCACCCTCACCTGTACCTGGGCCGTACCGGGGACAGCCCCACGGCATGCGCCGTGTCCCGGGTGGCAGCAGGGGGCGCTCTCTGCCCGCCATGAGGACACGGGACTGTCACCGTGACCCCCCCCTCCACGGGCACCCCAGGACCCCCTTCCCCACGGTGTTGCCACCCATCCATGGGCACCCCGGGACCCTCCCCCACACTGTTCCACCCCCTCCATGGGCACTCCGGGACCTCCTCCCCTCATTGTTCCCACCCCTCCATGGGCATCCTATGCCCTGGTACCTCCTCCCCCATACTGTCCCCACCCCCTCCACAGGACCCCCACACTCCAGGACCCTTCCCCACATTGTTCCCACCCCCTCCACGGGCACTCCCCACCCCAGGACCTCCCCCCCCTCCCATTTGCAGGGCAATGCCTGTCCCATGCAGAACCCACTGGAAACCCCAGTGGGGCACCTCAAACCAGGGGGGATTTTACAAAGCTGGCCAGGGAGGGAAGTGCTGCTCCTTGAGGAGATGGTCAGACCTTGGTCAGCCGTGTCAGCCTGACACAGCCACCCAGCAAACCCTCCTCACCCCCTCTCCTCCCCCTTCCCAGCTCTAATTGTGGGTGTCTCGTGGTTTCAGCTGTCCCCACCCCAGCAGCACACACAGAGGTGGCTGTGCTGGTGCTGAACTGCTGCCAAATCCCCAGCACACCCCACCCAACACATCCTGGCACTGGGTTCCCTGCTCCATGCCCCCCTGCACTGCCTGGTCTGGTTTGGGAGCTCCTGACACTCCTGGCTGCCCCTCAGCCCCAGCAGGGCTGGAGCTGGAGCTGCCCCAGGTCACAGAGCTGGGGATGGGCAGGTTTGACACCCAGCACAGAGATGTGGGCAGAGCTCAGCTGCACCAGGCTGGAATCCTGGCAATGCCCACCCAGGCAATGCACACCCAGCTACCAGGTGAGTCCTGGGCAATGCTCCAGGCTGGGAGTTTGTCAGGGCATCTGCAGCATCACAGAATCACTGAATTATCTGGGCTGGAAAGGCTGTCCAGGACCATGGAGTCCAATTGTTCCCCCAGCACTGCCAAGGCCACCACTAAGCCATGTCCCCAAGTCACATCTGTTACAGTCACATCTCACAGTCACATCTGTTAAATCCCTCCAGCCATGGTGACACCACTACTGCCCCAAGGCACTGAGGTTCCAAGGCCTGAACACCTTTTCCACATAGAAATTTTCCCTAATATCCCACCTGAACCTCTCCTGGGGCCATTTCTCCTTGTCCTGCCCTTTGTCACCCAGGAGCAGAGCCCAATCTTGGCTGTCCCCCCCTGTCAGGGTGTTGTGGACAGTGACAAAGTCCCTCCAAACCTCCTTTTCTCCAGGCTGAGCCCCCTCAGCTCCTTGTGGAGGACTCCATGGCCTGGGACAGCCCTTCCAGCCTGGACAAAAGGAGGTTTGGAGGGACTTTGTCACTGACCACAACTCCCTGACCCTTCACAAATGAAGCCAATTCCTGCCCAGCTAACAGGGCAGCTCTGGCAGAACTGTCAGGTTCAGAGTTTGTACCCCACAGTGGTGCCCCCACAGCACCTGGGCAGCAACACAGCTCTGCCCATGGTCAGCTGAGAGCAAAAATAACTGCAGAGAGCAGAAACTGAGCTCTGAGCTGAATTACAGAGAGCTGATCCCTCCAGCCATGGTGACACCACCACTGCCCCAAGGCAGTGTGGTTCCAAGGCCTGAACACCTTTTCCACACAAAAATTTTCCCTAATATCCCACCTAAACCTCCCCTGGGGACATTTCTCCTTGTCCTGCCCTTTGTCACCCAGGAGCAGAGCCCAATCTTGGCTGTCCCCTCCTGTCAGGGAGTTGTGGACAGTGACAAAGTCCCTCCAAACCTCCTTTTCTCCAGGCTGAGCCCCCTCAGCTCCTTGTGGAGGACTCCATGGCCTGGGACAGCCCTTCCAGCCTGGACAAAAGGAGGTTTGGAGGGACTTTGTCACTGACCACAACTCCCTGACCCTTCACAAATGAAGCCAATTCCTGCCCAGCTAACAGGGCAGCTCTGGCAGAACTGTCAGGTTCAGAGTTTGTACCCCACCGTGGTGCCCCCACAGCACCTGGGCAGCAATACAGCTCTGCCCATGGTCAGCTGAGAGCAAAAATAACTGCAGAGAGCAGAAATTCAGGCTCCTCTGCTCTGAGCAGTGCACAGGCCTCAATTAAAACCTATTTTGGGGACTCTGGCTGGCTGCTAAACCACATGGTCACACAGGAGAGCAGCCCCATCACGCACAGCCAGCATCTCTGGGGCTGCACCTACTCATTAGGACAGGGAGTATCCAACTGCCACTTCTGCCTTCTCCCAGACAAGCAGCTTTTGGACATTTTTTGCCAATTTTTTTTCTCAGAACAAGTTGCACAGGCAGCCAGCAAGGCCTCAAAGTCTTGCTGGAGGTCTGACAGGTGAGAGATGAGCAATTCTTGTGTCTGGGCACTGTCACTGTCGCCTGGGGCTGCTTTCAATCCAGCACCCCAATCAGATGTGGCTGGGAGCAGGTTGGTTTGCATTCTTCCCAAACTTTTTGAGGGATTTTTTTGTCATTATTACAACACCCCCTGAGCTCTGAGAGCCTGGGGATGGGTGTAGCTGTAATTAGCATCCACAGCACAGTGCACTGGGCTGCACCAGCCCTCACAGCCCTGCTGGCTATGACAGTGAGCTCTCACCACTGACACAATGAATTTCTCTTGGTTTTAGTTCTGTGGAACCCTTGCACCATGTGCTGGCTGCCATGGAGAGCTCCAGGAGCATCACTGCAGCTGCTCAGGGAGCCCCAGTGATGTTCAGCAGCAGCACAATTCCTTCTGGGGCTAACTGAGACACCTGAGAGCTCTGCCCTGGCCAGGTCCTGTCTGTCTGTCTGTATCAGATCTCTGGCCTGGCCAGGTCTTGTCTGTCTGTCTGCCTGCTTAGAACTCTGCTCTGGCCAGGTCCTACCTGCTTAAAGCTCTTCTCTGGCCAGGTCCTGTCTGTCTGTGTCAGAGCTCTGCCCTAGACAGGTCCTGCCTGAGAGCTCTGCCCTGACTCCTGTGTCACAGCTCTGCTCTAGCCAGGTCCTGTCTGTCTGTCTGTATCAGATCTCTGGCCTGGCCAGGTCCTGTCTGTCTGTCTGCCTGTGTCAGAGCTCTGCCCTGGTCAGGTCCTGCCTGCTTAGAACTCTGCCCTGGCCAGGTCCTACTTGCTTAAAGCTCTGCCCTGGACAGGTCCTGTCTGTCTGTCTGTCTGCCTGTGTCAGAGCTCTGTCCTAGCCATGCCCTGTCTGTGTCAGATCTCTGCCCTGCCCATGTCTTACCTGTGTCAGCTCTGCCCTGGCCATGCACTGCTTAAAGCTTTACCTTGGCCGTGTCTCACCTGTGTCAGAGCTGTCCTGGCCATGTCTCACCTGCTTAGATCTCTCCCCCAGCCATGTCCCGCCTTAGATCTCTGTCCTGGCCATGCCCTGTCTGTGTCAGATCCCTGCCCTGGCCATGTCTCACCTGTGTCCTGGCCATGTCTTACCTGTGTTGTAGGCTGTGGGCATGGCAGAGAAGGGCAGCCCCTGTGTCAGCAGGCTCGGAGTGGCCACGGACACGACTGGTGTGGTCAGAGAGTGAGTTGCTTGAGAGACACCCAAGCGCTGTGTGTTTTGCTGTGGGAGCAAACAGGGAGGAAGTTAAAGCTCAGATGGTTGGATTGGGTCATTTTCAGGGGTTGTGGCCCCCCCAAACCCCCTGGGCATGCACTGAGGCTGAGCATGGAGAGCGTGGGACAGGTAGGATTGATCCTCTGGCCATTCCACACTGCAAAAAAAGCAAAGTACAAACCACACCAGCTACTGACACTCATGTGCAGGTCATGGCTGGGCTTCAGCCACCAGCACCAGCCATGCCCTGAGTGCATGGAAGGGGAAAGCACCAGGAGGCCTCAGACAATTCCTCACTGCTTTCAGAGTGAGCCTTGGAGTGACAAAGGCACCAAAGCAAACCAGAACCAGCAGAGCTGACATCTCCCTGCAGCTCTGGTGGCCAGGAACAAGCCCCTGCCTCAAAGGGAAGCTGAGGACACCAAGCACTGGCCTCAGGATTTTAAAGGGACTCTGGAATATCCCTAAACTCCAAGCCCAGTGCTCAGCAGCCTGCTGGCTCGGTGCCCTCCCAAGGTTTTGGTGACTCAGGTATTAACAGGTTCACCGTGGAAAAATTCTGCCCTTGCACCAGAGCACCCCAAGCTTCCCCCCTGGGTTTTCCAGGCAGTTATGTGGGCAGATCTATAGGTCAGATTCAGCCCTGTTTACAAGGCAGATAATCTGGGCTGTCTCTGCTGATCTGGTTTAAATCAGACTCAAGAGGCTTGACTCTAATCCCCAGCACCCAGCACACGTCACCCTGTGAAGACTGGGGCAGTGCCCAGCTTGAACCACGCCTGGCACCAGGGTGGAACTGAGGAACTGAGGGCTCCCAGGCTGGGCACACACACTGCAGAGCTCCCCCATGGCCAGGGAGACTCTCCTGGGACAAAGCTGGATGCTGGCACCCTGCCCTGGCCACCTGAGAGCACCTGGCTGTGCAGGATTTGCTGCCCCTGCACCCACACAGTGCCCAGCCCCGGGTGCCCCCAGTGGCCTGGGCAAGGAGATTAGCAGGGCTCTGAGTGCTAAAGCTCTGGGGGGCTGCAGGAGAAGGTTTTCCTGGCACACATCCTGCTGGCAGCCTGCCCTGGCCGTGCTGGGGGTTAAGGACATGGCACTGAATGTCCTCACAAAGGCACAGCCCTGTCCCTGTCCCTGTCCTGCCTGCATGAGACCAGGGGGATGCAGGGCCCACAGCCCCATCCCTTGTGCAGCCCCCACACCCCATCCCTTGTGCAGCTCCCACACCCCATCTCTTCTGCAGGGCTCACAGCCCCATCCCACCTGCTCCTCTCCGCAGGACCCACAGCCCCATTCTGCCCCTTTCCAGCCCCCACAGCCCCATATCCCTTCTGTCCCATATCCCATATCCCCCATGTCCAGTCCCCACAACTCCATCCCACCTGCCCCTCTCTGCAGCTCCCACACACGATCCCCTCTGCAGCCCCCACACCCCCACCTCTTGTGCCCCTCTCTGCAGCCCCCACAGCCCCATCCCTTCTGTCCCCCTTTGCAACCCCACAGCCCCATTCTGCCCCTCTCTGCGGCCCCATCCCTTGTGTCCCCCCTCTCTGCAGCCCCCACACCCATCCCTTGTACCAATCTCTGCATTCCCCACACCCCCATCCCCTGTGCCCCCTTTCCAGCCCCACACCCCCATCCCCTGTGGCCCCACAGTCCCATTCTGCCCCCCTCTGCAGCCCCCACAGCCCCATATCCCTCGTGCCCCTCTCTGCAGCCCCTACACCCCATCCCTTGTGTCCCCACACCCCCATCCCCTGTGCCCCCACAGTCCCATTCTGCCCCTCTCTGCAGCCCCCACAGCCCCACATCCCTTGTGTCCCCACAGCCCCATCCCCTGTGCCCCCACAGCCCCATCCCCCGTGCCCCCACAGCCCCACATCCCCCGTGCCCCTCTCTGCAGGGCCCTGTGCCATCCCTGGCGGGGCACAGGGACCAGTGTGGCACAGGCATACCAGCAGGGCAGGCTGTGCCAGCCCCAGGAAGCTCCCTGACACCCCAAGGTGAGTGTGGGCACTGCTGTCACTATTCCAACCCCCCGATTTTCACCACAATCCATGCAGGGAGGAGGTGAGCAAGCTGCCCCCCACACTGTGCCCACAGACAACACTCCCAGCTGGTACCAACCATGCAGCATGCTCCCAGGGCATGGACCCTGCTGGCTCCCAGGGCAGGGATCCAGGGCATGGACCCTGCTGCCCCTGCAGTGGTGGGAGTGGGGACAGAAATGGGGGGACACCTCTCTGAACGCTGGCAGGGAGGAAAGCGTGCCCAGAGCTGCAGGAGCAGCACTGAGGGTGCCAGGGCTGGGGCTGTGGGCGCTGGGGATGCACTGGAGGGATCCTGACCCATCTCACAGCTGCCTGGGGTGAGGTGGGAGCTGCCACTCGGAGAGAGGATCTGCTGGGTGGGTGGAGCAGTGTGGAGGGAGCAAAGGTTGGAGGAGCAGGGGGGATCTGTGGGGCACACACCCTGCAGCAGTGCCAAGGGGCCTGTGCCACCCTGGCCACATTTCATCACCCTCACTGGCATCCACCTCAATGCTGCCACCTTGATGGGGCGAGTGTCACAAACATCTTTTATGGAAAATCCTTTCCATAGGAATTTTCCTCCTGAGAAGCTGAGAGGCCTCAGGAACAAAATGTAAACAATGGTTATCTGCTGCTGTGAATGTAACAGGTGGATCTTGATTAGCCCATGTTAATTGTTTCTAATTAATGGCCAATCACAGTCAGCTGGCTCAGACAGACCATCCGAGCCACAAGCCTTTGTTATCATTCCTTCTTTTTCTATTCTTAGCCAGCCTTCTGATGAAATCCTTTCCTCTATTCCTTTAGTATAGTTTTAATATAATATAGATAATAAAATAATACATCAAGCCTTCTGAAACATGGAGTCAGATCCTCATCTCTTCCCTCATCCTCAGACCCCTGTGAACACCATCACAGGTGAGGACTTTTTTCACTTCAGGTTAATTCAGCCCAACAATTAAAACTGGAAATTCCAACCCCAGTGGATTTCCACCAATGCTCTGCAGTGTGCAGCCAGGGAATGGCCACAGGGATCAGGAATGAGCAGATGGGGAGTGGGGAAAAGACTGGTCCCCCTCCATACATGGGGAAACTGAGGCACGGAGATGCTGGAAGGGTTTGGGCACACAAAGAGCAGCAGAATTTGTGCCTGTCATGCCTGGCCCACCCCTGCCCTGGCCAGCAGTGTCTCAGTGCAGGCTGCCAGAGGAATATTGGCTTTCTCCTGTGCTTTTGGAGAGCTTTTCCCTGGCTGTGTGCTCTGCATCCTGCAGCAGCTCCTGCCCTTCCCTTGCTGGCCTGACCTGGCTCCCATCTGCCCTGCACCAGAATAGCAACAGAGCAGAGTGAATCCTTGCCACAAACAAGGTGGCATTCACTTTGCTGCCAGGGAGAGGAGGAAAAAAAAGCCATAAAAATAACACAGAAAACTGCCCCGTGCACAAGGGAGGTTTAGGGAGTGGATTTCCACGGGCTTTAAATAATATCTTTAATATGGGAAGAGCCTGATTTACTCCCTGTCTCTCATGTGCTGGCCATGGGCCAGGTCTCCCTGTGCTGCTGGCTCCAGCCAAGCCCCATGGGCAGCTCCAGGGCAGGGACAGTGCCCAGCTCAGCTCCACAGTCCCCAAAGGGACCCTGGCTGACCTCCCCAGGGGGACCAACACAGCAATTTTGGCCTTGGAGGAGAAACAGGCCCTTTGCAGCTCATGCCAGCTCTTTTTCCACAGGGAACTGGGTTTTCCTAAGAGCTGTTTTCCTCTAGATTTATTTTCTGCAGCAGCATCCAAGCTGGTGCCCACATCCCACCACAGGAGCCAGTGCCCACCCCTGTGTGTGCCCCACAGAGGGGACAAACAGCACAAGTGTCACCACACCATGCACACCCAGAGGGGAACTCACCAGAGCCAGGTGGTCCTCGGTCTGTGCAGGGGAGAGCAGGGAGAGAACCGAGAGCACTGTTAGCTCACCCAGCCCCCCCAGCAGCACTGTGCCCACTGGCACCTCACCCTCACCCCCACGGGGCACACACGGGCCAGGGTGGGGAATGGGACAAGGTTGGTGCCATCCCCGGGGCACAAACAGCTCAAATGGTGATTGGGAGAGGCTTGTGTCATCCATGGGGCAATGACGGCCAGGGTGGTGATTGGGAGAGGGTTTGTGCCATCCATGGGGCACACATGGGTCAGAGTGGTGATTGGGAGAGGGTTTGTACCATCCACAGGGCACAAATAGCTCAGAGTGGTGTTTGGTGTAGGGTTTGTACCAGCCATGGGCACACACGGGTCAGGGGGGTGACTGGGAGAGGTTTTGTGCCATTCATGGGGCACAAATAGCTCAGAGTGGTACCTGGTGTAAGGACTGTACCAGCCATAGGGGACAAACTGGCCAGGGTGGTGATTGGGAGAGGATCCATGGGGCACAAAGAGCTCAAAATGGTGTTTGAGAGAGGGTTTGTACCATCCATGGGGCACAAACTGGTCAGGGTGGTGACTGAGAGAGGGTTTGTGCCATCCATGGGGGACACACAGCTCAGATGGTGCCTGGCACAGAGTTTGCACCATCCATGGGGCACAGAGTGGCGAGAATGGTGATTGAGAGAGGGTTTGTACCATCCATGGGGCAAAAACAGATCAGGGTGGTGGCTGGGAGAGGGTTTGTACCCTGGTGCAGGGTTGGTACCAGCCATGGGGCACAACCAGCTCAGATGGTCCCTGGGGCAGGGTTTGTACCAGCCATGGGGCAATGCAGGTCAGGTGGTGCCTGGTGTAAGGTTTGCACCATCCATGGGGCACAAATTGGTGAGAATGGTGCCTGGTATTGGGGTTTGTACAATCCAAGGGGCACAAACAGCTCACATGGTGCTGGTACAGGGTTTGTACTATTCATCCAATCCAAGGGGCACACAGAGCTCAGATGGTGATTGGGAGAGGGTTTGTACCATCCAAGGGGCACACATAGCTCAGATGGTGACTGGGAGAGGATTTGCACCATCCATGGGGGACAACCAGGTCAGGGTGGTGACTGAGAGAGGGTTTGTACCATCCATGGGGCACACACAGCTCAGATGGTGCCTGGTACAGGGTTTGTACCATCCATGGAGCACAGAGAGCTCACAGTGATGCCTGGTACAGGGTTTGTACCATCCATAGGGCACACACAGCTGAGATGGTGCCTAGTACAGGGTTTGTACCATCCATGAAGCACAGAGAGCTCACAGTGATGCCTGGTACAGGTTTTGCACCATCCATAGGGCACACACAGCTCACAGTGGTGCCTGGTACAGGTTTTGCACCACCCATGGGGCACACAGAGCTCACAGTGGTGCTTGGGACAGGGTCTGCACCATCCATGGAGCACAGAGAGCTCACAGTGGTGCCTGGTACAGGTTTTGCACCATCCATGGGGCACACAGAGCTCACAGTGGTGCTTGGGACAGGGTCTGCACCATCCATAGGGCACACACTGCTGAGATGGTGCCTGGTACAGGTTTTGCACCATCCATAGGGCACACACTGCTGCAGGCACCAATCCCATCCTTCCCCCTCAGATCTCCCCACCACCACAGCCCCAAACCCCCCCGCTGGCAGCCCCTGCCAGCCCCTTGGTGCCCCCTGGCAGCCCCAGCAGGGCACAGGGCACTCACCAGGTGGTGCATCAGCCCCTTGCTGCCCTGCGAGGTGATGACCCGCAGGTCGGGCTTGCGGCTGTTGGGGGCCAGCTGCGCCCCGTGCGCCCCCGGGGGCGGAGGGGACTTGGCCGGGATGATCTTGCCCAGGCTGCTGCCGTTGGACACGGGCAGGAGCCCCGGAGAGGCCCTGGCACTCACGTAGCCGTTTCCTGCAGTGGGAAAAATGGGTGGTTTATGGTTGGCTTTTGGCAAATACTAAAATAAATATGATACGTGTTGTGTTAGAAAGTAATGCTGCATTAATTCTCTTAAGTAGTGTGTTAAATGTAGTTTTAGGTTATTAAAATTGTTAAAATACAAATTATGCTATGTAGGATACTTTTTTAAAGAAAGGACTTGCAGTGAGATAGCAGCCACAGGACACCTCAATCTTTCAGAGAAAATGAATTTATTGCCCATTTTCAGAAGAAATTAACTTCTTCCCGCCTCAAATGCGCTGTTAGGATTCAGAGGAAGAAGTTCACAATGACCAGACAGAATCCTGTGTTTGCATGGAATTTATGCATCATGTATGAGGTGTATGAATATGCAACAGGCTGGTTTTTTTAAGAGTTAATCCTTTCTTAACATGTGTCCTTCTTCAGGCTCATGATGCCCAGAAAAAGGCACCCAGACTGTCCATAACTCTTTGTCTCTGTTGTCTCATATTGTCCTAATTCAAATTGCCCAAATTATTATTACTCTAATTGTATTACTATTTTCATAACCATTTTATTACTAATAAACTATTAAAATTTTAAAAACAAGTGATTGGCGTTTTTCACCGGGGGCACAGAGAGGGAGCAGGTGAAGGTTGGTGATGGTGATGGACACGCTGAGCTGTGCTGCTGCACTGGGGCTCCATCAGCGCTCCAGTGTACGGGAAGATGGAACAGGGAAGCCTTATCAATATGATTAGCAAAAGATTTTGAGAATATAGAAACTATAAGTGAGATTGAAATGAAAGCAAGCTTTGAGATACCTTGAACTATTAGAAAATATTGATGTGGCTGAACTGAAGGTAATCCCCTTTTGATGGAACAACACCCTCTGCTTGCAGACAGGCCCAAGGGTCAGAGCAGACCCTGCAGCTTGGCAGAAGGGGCCCAGAGAGGAGTTTTTAGGCTTTAAAATGTAACACAGTGTGGTAATGTAATGATTCTTATAGGCTGTATGGAAATGCTATAGGATTTGTATATTGTACTAGATTGGTTAGTGAGAATTAGAATATTCAGCACAGAAGAAGATTTATTGTGTTGGAATGAGAACCTCGCCCTCTTACCCTTTTTACTCTCTTACCCTTTTTACTCCCTTACTCTCTCACCCTCTCACCCTCTCTCCCCCTCTCTTCTCTCAGCCTGCTCTGTGCCTGCAGCTCCCAGCAGGGCCCTGCACTTGGCCCTTTGCAATAAACCCCAAATTCCAAAAGGCCCCTGCACCCAGGCCCTTTGCAATAAACCCCAAATCCCAGCAGGGCCCTGCACCCAGGCCCTTTGCAATAAACCACAATTTCCAAGCCCTGGCTTCAGAGATCTCTGCTCTCCATCCATCCCAACCATCCTACACTCCATGACTGCTCCTCCTTATAGGAGAGCAGCACCTCAAAATCGCCCCCAAATCCCTCCTGCACCCCGGCAGGTTCCCCCCAGGACAGGCAGCAGCCCCTGAGCTCCCCATCCTGAAGGGACCCCCCTTTGGTTCCTGCAGAAACACCCAGCAAATCTCAGAGCCTGATGTGCAGCCGGGCTCCTTCCCTGCTCTGCTTGGGCACCACAGCCCTGCCAAGATGGGTAATTACTGGCAAATTCACTTTTAAGGTCTTTTTATGGTGCTGGGGCAGTGAAAAGGGGCTGTGGCACAGTGAGCACTCAGTTCACTGCTCCCACTGCCCCTTTGAAGATCTGAGGTTCTCTCCTCCTCCTCCTCCTGCTGCCCCACTTAAAGATTTTATGTGCAAAGAGAAGGGGAAAAAAAAAGAAGAAAGGAAAGGAAGAAAAAAAAAATAAAAAGGAAAAGATTTGATGAACATCAGGAAAGGAATAAATTGGATCAGATTACAGTTCTGATGAGGGCTGGTTTTTTTTCATGAATAGGCCCCAAAGATAGAAAGGCGTTCAGCAATCACCAGGATTCAGCCCTCACATTCACTGCACGTTAGACCGGGAAAAATAGGTCGCTGATTGCATTATTAATGACATGCACATCGAGCTGCAGCTGCATTTCACAGGGGCTGCTGCCACCAGCACTGCAGCCAGGGGAGCACAGCAAAATCCCTGCACCCCTGGGGCTGCCAGGGTGGGCACAGCGGGCACACGGGGTGGCACTGGGCACAGGGGGTGGTGATGCTCCCCTTGATCCCACAGATGGCACAGGGGTGGCAATGATGGCACAGGGGGTGGTAATGCTCTCCTTGATCCCACCCCCTGTGCCATCTGTGGGATCAGAGGAGAGTGGCACCAATGCTCCCCTTGATCCCACATATGGCACAGGGGGTGGCAATGATGGCACAGGGGTGGCAGTGATCCCACAGATGGCACAGTGGTGGCAATGTGCTGATCCCATAGACGGCACAGGGGGTGGCAATGATGGCACAGAGGGTGGCACTGATCCCCTTGATCCCACAGATGGCACAGGGGGTGGCAATGATGGCACAGGGGTGGCACTGATCCCCTTGATCCCACAGATGGCACAGAGGGCGGCAAGGATGGCACAGGGGGTGGCAATGATCTCCTTGATCCCACAGATGGCACAGAGGGCAGCAATGCCCCCCTTGGTCCCACAAGGGCACTGGCTTTTAGATTTATCAACAACAAAGGTGCAGAAATTCCTCAGGTGAGCTGCAGTGCTGGTGGCCATAGAAAAGCCAAAAGAAACATTAAACTCTTTGATATTTGTCGCAGACATCTTTTATGAAAAATCCCTTCCTTAGGATTTTTCCTCCTGAGAAGCTGAGGGGCCTCAGGAACAAAATGTAAACAATGGTTATCTGCTGCTGTGGGATGCAACAGGTGGGTCTGTGATTGGTCTCATGTGGTTGTTTCTAATTAATGGCCAATCACAGCCCAGCTATCTTGGACTCTGTGCCCGAGCCACAAGCCTTTGTTATCATTCTTTCCTATTCTGTTCTTAGCCAGCCTTCTGATGAAATCCTTTCTTCTATTCTTTTAGTACAGTTTTAATGTAATATATATCATAAAATAATAAATCAAGCCTTCTGAAACATGGAATCAGATCCTCATCTCTTCCCTCATCCTCAGACCCCTGTGAACACGGTCACAGATATTCTCCTTCCCAAGGCCATGGAAAAGCCAAAAGAAATAAAGAAATGTTAAATCCTTTGATATTCTCCTTCCCAAGGCATGGGTGCACACGGGGCTCTCGTGCTGACCCTGTTTGAGGCACTCTCTGGATCACTGTGGGCTGGGGTGTTCCCTGTGCTGGACTCTGGGTTCCAGTGCTGCCACCACTCACCCCCAAAGATGAGGGGTGGCCTTGGGCTGTCACTGCTGCTGTCACTGCCATGTGCACCCAGCATGGATCCAGCCACACACAGAAGGGCTGCACTCCCACCAGGACCCCCCAGCCAAGGGAAGGAGTCTAAAAGAGGAGCTGTGACCGTGTTCACAGGGGTCTGAGGATGAGGGAAGAGATGAGGATCTGACTCCATGTTTCAGAAGGCTTGATTTATTATTTTATGATATATATTTAAACTATACTAAAAGAATAGAAGAAAGGATTTCATCAGAAGGCTGGCTAAGAATAGAAAAAGAAAGAATGATAAAGGCTTGTGGCTTGGACTCTCTGTCTGAGCCAGCTGACTGTGATTGGCCATTAATTAGAAACAACTGTGTGAGACTAATTACAAATCTACCTGTTGCATTCCACAGCAGCAGATAACCACTGTTTACCTTTTGTTCCTGAGGCCTCTCAGCTTCTCAGAAAAGAAAGAAAGGATTTTTCATACAAGATGTCAGTGCCAGGAGCCCTCTGGGCAGCCTCTGCATCACCCTGGAGTGATTTGAGCAGGGACACCCAGGGCTCAGCAGCCCCCACGGGGCAGGGGTGGGAGCTGCGTGCCGAGGGTGGCACTGCCAGGGAGAGTGGGCACGATGCAGGGACACAGCACTGCAGGATCCGGCCAGAGGCACCCGCAGCTGATGACTCAGAGGCAGCAGGTGATCACTGAGTGCTGCAGAGACTGCAAGGGAGGAGGAGGAGGAGGAGGATGAGGAGGAAGAGATGTAGCAGGTATTTGAGACCTGCCAGAGCCACATCCCCTCCCAGAGGCACGAGGGGAGCCCCAGGGAGGGTGCAGGGGTCTGGGGCCAGCAGGGCTGTGGGGCTGGCCCTGCTGCTCAGCCCCATTTCCTGCAGTGGCAGCAGGAACGCAGGGAATGCTCGGGTGACGTCAATGCTGACATTCAGGGGCCCTGCCAAGCTCTGCACCCGCAGGGGCTGCTCCGACAGCTGACACGGGGGTGGATGGGGGCCCCAGAGCTGCCTGGGGGCTGGGGCACCATGGCCCCTTCCCTGTGCCCTCCAGGAGCAGCAAAGCTCCGTGCTGGGAGTCACTGAGACACTGCCCCACAAAGCACCCGGTGGGTTTTGCTCTGGCAAGAAATCCCTGTGGTGCTGGCACAGTGCTGCCCAGCACAGGGAAATGGTTATTCCTGGCAGAATCCAGAATCCAGAGCTACACAATGGCCCCTTCCCTGTGCCCTCAAGGATCAGCAAAGCTCCATGCTGAGTGATGGGAGACACTGCCCCACAAACCACCCTGGCAGGTTTGCTCTGGCAAGAAATCCCTGTGGTGCTGGCACGAGGGAAATGGTTATTCCTGAATAACCCAGAATCCAGAGCTGCACAATGGCCCCTTCCCTGTGCCCTCAAGGAGCAGCAAAGCTCAGGACTGGTGCTGAGACAGCCCAGGGAGACACTGCCCCACAAAGCACCCTGCAGGTTTTGCTCTGTGAACAAATCCCCGTGGTGCTGCCCAGCACAGGGAAATGGCTGTTTCTGGCACAATCCAGAGTGCAGGGATGGGGTTGGGTGGCCACGGTGCTGCAAAACCACAACTGGTCCAACCCCACCCAAAAACCAGCGGGACCTGGCTCCAGTTGGGTTTTAACTGGGGCGATGTGGGATTCCACAGTGCTCTGTGCTGCCAGCTGGGCACCTACTGCAAAAAGGGGTGAGGAGTCAGGCTCAGGAGCTTTTGCTTCTGCCCTTGCCCTGGGATGGATGGCATCTACCCTGCCAAGCCTGGGAGCACTGCCAAGGCCAGTGCTGAGAGCAGCAGCTGCTTCCCAGCACTACCCAGGGCTGGCTCTGCTTTTTGGGCTGTGCCTGCACCAGCAGCGGCCCAACATCCTCAGCCTGCAGATGGCAGAGGCAGATGTGGGCAGGGAGATGTTGTTAGTGCATTTTACAGCTGAGGAGCTGAGCCACGAGGCCTGAGCCTCATTAGCACCGTGGCTCTCACAGTGGAAAAGGCCCTTAATGAGCTTCTTTTGCTTGCAGTAAAGTTCCTTTATAGGGCCCAAGCACGAGGAGGAGCTGGGTGTTAATTGATCAGAGAATTGGCAGCAGCAGCAGGAGCTGAACCCAGAGCCACTCAAATCCTGGTTTTTGGGGGTCACCTCCCTGCTCTGCAGCTCTCCCCAGAACCCTGGGTAGATGGAGACTCCTTGGTCACCGAAACCAGCACCCCCACCAAAGGCAGCCTGGAGCTCCACATGCCAACTCCTTGGCAAAACCTTCCCCAGTGCTTCCCCACGGGCTCAACAGCAAAGCAAAACCCTGTGGGAGGTGTGGGGAAAGCAGGAGGGCCCCATGGAGCCAGGCAGGGGCTGAAGGCTCCTTACTCACCCACGGGGCTTGGGCAGGCTCCGTTGGTGTTGTTCAGGTCTCCCCCAAGCATCGCCCCTGCAAAGCAAGAGGAGAGATGGCATCAGCACCAGGGCAGGAACATGGGGAGAATCCCTGCTTTTGGGGGGCCCAGAGCACGGTGGAGGGAGGCAGAGAAAGTCCTGGGCAAAAGGAGCAGCATTCCTGGTGATCAGGTTGGGAAATGTTATCCAGGCAGATCCGTTTCCTTTGGGAAGGAGCCAGCTGCACAGAGCCTGCTCCAAAGGAGGGAGGCAGCTTGGAAAACACTGCAGCTATTTTATTCCAAGCCCCCCTTTTGGGGGGGACACAGAGCTGGTGCTGCTGGGGGGAGAGAGAGCCCCAGCAGCATGACAGGAAATAAAATCCCCCCTGTAATGTTCACAGGGATGGAAACCATCCCACACTGCCAGGACACCACAGTGATCCCCACCCCCATCATCCCAACACCTGTACCAAAGCAATGAAATCCCCACCAAACTGGGAAAAACTGGACATTTTTATTCTCAAAAGGTTCACAGGGATGGACACCATCCCAAATTACCAGGACACCACAGTGATCCCAACTCCCATTGTCCCAACACTTGCAGCAAAGCAATGAAATTCCCCACCAAACTGGGAAAAATTGGACATTTTTATTCCCAAAAGGTTCACAGGGATGGACACCATCCCAAATTACCAGGACACCACAGTGATCCCAACTCCCATTGTCCCAACACCTGCAGCAAAGCAATGAAATCCCCCACCAGACTGAGAAAAACTGGACATTTTTATTCCCAAAAGGTTCACAGGGTCCCACACTGCTAGGACACCAGAGAGATCGCAACTCCTATTGCCCCAACACTTGCAGCAAAGTGCTGAAATTCCCCAGCAAACTGGGAAAAACTGGACATTTTTATTCCCAAAAGGTTCATACTGATGGAAACCATCCTACACTGCCAGGACACCAGAGAGATCCCAACTCCCATCATCCCAACACTTGCAGCAAAGCAATGAAATCCCCACCAAACTGGGAAAAACTGGACCTTTTTATTCCCCAAAAAACCAGAACGTTTTGCCTCCCCTGGAAGAAGACTCGCTCTTTCTTCTGCCTTGTTCTGAGTTATTTCTGACAGCCACCGATTCCCCAGCCGGGGCTGCCTGACCGCGGCTGCAGCCAAGAGGCGGCGCGGAGGCTGCGGAGCTGCGACCGCAGTCAAGCCGGAGCCCCGGGCTGGCCAACAGGGGGCTGTGGGTGCCAAACCCCACCTCCGAGCACCGCCCAGCCCTTCCCCAGGCAGATGGAGAAACCTGAGACACCGATCTGGATCCAGCCCGCGGCTCTCGGCGAGCCCCTGGAAGCTGGAGGAGGCTGGGAGGGCTGAGCTGAGGGAAGAAGTTACTCCTCATATGGTCCTAAAAAATTGTATGGCCTGAGGAAGGGTGGATGACCCCAGAGTGGTGCCCATGATGCCACAGAGGGCTCAGCTCCTTGGGTGAGTGATGCCAACCCACCCCCAGCCCTGTGCACCCTCCTTGGCTGCCCTTCTCCCACAGCATCCCCGAGCCAGCAGCACTGGAGGGCACCCACCCAGCCCTCACTGTGCATTCGCTTTGGAAACAACACAACCAGATAAAAAAATTTACGGGGAAAAAAAATGGATTTTTCCTAACATGCAAGGCCCTGGCTCCTATAGGCAGGATTTCTTCCGTGTCCCAGGCATCCCCCTGAAGGGATGGATGCAAAGCCAGAGGTTCCCTGTGCCTCCCATGTCCCACAGAAGAGGCTCCACCAGGGTTTTGTGGCTGTGCCCTGCTGTGGCACCCCAGAGTGGTGCCCATGGTGCCAGAGAGGGCTCAGCTCCTTGGATGAGTGATGCCAACCCACCCCCAGCCCTGTGCACCCTGCTTGGCTGCCCTTCTCCCACAAAATCCCCGAGCCAGCAGCACCAGGCACTGTCAGGGCACCCACCCAGCCCTCACTGTGCATTCACTTTGGAAACAACACAACCACCAAAAAAAAAATTTAGGGGAAAAAAAAAGGATTTTTTCTAGCATGCAAAGTCCTGGCTCCTATAAACAGGATTTCTCCTGTGTCCCAGGCAGGCAGTGAATGAGACACAGATGGCCAGACTTGGAACACCTCTGAGCTCACAACCACAAAATGATCCCCTGAAAGGAGCAGGGAGAGAGCTGGAAACAGCGAGCCCCCAGAGGGGTCTGCTCCACCAGGAAACCTCTGCTGCTCTCAGCTGAGGGGCCTCAGAGAGGGCAGGAGATCCCTGCAGCCTCAGCCATGGCTGCCTGTGCCTGAGGAGGGCTCTGCCACCCTGCCTGCAGTGAAACGCTGCTCTCTGGGACCAGTCCTGGAGCAGAATGAATCCTCTCTGCTCTCTGGGACCAGTCCTGGAGCAGAATGAATCCTGTCTGCTCTCTGGGACCAGTCCTGGAGCAGAATGAATCCTCTCTGCTCTCTGGGACCAGTCCTGGAGCAGAATTTCCCCTCTCTGCTCTCTGGGATCACTCCTGGAGCAGAATGAATCCTTTCTGCTCTCTGGGACCAGTCCTGGAGCAGAATTTCCCCTCTCCTGCAGCTCTGGGGTCTCATCCTGACACCTGAGTGCTGTGAGGCACCTTGGAGACTGTGGTGAGAGCAGTGAACAAACAAACTCTCTCTGAACCACAGTTCCTGCTGCATCCCATTCCTCCTGCTCACCCTGATCCAGCACAAACCTTCTGGAAGCATCTCCCAGCCTTCTCTCCCAACCCATCCTCTTTGCAAAGCTCCCCAGAGCTCTGAAAGCCTCAGGGGCCACAGCTGAGGACCCAATGTCCAGGTGGTCACTGGCACCAGCTCTGCCATTTGCAGCCTGGGTGACTTTTACAGCGGCATCCAAAATAGCAGAATATTATTTATGATCATAAAAGAGAGCCAGGCTGTGGTCACACATTGTCCTTGTCCCCTCTGCCACTGCAGGGTGACAACTGCTCTTCCCCAGCCTGTCCTGTGCCACCCATGGGCTGTCCCTGCTGGAAATGACTGCTCCTCAGATCTGTCAGCACAGCCACATGAGTAATCACCCACAGCCAACTGCAGGCAGCACAGCCCAACTCAGAACAGCCCTTTTTAGGCAGCCAGACCCATGTCACCAGAGTGCCACCAGCGAGCTGGGTGCCAGCAGCCACCCCCGAGCCTGGGCATGGTGCCAGGTGAGTCATCCTGCACTGCCCAACCCAACCCAACCCTGCAGGGATCCAACCCAGAGCCTGCAGGAATCCAGCTCTCAAAGAACCTAGGCAAGGTGGGGAGGTTGCCCTAAGTTTTGGGGCACAAACAGGGCATCCATGGCTGGCAGGAGGTCACACACACTGAGGGGCAGGCTCCTCAAACGTGCAGTGCTGTGCTCCAACCCACACTGGCACCCTGGGAGGGATGCAACACTGCCAGGGTGCTTCTGCCACCCACAGGTGCTGCAATGTGGACCTTGGGCAGGAGATGGAAGCAGCAGCGGTGTCCCCTCCCTCAGGGATGCCCCACTCTGGGTGCTGCAAGCCCAGCCAGCCACCCCAAGCCCAGGTATGGCTCCAGGTGGCTCATCCACCACTGCCCAACCCAACCCAGATCCTGCAGGGATCCCACTCAGATCCTGCAGGAATCCAACCCAGAGCCTGCAGGGATCCAGCTCTCAAACAGCCCTAGGTAAGGTGGGGAGGCTGCCCTCAGTTTGGGGCACAAAAAGGGCATCCATGGCTGGCAGGAGGGCAGGAGCACACACTGAGGTGCAGCAACACTTCCAGGGTGCTTCTGCCACCCACAGGTGCTGCAAAGTGGACCCTGGGCAGGAGATGGAAGCAGCAGCGGTGTCCCCTCCCTCAGGGATGCCCCACTCTGGGTGCTGCAAGCCCAGCAGGCAGGAATGATGAGGAGGTGAGTGTTGGGAAAGATGGAACAAGAAAGCCTTATCAATATGATTGTCTGGCAAAAGATTTTGAGAATATAGAAACTATAAGTGAGATTGAAATGAAAGGAAGCTTTGAAATATCTCAGTTACTGAACAAATGGAAAACAATGGTGTGGCCAGCTGAAGGTGATCCCCTTTTGATGGAACAACACCCTCTGCTTGCAGACAGGCCCAAGGGTCAGAGCAGACCCTGCCAGCTTGGCAGAAGGGGCCCAAAGAGGAGTTTTTAGGGTTTAAAATGCAACACAGTGTGGTAATGCAATGATTCTTACAGGCTGTATGTAAATGCTGTAGGATTTGTATATTGTACTAGATTGGTTAGTGAGAATCAGAATATTCAGCACAGAAGAAGATTTATTGTATTGTAATGGGAACTTTGCCCTCTTACCCCTTTTCACTCTCTTACCCCTTTTGCTCTCTTACCCCTTTTGCTCTCTCACCCTCTGACCCTCTCTACCCCTCTCTTCTCTTGGGCCTGCTCCGAGCTGTGGCTGCAGCTCCCAGCAGGGCCCTGCACCCAGGCCCTTTGCAATAAACCCCAAATCCCAGCAGGGCCCTGCACCCAGGCCCTTTGCAATAAACCCCAAATTCCAAAAGGTCTCTGCACTTGGCCCTTTACAATAAACCCCAAATTCCAGACCTGGCCTCAGAGATCTCTCATCTCCATCCATCCCAACCATCCAACCCCCGACACTCCCACAGCTGAGGGGCTCACCGTGGGTCTCACCTGCACTGGCTGGCCTCTGTGGCAGCCCTGGGGACACGGTGTTCCTCTGCAAGGCTGGCTGCTGTGGGGACAGGAGCCGGGGGTCTGTCAGCGAGGAGGTCACCAGGGACTGGGTGACCAGAGAGCTGCCAGGGTTGCTGAACTGCAGCGAGTTCTGGTTGGTCACCGGCACCGTCACGGGCATGGCGAAGTTCGGAGCGGGCACTGTGGACTGAACAGAGAGCAGGGGGTAAAGGGGAGCCGGGTTCCTGCAGGCCAAGGGGGACAGGCAGGCTCCTCAAACCTGCACTGCTGTGCTTGAACCCACTCTGGCACCTTGCAGGGGATGCACAAGAGCCCATTCCTCACCAGAAGAGTTCCTGCAGCACAGCACAGCTGCTGGACAGGGGGAAGAGTCAGGGTCCTCGAATGTGCAGTGCTGACCTACAATGCTGTGCTCAAACCCACTCTGGCACCTTGGGGGATGCCCCAGAGCCCAGTCCCCACCAGGGAACACCAGAAAGAGTTCCTGCAGCACAGCACAGCTGCTGGCCAAGGGAAGGACAGGCAGGCTCCTCAAACCTGCACTGCTGTGCTCAAACCCACACTGGCACTGTGGGGGGATGCACCAGAGCCCAGTTCCTCACCAAGGAACACCAGGAAGAGTTCCTGGAGCACAGCACAGCTGTGGTCACACAGCTGCTGGCCAAAGGGGGAGAGTCAGGCTCCTTAAACCTGCAGGGCTGACCTGCAGTGCTGTGCTCAAACCCACACTGGCACTCTGGGGGAAATGCACCAGAGCCCAGCTCCCCACAAGAAGAGTTCCTGGAGCACAGCACAGCTGCTGGCCAAAGGGGGAGAGTCAGGCTCCTCAAACCTGCAGCGCTGTGCTCCAACCCACTCTGGCACCTTGCAGGGGATGCACCAGGGCCCAGTTCCCCCCCAGGGAACACCAGCAAGAGCAATGGGCCATCCTCCTGGACATACCCAAACAACTGTTGTGGCCTCTTTTTCAGGCTGTATTTATTCACCCCTGTGTGCTCAGGACAGGCTGGGAGCAGCCCAGAGCATGAAGGTGGGCACCAGCCTGGTGGTCTGCCCCCACTAGCACTGATAACAGCCCAGCTGGGCACTACCCCTCACCCCAAGCAGGATTCTATTCTCTGTCCCGAAGCCAGCAGGAAGCCAGCAGTGGATCCCCATTCTGGTGGCCAAGCACTTGGTAAAGACTCATTTTGCTCCACAGAACCCCTGGGTCACTCTGAGATCCATCCTGTCCCCTCTGGGAGCTGCTGGGAAGGAGGAGCTGACCCCAGAGGATGCAGGAGCATCACTAAAGCTCTTTCCCTGGCTGCAGGTTGAGGACCAGCTTCACCTACCAGCGTCCCGTGGGAGCCGGAGCCGCTGTGATTATCCCAGCCGTTTGTCTTATGTCACTGATTTGCTCTTCCTTAACAGGAGCTGGCACCTGCTTAGAGGCTTTAGCACGGGCTTTGCTTAAGTCCCACTTTAATTTGCTCTGGGATGGAGAGGGAGAGCAGCCCAGCACTGAATGGGATCATCACAGAGCCAGAGTGGAACCCCAGTGAGGGAAGAGGGACTTGCAGCCCTTTCTCCTCCAAAAATCTGCTCCTCTATAGCTCCTGCTCCTTAGGTGAGAGAAGGGGATGGCAGGAAGGAGTAGGCCAGTGCTCACCCACGCCTCCCTGGCAGGAACTGTCCCCACCTGCCTCCCAAGGGCATCCTGTCCTTCAGAGATATCCCGTGGCTGCAGCCAAGCCGTGAGGGCAGCGGCTCCGAGCCTGCGCCCTCAGCAACTCCTACAGCACCAGGGAGAGCTGGAACACGGAGCCCTCCCTCTGCTCATCCTGCACGGCAGCAGGATCACGGGAAGAGGAGGAGGAGGAGGTGGAGGAAGGTTTCTTGGGCGTTGCACGAACACCGGAGCAGCGTTGTGTAATAAATCACTGCCAACGCGGCCGTGTGCCTTCAGAGCTCCCAGCGAGGGAGAGGAAGAGCTGCAGCTCCTCCACACCACACCATGAGCAGTGCCATGGTGGGGCTGTGAGGGAGAGGAAGGGCTGGAGCTCCTCCACGCCACACCATGAGCAGTGCCATGGTGGGGCTGTGAGGGAGAGGAAGGGCTGGAGCTCCTCCACACCATGAGCAGTGCCATGGTGGGGCTGTGAGGGAGAGGAAGAGCTGCAGCTCCTCCACACCACACCATGAGCAGTGCCATGGTGGGGCTGTGAGGGAGAGCAAGAGCTGCAGCTCCTCCACACCACACCATGAGCAGTGCCACGGTGGGGCTGTGAGGGAGAGGAAGGGCTGCAGCTCCTCCACACCACACCATGAGCAGTGCCGTGGTGGGGCTGTGAGGGAGAGGAAGGGCTGGAGTTCCTCCACACCACACCATGAGCAGTGCCATGGTGGGGCTGTGAGGGAGAGGAAGGGCTGGAGCTCCTCCACACCACACCATGAGCAGTGCCATGGTGGGGCTGTGAGGGAGAGGAAGAGCTGCAGCTCCTCCACACCACACCATGAGCAGTGCCATGGTGGGGCTGTGAGGGAGAGGAAGGGCTGCAGCTCCTCCATACCACACCATGAGCAGTGCCATGGTGGGGCTGTGAGGGAGAGGAAGGGCTGGAGCTCCTCCACACCACACCATGAGCAGTGCCGTGGTGGGGCTGTGAGGGAGAGGAAGGGCTGCAGCTCCTCCACACCACACCATGAGCAGTGCCATGGTGGGGCTGTGAGCTGATACAGCAGCCCAGGAGCTGAGATTTGCCTTAATGCACCTGCAGACAGGTGTGAGGCCGCCACTGCCCCGGCACAATGGCAGCTTGCACATGGCTCCAAAGTCTGGGGGAGAAGATGCACAAATCAGCCAAAATCCACCATTTCTGCTCTTGTTAGAAGGGAGGGCAAACACCAGAGGCAGAAGCCCCACGGGGCCCTTCGTTAGCAGACACAGCTGTCGTTAGGCTGCCCCTCTGGGTTAGTTCTGCTCACACACAAAACCAACCCAGCGTTAAAATGGAAAAGCGTCTCCTTCAACCACACACTCCACCTGCACTGCCCGGCCCCTTGCTGCCAGGGAGGTTTAGTGGGGGAGCCAGATGCTGTGCCTTGATGAGGAGCCACCCAGCACTTGAATGCCACCTGCTGAAAGGACCTCTGGGCACAGACTGTCCCTTTGGATTGGCCTGTCCGGATGATGGGAGCCTGCTCAGGGCCCTCCCTTTGTAGCAGACACGTTGTGAGGCTGAGCAGGCCCTGCTCATGAGGGCTCTGCACTAAGGACAAAGCTCAGGTGGCTTTTCAGCTTATTTTCCACCATGGCAGGTGCTGGAGGGGTGCATGTCCTGCTGGGGCTCTACTCCCACCCCACACACCCTGGCAGGGCGGGAATCTGCACCCCCCTAGAGAAACCAGGGAGGCTGAGGTAGATCCATGTCCTGACAGAGCTAATCCTGCCCTGAACCCCTCCCCTCGCTGTCACAGCAGAGCTGCAAGAGATCATCACCACCTGCACTTCCCTCCACCTCCTCAGCCCTCCCAGGTCTCAGGGCAGCCTCCTCACCCCCTCCACTCTGAGATCCAGGGGATCAAAATGCAGATTTTGGGATCCTTATCAAAACGCAGATTTTGGGATCCTTATCCAAATGCAGATTTTGGGATCCTTATCAAAACGCAGATTTTGGGATCCTTATCCAAATGCAGATTTTGGGATCCTTATCCAAATGCAGGTTTTGGGATCCTTATCAAAATACAGATTTTGGGATCCTTATCCAAATGCAGATTTTGGGATCCTTATCAAAATACAGATTTTGGGATCCTTATCCAAATGCAGATTTTGGGATCCTTATCCAAATGCAGGTTTTGGGATCCTTGCGAGGCTCGTGGAGCAACACAGCACTGAATCAGCAAAAAGAAATCCCAAAACCTGAAGATTTCACAAGGCCCAGCTCTCAACAAAAGCCAGAATTTTAACTTGTGGGGGCTTGCAAAGCACAGAAGGACAGATTATTTTGGGTGGGGCTGTGTGTGTGTGTCACTTTTGCTGTGCTGCATCCAGGCCTGGACAGGAGCCTCCCCCCTGCTCCCACAGCATTAATTACTGCTGCAGCAACTCGGGGCTAATCCCCTGAAGAGCCCTTGCCTGCATCAATAGTCTCTGCTCCCTTGAACTAACAACTAATTTGAAACGTGTCCCCCCTCCTCCTCCCGTCTCCTGACACAAATCCCTTTCAGCACTGTCCTGATGCCACCCCAGTGCCAGTGACAGCTCTGGGATCACAGGCTAAAACCTCCCTGGATTGCTGCCACAGCCACCAGCTGCCCTGAGGGCTCGGTGGATTTGGGGGGAATTAATGTGGAATAGCCCAAACCAAGCTGAGCTTTGCAGGGATGTGAGAGGTCGGCACTTGCCACCAGCTCACATGAACACTGGGATCTCAACCCAGACAAAAATCTGATTTTTTTGAGGAAAAGAGGGTGAAAAAGGAGATCCTGACCCAGTAGAGGAGATGAGACAAGCTGAACTGCCTGGCTAGAACCAAGGAGGGTCAGGAATGATTCTCCCAGGGAAGGGCACTCGAGAGCCAGGTGCATTCAGGGCTGCAGGGGCTGCTTGGCATCGGCTCCAAAGCAAAGCCATGCAAAATCCAAAATCCACCCCCCCATCACCTGGAGGCACCGGGGAGGGGACCGGGGGGTGCTGCAGGCCACCAGCTACTCACTGCGAGCCGGTAACTCTGCATCATTTTATCAAACTCCTCATCAATCTTTTTATATTTCTCCTCCGTCTGCGGGGTCAGAGCAAACACTTCGTCCCCCTCGGGGCTCTCGCACTCCCTGTGCTTCTTGTTCAGCGCCTGTTACGTGTGGGGGACACGGGGGGAGCAGGGACAGGGCGAGGGGAGGTCGAACAGAAGAGAAACAAAACAGAAAAGAACATATAATGAAGGATTTCCAGCCACGGGCAGGTACTTACACCATATCTCTTGAACAGGATATCCAGATCCTCGCTGCCTTTGCGGTATTTATCCTCCATCAAGGGGCTCTGGTCTATGGAGTCGTCGCCGTCGGGCTCTGGGCTGTCACAGCCGTTAAAACCTTTCTTTCTTAACGTCTGAAAACACAACCGGAACAGTCTGAGATGGGGAACAGGGGCAGCTCCCCATGGAAACCCAGGGCACCACTGGGAACGTTCCTCTGTCTGCTCTGGGGTGCCCTGACCCCCAGGGAGCTCTGGCTGTGACCCTCATCCATGGAGAAAGTTTCCTGAAATATTCCTGTGGTATATTTCCAGAATATACCACAATCCACAGAAGTGTGAAATAGATTATAGAGAGTAGTGCGGGTGCATCACTTGGTGAGAAATTGAGGTTTTGGGGTTTTTAGTATGTACAGGGTGTCATCCTGGGTTTCTTCTTCCTTCTTCTCCATGGGTTTGGGTGGCATTTTGTAATTGGGCAGAAAAGTCCCCATTGGGATCAGTTATTGGGTTAAAAGGGAAAATAATCCAGGTGTCAGCTCTTAATTGGATAGTTTAGTCTTAAAAGACCTTGTAACAAAAGATTATTGGCCATTTTGTGCCTTCTAATGAAAAGCTGCAGAACTCATGGTTGTGAGGCTGTTTTACTGGTAATAATAAACACCTGAGCGTTTATTTAAACATGAACTACCATCTCAAGTGCCTTCAATCCAGACACAGAGAAACCAACAACTGGTACCACCACAGGTCCTCCCAAGAACCTCCCCTGGACCAGGATTTGCCCCTGTACAAATCAACAGCATCACCCCAAGACATCAGTGACATCCATGGGGTTAAAAAATCAGGATACAGCCCCTGGGGTTTGATGCCAGCTTAGAAATTACAGCACGGGGAGCAACAGAGAGAAACTTCCTTGTTTTCAAAGGTTCTGTTCATACCAGGATTGAATCCAGCCATGCATAAACTCAGGACCCCCAAGAACCTCCCCTGGACCAGGAATTGCCGCTGCACAAATCAACATCACCCCAAGATGCTACTGACCTCCATGGGGTTAAAAAATCAGGATACAACCCCTGAGATTTGATGCCAGGGTGTCTCTAATTTAGGAATTACAGCACGGGGAGCAGCAGAGAGAAACTTCCTTGTTTTCAAAGGTTCTGTTTACACCAGGACTGAATTTGGCCCTGCATGAACTCAGGTTCCCCCAAGAACCTTCCCTGGCCTGCATGGACCAGGATTTGCCCCTGTACAAATCAACATCACCCCAAGATGTTGCTGAGCTCAGTGGGGTTAAAAAATCAGGATACAGCCCCTGGGGTTTGATGCCAGGGTGTCTCTAATTAAGGAATTACAGCATGGGGAGCAACAGAAAGAAACTTCCTTGTTTTGTATACCAGGACTGAATTTGGTCCTGCATGAACTCAGGACCCCCAAGAACCTCCCCTGGACCAGGATTTGCCCCTGTACAAATCAACGGCATCACCCCAAGACATCAGTGACCTCCATGGGGTTAAAAAATGAGGATATAGCCCCTGGGGTTTGATGCCAGCTTAGAAATTACAGCATGGGGAGCAACAGAGAGAAACTTCCTTGTTTTCAAAGGTTCTGTTCATACCAGGATTGAATCCAGCCATGCATAAACTCAGGACCCCCAAGAACATCCCCTGGACTAGGACTTGTCCTTGTACAAATCAACAGCATCACCCCAAGATGTTGCTGAGCTCAGTGGGGTTAAAAAATCAGGATACAGCCCCTGAGACTTGATGCCAGGGTGTCTCTAATTTGGAAATTACAGCATGGGGAGCAGCAGAGAGAAACTTCCTTGTTTTCAAAGGTTCTGTTTACACCAGGACTGAATTTGGCCCTGCATGAACTCAGGCATCTTTGTCACCTTCAGGTGCCACAACATCACAAAGGAGAAAAATAACCTTCATGCTCTTTGCTGTCCTGCAAAACTTAGGGAAAACCTACTTACAAACAGCCAGAGAGGAAAATAAACCCCGAAATTACAAGCAAGTTGTGCAATCTGACAGAATTTCCTGACAAAAGCAGACGAGTGGCATTTGCCAAACGCTAAGGTGCCACAGGAGGGGCATCACAGGACAGGGCAGGTGGCACAGTGACAGCTGGGGGTGACACAGGGGGTGCTGGTGGCAGCAAAGCCCACGCCAAGGCTGGGCTCACACACAGGAAAGGTTTGGGCACTGCTGCATCGAGGTAACGAGGTGAGACAGGAGGAGCCCAGGGAGCACAGGGCACAGTGACACCCCAACGTCCCTCTCTCATCTTCAGCAGCTCACTGAGATCCACTTTAAATCCTTCTATTTTCAACACACCAAAAGCAATTAAGGCATTATGATGGAACCAGCACTTGCCAACTCTTTTTTTCTTTTTTTGCAGGAGTCAAAGATACAGAATTTCCTGGAAGTCTTCATCCCTTTTCACGCCAAATTCAGCAGGGAAAAAGAAAAAAAAAAAAAAAAGTCTTGACAATTCTCTGTCTTCCTAAACAGCAACAAACATCTCAGTTCTGAGGCCAAAGCTTATTTGGGAGTGGCTCTTCAGCTACCTGAGAGCTCCAGGAAAGGAAACACAGGGCCTCTGGGGGAAATGAAAGTGCAGTGAATAAATCCCAGATGGGCTGGGAACGCTGCTGGCAGGATCTGCTCAGCACCACAGGTTGGGCTCCCTGGATCCTTTTGCAGGCAATGGGCACCACACCCAGCCCAGCCTGTTCTCCATCCAGCTGAACAATTTCACAATATTCTCCATTAAAATTGCTCCTTCCTGGGCCTTCCCAGCACCACTTTCACCCTCATTTCTGGATTCACAGAGGGGAAATGTTCTTGTTCACATACCAAAAAACTCCACTCACTCCTGACCATGGTGGTGTCTGGTGTCACCAGTAATTCCTGACACCTAATAATTATTAACTAATTATCTGATAATAATGATTATTAATAATTCTTATACCCAACATTAATATTATACCTAATATATTGTATTGTATTGTATTATATTGTATTGCATTGTAATATATTGTATTGTATTGTACTGTATTGTATTATATTGTATTATATTGTATTGTATTGCATTGTAATATATTATATTGTATTCTATTGTATTCTATTGTATTCTATTGTAATATATATTATATTATATTATATTATATTATATTATATTATATTATATTATATTATATTATATTACGTTACATTATATTATATTATTATATTGTATAATATATATTGTATAATATATATTGTATAATATTATATTGTATTATATTGTATTATATTGTATTACGTTATATTGTATTACATTATATTACATTATATTACATTATATTACATTATATTACATTATATTATATAAATATATTGTATTATAATAATAACTTGGTAATTCCTGGTGTCCCTAATTCCCGTCTGTAGAACAAGGCAATGGGAATCAGTCACTGCCATGAGCAGGAGATTCCCAGGCCTTTTTCTGCAGTTTCCTCAGGACTTTTCCCTATTAATTTTCTATTTTTGTACGTGTCCTTGTTTGTTCTCAGAACGGCCCAAAAGAGGAAGAGGTGCTGCTGCTGGGGAAGGAACAGCTTTGCTTTTTTTTGATTTTTTTTTTTCCTAAACCTTTTGTTTCGCCGATGCAGCCAAAAGACGGAAAGTTGAGCTTTTCTCTAAAAAAAAAAAAATAAGTTTTTTTTTTCTTTTTCTCTTTCAGAGGCAAAATGGAAACAAGTTGTTCCATGAGCAGGGAAGGAATGGAGCTGGGTTTCCTTCAGGCACTGCAGAAACTCTCTGGTGTCCAACACAGGGATGTGTCCACCCCAACACAATTCCCTTTGCAGGGACAGGAGCCGGAGCTCTCATTTCTGCTCTCCCATCCCTGCACGGGGATTGGGAAGGTAATTCGTCCAAAAAAATCCAAATCAAATCAAAATCAAAAAAATCAAAATTAAAAAAAAATTTAAAAATCAAATCAAAATTTAAAAAAATCAAAATTTAAAAAATCAGATCAAAATCAAAATCCAAAAAATCAAATCAAAATCGAATCAAAATCAAATCAAAACCCAAAAAATCAATATCAAATCAAAATAAACAAGCCAAATCAAAATCGAATCAAAATAAAAAAAGAATTAAATAAAATCAAAATAAAAAAATCAAAATCAAATCAAAATAAAAATCAAATCAAAATCAAATCAAAATCAAAAAATCAAAATCAAATCAAAATAAAAAATCAAATCAAAATCAAATCAAAATAAAAATCAAAATCAAATCAAAATCAAAAATCTAATCAAAATAAAATCAGAATCAAATCAAAATCAAATCAAAATCAAAATCAAAAATCAAAATCAAATCAAAATCAAAAAATCAAAATCAAGTCAAAATCAAAAATCAAATCAAAATAAAATCAAGATCAAAAATCAAATCAAAATAAAATAAAAATCAAAATCAAATCAAAATCAAATCAAAATCAAAAATCAAATCAAAATAAAATCAGAATCAAATCAAAATCAAATCAAAATAAAATCAGAATCAAATCAAAATCAAATCAAAATCAAAAATCAAATCAAAATCAAAAAACAAAATCAAGTCAAAATCAAAAATCAAATCAAAATAAAATCAAGATGAAAAAAATCAAAATAAAATCAAAATAAAAAAATTAAAAAATCAAATTTAAATCAAAATCCAAAACATTAAAATCAAATCAAAGTCAAAAAAATCTCTGAAAATTCCTGTCCTCCAGCAACAGCTGTTGGCAGATTCAGAAGATGTGGGGATTCACAGAACCCCCAAAGGAGGGAACCTCAAATGGGATTTTTCAACAGGTTTCAGCTTTTAAAAACATCATTTTGAAAGGGAGGTTTTTAGGCAGCTCCCTGCCTGTATCTGACACCAGAACCAAGCACAGGACGAGCACAGGGCTGCCACCAGCAGCCCCAGCATTTCGCCATAATAAATGGCAAAAAAAATTTAAAAATAAATTTAAAATTATAAAATAAAACCTAAAAAAATTAAAATTAAACACATAAAATCATCCTGGGGGTTGTTCCCTCAACAAGTGTGTCAAGGAAAGCAGTGGAATGGGGTGGATGTGGCTTTGCTCACCTGAAAATCTCACAGCATCACCTCTTCATCTCCTCTCAGCTCTTTCTCTAACACATCTTTGTGTTTGCTAACCAGCTTTGCCTTGGTGTTTTTGCTCTCCCCATAAAAAATCAGCCATAATTTCACTGTCTCTGAGTTTCTTGCAGGGTGGGTTTGCAGCTGTGGTGTCCCCATCCCTGCTCCTGCAGGAAACCCACCAGCAGCCCCAGCATTTTGCCATTTCTAAGCCCACATAAAATCATCCTGGGGGTTGTTCCCTCAACAAGGGTGTCAAGGAAAGCAGTGGAATGGGGTGGATGTGGCTTTGCTCACCCCTTCACATCTCACAGCATCACCTCTTCATCTATCCCCAGCTCCTTCTCTAACACATCTTTGGGTTACTAACCAGCTTTGCCTTGGTGTTTTTGCTCTCCCCAGCCACCAATGTTGTAAAATCAGCCAGAACTTCACTGTCTGTGAGACCCACAGTTCCTTGCAGGGTGGGTTTGCAGCTGTGGTGTCACCATCCCAGCTCCTGCAGGAAACCCACCAGCAGCCCCAGCATTTTGCCTTTTCTAAGCCCACACAAAATCATCCTGGGGGTTGTTCCCTCAACAAGAGTGTCAAGGAAAGCAGTGGAATGGGGTGAATGTGGCTTTGCTCACTTATATCCTGAAATATCTCACAGCATCACCTCTTCATCTATCCCCAGCTCCTTCTCTAACACTCTTTGTGTTTGCTAACCAGCTTTGCCTTGGTGTTTTTGCTCTCCCCATAAAAAATCAGCCATAAGTTCATTGTCTCTGAGTTTCTTGCAGGGTGGGTTTGCAGCTGTGGTGTCACCATCCCTGCTCCTGCACGAAACCCACCAGCAGCCCCAGCATTTTGCCTTTTCTAAGCCCACACAAAATCATCCTGGGGGTTGTTTCTTCCACAAGTGTGTCAAGGAAAGCAGTGGAATGGAGTGGATGTGGCTTTGCTCACCCCTTCACATCTCACAGCATCACCTCTTCATCTATCCCCAGCTCCTTCTCTAACACTCTTTGTGTTACTAACCAGCTTTGCCTTGGTGTATTTGCTCTCCCCATAAAAAATCAGCCATAATTTCACTTTCTGAGGTCCTGGCAGGGTGGGTCTGCAGCTGTGGTGTCACCATCCCTGCTCCTGCACGAAACCCACCAGCAGCCCCAGCATTTTGCCTTTTCTAAGCCCACACAAAATCATCTTGGTGGTTGTTCCCTCAACAAGTCTGTCAAGGAAAGCAGTGGAATGGGGTGGATGTGGCTTTGCTCACTTGAAAATCTCACAGCATCACCTCTTCATCTCCTCTCAGCTCTTTCTCTAATACATCTTTGTGTTTGCTAACCAGCTTTGCCTTGGTGTTTTTGCTCTCCCCAGCCACCAATGCTGTAAAATCAGCCAGAACTCCACTGTCTGTGAGACCCATTGTCTCTGAGACTCTGGGTTTGCAGCAGCTGAGCAGTGAGGGGCAGCTGTGGTGTCACCATCCCTGCTCCTGCAGGAAACCCACCAGCAGCCCCAGGAAACATCAAATCAGACAAAAAAAAATCCTTCCTGCAAACCTGTGAGCTGGGACAGCGACCCTGAGCTGGGATTGTGACCTTGGGGCTGGATTGTGACCCTGTGACACCGTGAGGAGCTGCAGGGAAGGGGACGGGGACAAAGCCCAGGGCTGAGCTCTGCAGCACAGCAAGCACCAGGCTGGAGTGGCAGCAGGACACGAGCCAGGGCAGCGTGCCCTGCAGCATCTGCTGCTCTCTGAGACAACAAAATGAGAGCTTGGGGACAACAAAATGCCATTTCCAGCCATACGGGCGTTGGCTGCTGCTTCTTTGGGGTTTTTTTGCAAAAAAAAAAAAAAAATTAAAATGTGCATCCCACATTTTGAGCTTTTTTGTTGAGATGATGTAAAAGGAAAATAATTCTGCTGGAGCGGGAGTCAAACCCAAAGATTCCTGTGTTTGGGATCTCTGCAAGGTCTTTTAGAAAAGAACTTTCCTTCTCGTTCCTCTTCTTTTATTTTGCCAGGGGAAAAAAAAAACAGAAAATGTAAAGAGGTTTTCAGGAAACCTTTCTGTCACTGGGCTGCAGCCAGCAGAACACAACAATTTCTCATATGGAAGAGATTTAAAAGCAGTTCCTTTACAGCAGAAAATTTTCAGAGAGAACCAGGGGGAGAATTTCCCATTGCATCATCACCTGCCCCTCAGATCCCCCCGTCCCATCAGGACCCACTGCACATCCTGCTTTTCCAGGCAATATTCTCACTTCCATGAGTGCAGCTCTCAGGGGAGCAGATTTCCAATTTGAAGAGGGGAAGAGAGCAGCAGGAAATGCAGAACATGTGAGAGGAAACGATGCTCAGCCAGGATGCAGCCCACTTCCCTCAGAGGAGGGAGCCTCAACCACTCTGGCCTTTGGGGAAGTCTGGATGAGGATAAGGATGAGAATGAGGATGAAGACACTGACACTGGCAGCTGCCCCTGCGTTTCAGCATCCTGCAGAATGTCTGATTTAACACATCCTGCGGAGCGACAACCAGGAAAGCGAATTGGGGGGAAAATCAGCCCCTCCAGGACACCCAGCCAAGGACAGGGCAGGAACAGCTGGGTGCCTTTAAGTGGCTGTGGAGCATCCTGGTGCTTGGTGAGCTGTGCCCTGCCCAAGGCCCCTCTGAGGAGCTGGCACGTCAGCCGGGCTGGCAGGAAACGAGAAGCGACAGCGAGCCCCAAAGCCGGCGTGATCCCGGCTGGGCGGGCACGTGGCACCCGGCGTGCCCGGCTGGGGGCTCAGCTGGGCCCCCCCAGCCAGGAAACCCCCCTCTCTGCAGCACGGAGATTTGCTCTGACTTAAAAACCTGCAGGAACCAGGATTTTGTCTGGCGGGGGTTGTGTGGGTGAATCCTGATGGGCACTGCAGAGCCCTGGCACTGCTGGAACCCACCCTGGCAGCACCCAGGACATCCCTCTGGCCAGACCCCTGCCAGGGGGCTCAGGGACCCTGGCACAGAGCCCAAAATGCCCAAAATGCGGGTTTGATTATGACCCATGGAGCAAATGACCAACCTTGTATGAAGATCTGCAAGCCATGACAAATTAAGTACAATAATAGTGAAGCTATCACGGGGTGGAAAAGTAGATTTTGGGGTTTTTGGTATGGGGGTTCAGGAGGCAAGATGGACAGAACTGGGCATGTCCAGCCTTTCTCCTTCTTCTTCTTGGCCTCCATCTTCTGCTGTGATGGTGGCACTTTTAGATTGGTTTAGAGTGGAAGCTCACTGTCTAACATGGGTGATAGGTATTGGGAAGTAATTGTAAACACTGTACAGGTAGTTTTTAGTATTAAAAACTAACACCACCCCAAGGGCTGGAAACAATTACCAGCTTTGAGTGAGGAGTTACAATCCACAAGAGTTTAAGTAGAATGATAGTGAAGTTATCATGGGGTGAAAAATAGATTTTTTTGGGGTTTTTAGAATGGGGGTTCAGGAGGCAAGATGGAGGAATCTGGGCATGTCCAGCCTTTCTGCTTTTTCTTCTTCCTCCTGGCCTCCATCTTCTGCTGTGATGGTGGCACTTTTGGGTTGGTTTTGAGTAGAAGCTCAGTGTCTAACACAGGTGATAGGTATTGGAAAGTAATTGTAAATATTGTACAGGTAGTTTTTAGTATAAAGACATAACACTGCCCTGGGGGCAGGCAGAGTGCCTGGAACTGTCCTGCTGGATGGACCTCGGCAGGGCAGGAGAAAATTTTTTATAGATAAGATAAAATAAACAACCTTGAGACCGAAAAATGAAGAGCCCTGACTCCTTCTTCAAGTGCTGGGCTGGGAAAAGAGACTTTGGAACTTTTCTCAGGGTCACTCTGAGCAGCTAAAGGAATGACTGGGCCCCAAAAGGCAGCTGGGGTGTGGAACCCTTCCTGAGCTAGGGCTGGGTGTGCTCAGCATGGAGCAGCTCTGCCTCTCACTAAATATCCAGGGGATATTTATTCAAAGACATTCCTGTGCCCTCAGTCCCACCCTCAGATGCAACTCCCCAGCACCAAAAACCAGGAGATCTCATGCTTGCTGCTGTTTTAAAGCATAATTTGGACAGAGCAACTCATCCTGCCCCAGGAGCCCTCAGCCTGGCAGTGCTTGGTTAACCCTCCAGAGCCTCTGCTCACTTCCCTTCCATCAGAAAAACAAAATCAGAAGGTTTCTGCCTCAGTTCCTCCAGGTCCTGGCTGCTCCTCATACTTCCTGAGATGCTGCCAGAGCCACTCAGGGCTGAATCCCTCAGCAGGAAAGGCAGGCAAACATCCCAGGGAAGGTGGGTTGGTGCAGCAGCCCCTTGAAATCCACTTAAAATCACATTTGGTGGCAAATTCCCAGCCTGGCTTGTCACAGTCTCTAAATGCTCAGTGTGGGGAAGCTTCCAGAGTGAGAAGATGCTTTTGGTGAGTCAAGTTCAACTGGGAACCACCAAGAAACAGGAGATAAATTGGATTAGTGTGCAGTGGGGACACAGCTGGGCTGTTGGAACCTGACCTGGGTGAGGAGAAACAGAAATCAGCCCCAAGAGCAGGAATGGGGGGCACGGGTTCAGAAAACATTAAAAATCCTCAAGCAGCCCCAACCCTGCTCCCAGACAAGACAAGGATGAGGAGGGGATGCTTGAGCAGCCTCCAAACCTGCAGGTTTTGCTCCATGAGAGCTCTGCCAGCAACCCAAGCCTAGCCCAGCGTGTTTGGGTTTTTTCCTTTGCCATCCACCAATATCCTTCCGCTCCCGATGTTCCTCTCTGGCTGGCTTTGGATGCAGATCCAGCTTTTCATGTGGTGCAAACACAACGTTTCTTTGGGTGCCAAGGACTGTGTGTAACTTGTCTGCTTGGGAGTGTTTGCATCTTGGACCATAAGGGAACAGAGAAGGCTGCCCAAAATGTTGTTGGTATTTTTAGGCCAAGACAAATCTGTTCGATGCTGCGAGCGCGGGTTGAGCATCCCGGAGAGGCTGCCAGCATCTGCACAGCAAAAGGGGGCATGACCTGCCTCCAACTGGCCAAAAAGGACATTTTGGAAGCATTTTTAAGGCCCCTACAAAGCTGTGCTGTGGCAGAAGGGTCTCAGATGTTGTGAGATGCTCGGCTCAGCCATGGGGTGAAAGCCTCAAATCTCTCAAAAAGACACATTTTACAGAGAATAAAAAAGAAAAAGAAAGCAAGGTTTTTGGGGGAAGAGGCAGGCTGGGGTTTTTTTCCCATCTCCTTCATGAAATCAAAGGCTGAGCACAGTGGCCAAGGGGCACCAAAGAAATTCAAAAGCAGAAGCTCAATTCCTCCAGCAGTGCAGGCTGTGCCACAGTGGCTCTGAGGGCATTAACTGATGCCCATAATGCCACTAATGACAAACTCAAGCCCTTCATTTGTCTGTCTGTCCAGGTGTAATGGCAGCTGCCCCCATGCTGAGGTCCCTGCAGCTCCATCTGCCCAGCCACTGTGAGGGACAGGATGCGACCAAGGACCAAGGCACTGCTGGCACTGCCCTGAGAGCCAAATGTGCCCCATGCTCCCTCTGCCAGCACCAGGGACAAGGACAAAGCTCAGCAGAGAGCCAGTGTGGGCATCTGAGCATCTGCTGTGATGCCAGCAGGCTGGAGGAGAGCAGCCTTGAAGTGGGCACAGTTTGGGCATGGTGCCAGTGGCAGAGCTGGGCGTGGGTCAGGCTGGTGGTTGGGCCATCCCTGGAGAGCCACAAAACACAGGCAGGCAAGCCTTGAGCAAAGCCACCAAGCCATGATCTTGGCCATGCTTTGAGCAGGCCCTGGACCATCCCAGCTGGACCATCCATGATCATGGCCATGCTTTAAACAGGCTCTGGACCATCCCATGAGCTTGGCCATGCTTTAAACAGGCTCTGGACCATCCCATGAGCTTGGCCATGCTTTAAACAGGCCCTGGACCATCCCAGCTGGACCATCCATGAGCTTGGCCATGCTTTAAACAGGCTCTGGACCATCCCATGATCATGGCCATGCTTTGAGCAGGCCCACCTGAATTCCCCTGCAATTTGGCCACTGGTGCCCTCCCACAACCCTACTGTGCCTGAGTATCAGGTGGGGGCAATGTCACCAGGTGTCGCCAGCTGCACCAGGCACTTCAGAACAATGCCACCAGCTGCACCAGGCACTCCAGAACAATGCCACCAGCTGCACCAGGCACTCCAGCAGCAGCCCAAATCCTTCTCCTGGTTTGCCTGGATTCCACAGCAAGGTCCCACAGAGCAAACCTGCACCTCAAGCTTCAGCACATCAGGTCACCACACAACTGGAGACAACTCCACCACCCAGAAGAGCCTATTTCCACGGGTTTGCTGAACCCAAACCATTCCAAATCCATCAGAGTGTGGCAGATCTGCTGGCTCCATGCCCTCCCAGCACACAGAGTGGTCCCAGCCCAAGCCCTGGCCCCACCCTGGGGGCACAGCTGGGCCTCACCTCGATGATGTCGGCGTTGGTCCGGCTCTCGTGGGGCTCGTTGTACTCGGTGTACTTGAGCAGCACCTTGTCCATGTCGGTGCTGGCATACTGGAACAGCTTGTTGGAGTGGTTGAAGATGATGAGGGCGATCTCACAGTCGCACAGCACGCTCAGCTCGTAGGCTTTCTTCATCAGGCCAAACTTACGCTTGGTGAAGGTCACCTGAAAGCAAGGACAGCCATGGTCAGAAGCTGTGGTCACCCTGTCACAGACTCAACAGCTCCCAGAGACAAATGGAATGACCACAGCAGGAAGAGCAAAAGGAAGGGGAATGCACAAAGAATGTTCTGTCTCAGTTTCCCCAACTGGACCCAACCCCAAGCTCTCCTCTCTCGCCTCCCTCTTCCCAACGGTTCCTATTGCTGCCTATTTTGGGATCCTCCAAAGGCAGACACTTCACAAGCACAAAGATGATTATCAGCCTTGGAAATCACATATTGCCAAATCAAGAGAAAATAAATTTCAGCAAAATCCCCAGCAGAGCTGCCATCTGTCCGGGGGCTGCGGGTTTTGAAGTGGAATATTCGAGCCATGGAGATCTTGTCCTCGCTCGCTGCAGCTGCTGCTGTGAGTGCCCAACCCTGGGGGCCACAGAGCTGGGGCTCAGCACCCCAAAACTGCCCAGGGGTGCTCACTCTCCTGCTCACCAGCTCCATTTATCCCTTCTCCAAGGGCACCACGAGCCCCTCTGTGCCAGGAACTGCACTTCCACCTTGCTGAACCAAAACCTCCCACCTTGCTGTCCCTTTGTGGGACCTCACTGGGGTGTTCTCCTTTCCTTGCCTGCCCAACTGGGGTTCCCTGCCTGCCCAGCCTGCCTTGAGCTGTAAGCAGGGCAGGAGTGATCCTGGAGGGCTGGCTGGGGCTGGGGCTGGGCGCTGGCTCCAGCAGCAGCTCCAGCTGCAGGGCAGACGTTGGGCTCTGACTCCCAGCCCACGCTCAGCTCTCACCACCACACTGCTAACAGGAGCCAGCTGGGGCAGAGGGAGCTGGTTTGGGGCTCCCTGGCCCTGCTGCAGTGCAGACAGAGCTGCTGAGGGTCCCCCACCCCCAGAACACGCAGCACACTGACGGGGAAGGCACGAGGCCTGGCCAATGCTCTCTCAACAAATAAAAAACAGAAAAAGAAAATAAGAGGCAGGAGGTCATGGCTTTGTGCTAAGCATTGCTCTGAGGGCAAAGCAGCCTCCAGGGAAGGGCTGGAGATGAGCTGAGGTGCCAAGACCTGCTCCCTCTCCACATGGGAAGGCTCCACTCCACTCTGGGTCTCCACCACAGCATCAATTTTGCAGCTGAGCAGCTTTAATTCCCAGAGCTGAGGGAGGGGAGTGAATGAGGCTGCTGCACCCCAGCCACAGTCCATGGAGCAGGGGCAGCTCTGGGCACACTTGGCAGGGGGAGCTGCTGCCCCTCCCCACCACCTCCCAGAGATAATGAAGCACTAATGAGATTCAGCTCTAATCGCCTCAGCCCCTGCAAAGTGCAGGGCTGGTCCCGGTGCTGCTGCGGCCGCCACGTGCTCTGGGCACTCACATCACGCCAGCACCGGCCCAGTGCACTCTGCTCAAATCAAATCACCTGAGGGCAGCTCCCTTCACCCACAGCTCCCCCTCCCCAGCAGCATTCTGCACTTCTCAGCCACCCAGAACCTCTGCTGGGGGGCAGCTCCCAACACAGGAGCTGGCAGTGCCACAGGTGGGAGCCAGCTGTGGTTCTGCTCCTGCAGCTGTGGCAGGACGGGCTCTAAAACCAAAACCCGTCCCTCTGTCCCCCTTCCCCACCAGGACCTGTGCCTCTGTCCCTTTTCTCACCAGGACCTGTCCCTCTGTCCCCTTCCCCACCAGGACCCGTCCCTCTGTCCCTTCCCCAGCAGGACCTGTCCCTCTGTCCCTTTTCTCACCAGGACCTGTCCCTCTGTCCCCCTTCCCCACCAGGACCTGTCTCTCTGTCCCCCTTCCCCACCAGGACCTGTCTCTCTGTCCCTTCCCCACCAGGACCTGTCCCTCTGTCCCCATCCCCACCAGGACCTGTCCCTCTGTCCCTTCCCCACCAGGACCTGTCTCTCTGTCCCCCTTCCCCACCAGGACCTGTCTCTGTGTCCCCTTTTCCCACCAGGACCTGTCCCTCTGTCCCTTTTCCCAACAGGACCTGTCCCTCTGCCCCTTTTCCCACCAGGACCTGTCTCTCTGTCCCTTTTCCCACCAGGACCTGTCCCTCTGCCCCCTTCCCCACCAGGACCTGTCTCTCTTTCCCTTTTCCCACCAGGACCTGTCCCTCTGTCCCCTTCCCCATCAGGACCTGTCCCTCTGTCCCTTTTCTCACCAGGACCTGTCCCTCTGTCCCTGCTGGGGTGGCCTCCAGGCTCTGACTGACCCTCCAAGCAGCTGGAGGAGCTGCAGGAGGAAAACACGAGGGTGTCCACCAGAACAAAGAGCCCAGGGCTGTTCCTGCAGCCACAGTGCCAGGGACACCTGGCCAAACCACACCTTGATGGGTTCAGCCACCAAGACTGGAGGCAATGGGGTGAGGCTGAGATGTGGGGTGCAATCAATGGGGCCTTGAAAAGCAGGGACAAGCCTGGTGTGGGTTCTGCCCTTGAGCAGTGAAAAGTGTGGGGTCACCTTCCCCAAACCAACCAGCAACCTGGGCACAGCTCAGAACACAAACCACCAAATTATCCCTCTAGAGATGAGGGGATATTCCCTGTGCAGAAACCACACCTTGATGGGTTCAGCCACCAAGACTGGAGGCAATGGGGTGAGGCTGAGGTGTGGGGTTCAAACAATGGGGCAGCTCTTGGCCTTGAAGAGCAGGGACAAACATGGTTTGGGTTCTTGAGCAGTGAAAATGTGGGGTGACCTTCCCCAAATGAACCAGCAACCTGGGCACAGCTCAGAACACAAAACACCAAATTAATCCTCTAGAGATGGGGGGATATTCCCTCTGCAGAAACCACACCTTGCTGGGCACCACAATGAGCTCAGCCAAGACTGGAGGCAATGGGGTGAGGCTGAGATGAGGGGTGCAATCAATAGGGCCTTGAAGAGCAGGGACAAGCCTGGTTTGGGTTCTTGAGCAGTGAAAAGTGTGGGGTGACCTTCCTCAAACCAACCAGCAAACTGAGCACAGCTCAGAACACAAACCACCAAATTACCCCTCTAGAGATGGGGGGATATTCCCTGTGCAGACAGGGCCCAAAGCATCCCTCTCTTGCAGAGAAAATCAAAGATTTGCCATTTAGCCAGCACATCACACAAAAGCATCACCTACCAGGGCTTTGTGCATCCACTCATGACCTGGGACAGAAACCTCAAACCTCCCCTGACACTGTGCATGAGGCTCATCCAGAAGAATTAACCTTGTAAGTCTAAGAGGGTAATCAAATCTCATGCTCCAGGGCATAAGCCGATCACCAAAGGGGTCAGGAAGGAATTACTGCCCCACACTCGCAGGGGATTTTTTGCCTTTCCCCTGATGTAAACCATATTGGCAGTTGCCAGAGTCAGCAGCCTGGCCCTGAAGGACTGACGGCCTGATCTGTTGTGGCAAATCCTCTGCAGTAATTCCTCTAATGACATTAGTGACTCTTACTTGCTCCTCTCCTCCCCTGGTTCTGGCTGCTGCTGGAATTCACAGATTCACACACTGGGTTGGGTTGGAAGGGATCTAAAAGCTCATCTTGTCCCACCCCAGGTTCTCCCACTATCCCAGGCTGCTCCAAGCCCTGTCCAGCCTGGCCTTGGACATTTCCAGGGATGGGGCAACCACAGCTCCTCTGTGCCAGGGCCTCCCCACCCTCACAGGGAAGAATTTTCTCCTGATATCCAACCTAAATCTCCTTATTTTCAGTTCAAAACCATTCTCCCTTTGTCCTGTCACTCCAGGTCCTTGTCCAAAGTCCCTCTCCAGCTTTCCAGAGCCCTTTTAGATCTCCATGGAGCCTTCTCCAGGCTGAACAGCCCCAGCCTGGCTCCAGAGCATCTCCATGGCCTCCTCTGGACCCACCCCAGCAGCTCCAGGAGCTCAAGGAGCCACCCAGACATGCCAAGGAGCCACAAGGACATGCCAAGGAGCCATCAGGACATCCCAAGGAGCCACCAGGACATGCCAAGGAGGCACCAGGACATGCCAAGGAGGCACCAGGATGTGCCAAGGCACCACCCAGCATGCCAAGGAGCCACACCAGCATGGCAAGGAGCCACCAGGACATGCCAAGGAGCCACCAGAACATGGCAAGAAGCCACCAGGACATGTCAAGGAGCCACCCAGGCACGCCAAGGAGCCACCCAGGAATGCCAAGGAGACACCAGGAATGCCAAGGAGCCACAAGAACATGCCAAGGAGACACCAGGACATCTAAGGAGCCGCCCTGGCATGCCAAGGAGCCACCAGGCATGCCAAGGAGGCACCAGGCATGCCAAGGAGCCACCAGGATGTGCCAAGGAGCCACCAGGACATGCCAAGGAGGCACCAGGACATGCCAAGGAGCCACCAGGACATGCCAAGGAGCCATCAGGACATGCCAAGGAGGCACCAGGACATGCCAAGGAGGCACACCAGCATGCCAAGGAGCCACAAGGACATGCCAAGGAGCCACCCAGGCACGCCAAGGAGCCACCCAGGAATGCCAAGGAGACACCAGGAATGCCAAGGAGCCACCAGGAATGCCAAGGAGCCACAAGAACATGCCAAGGACCCACCAGGACATGCCAAGGAGCCACCAGGCATGCCAAGGAGGCACCAGGACATGCCAAGGAGTCACCCAGGAATGCCAAGGAGCCACCAGGACATGCCAAGGAGCCACCAGGATGTGCCAAGGTGCCACCCAGCATGCCTGCAGCACTCCTTTACCATGCAATGTCCCATCTTCCTGCACGTCCTTTTTTCCCAGAGAAAGGGAGCAGTGAAATCTGATGGCAAAGCTGTGCTGGTGACCAATTCAGCTGCTGCTCTGCTGCCACCCCATTTGATCAGGCTGCTTTCTGAGAGCAAGGCAAGATGTGCTGCACTGGGTTGGGGAGTGAAGCTCCTGTGCTGGGTTTTGGAAGAACCAGCCAGGGAAAAGCAGTGTCCCCCAGCCCAGGGAACTGGGATTTGGGGACACCAGAGAGGCACTAAAGCCATCACACCCAGCCCAGCAGAGCAGCTCCTGCTGCCAAATCCCACCCAGGGCTCATCCCTCAGGAACATCCCATCACTCAGCTGCTGCCTCCTTCCTTCCTTCCCCCAAGGTCTATCCAGCCATTCCCCTCCAGCATTTCCAATTATTTTCCATTTGTCTGAACAAGGCTCCAGTCACTGCAGATCCCTCACTCCCCTGTGCACCCCATAAAATCCACTCCAGATCCTCCAACAACCCCTGAGGCTCTGTTTCCTCCTCATGATGGATGTAAACAGCCCCAGGAGCAACTGGGACATCAGCAGAAATATCTGATGCTCACCCCAGCCCCCACCACCAAGTTATAATGAGGAAAATCTGCCATTTCCTATTGTTTTGCTGAGGAGCAATAAAGTGGTTCATCCAATTCTGTTCTCTGACACTCTTTAAGGATTAGGAATATATCCACATGGTTTTTTCCCGGTTTTTTCTGTTTTTCTAGAGTGAAAGTGGCAGGAAAGAAGCGTGGCAGCTCATGCTGGACTAAAGGCAGCTTGGATCTGCTGGAACACAGAAAGCAAAGCCTGGAAGTCCTGTGGTAATGGGAAATACATGGACAGAACCATCCCAGAGCAAACCTGAGCTGGCAAAGTGCTGCTGCTCCAGCACTCCAGTTTAAGGAACATGGAAATTTGGGAATAATCAGCTGGTTTTTGTTTTCCCTCTGAGATATATGAATACATTCCTGCACACATGCACATGCGTGTCTTGGGCTTGGCTTCAAAAGAGCCCAAGGAAAAAAGCCCTGGAGTCATTTAAGTCTACAATTGAGGAGGGAGGAAAAAAAAAAGGGAATAATTTGAGTTGTTTGCGTTCAGCAAAATGGATACTTGTTGTGGCTGTTTTTTATTGGAAAAACCACATGGAAAATGTCAACTGAAATATATTTTCTGCAAGACAAAAATAAATTAAAAAAAAAAAAGGAGGGGGGAACTAACTAAGTGGAGAAGATACTTTCTTCTGGAAAAGCACTTAGATGGAAACAGCTCCAGGAGCTCCAAGGCGAGGAGCAACGCCTGGATCTGCCTGGATCCGGCCTAAATCTCAGCTTGTTTTATGGAATGGGAGAAGCACAGCTCTGACAGCCCAGAGTGGGATGGAAATGGGAAATTTTGGAGCCCCCGAGGGCAGCAGGGTGAGGAGGAGGAGCAGGGACACACAGCACTGACCTGCCGGTTGCGCTCGTCCGTGATCCGCTGGATCTGGATCTTTTTCCTCCCCATCTTCTCGGCAAATCCTCAGCACAGCCGGGACCACTGGGGCTCAGGGAGGGGAGCAGCAACCCCACTTTAGGATGCTTGCATCCAAGAGCCTGGGGGGCTTTTCTCTCAGGCAGAAAACAAACCCCAAAAAAAAAAGCCAAAACAAAAAAAAAATCTTTCGGCGCGGCTCCGTGCTCAGTTCATGGTACCGGCCTGCACAGCCCGACCCAGCGGCGATGAGACGTCAGCAGCTGCTCAGAAACCTGCACAGGGACAGAGACAGCAGTGAGAAACTGATCCCCAACCCCATCCAGCACCCCCTCAGCACCCAAATCACACCCTCTGCTTCTTTGTCCCACCCAGCTCAGGGATTTATTTCTCCAAAGAAACCCAAGGATGGAGGCCAGCAACACACAGGACACACGATGCTGGGTGAGGAGGAGGAGGTGGCAGCAGGGAGCTCCTGAATCCCTGCTCCTCTGTGACACTTTTTTTTCTTTTTTTTTTTTTCTCTTAATAAAGTCATAAGCAGTCGAGAGGCTGGTGATTAGCTGGGGCAATTTAAATCCGTCTCCAGTTTCTGCACTAATCTCCAATTTGGAATTTTCAAATGTCTTTATTTGATTGCTTGAAAGGAACCTTATAACCAAGCACAGAAACCTCATTTTTATAGGGGAAGGAGGACTCTGAAGGCAGCTGAGACAGCCTGGCCTTCACAGGTGTTTCCATGGATCTGGGGGTTGTCTTGTGCCCAAAACTCTCCCCAAAGGGACAAATTCTGCAGCTCTCAGGGGCTCCCATGTTAATCTGCATCCCCCAGCACCAGAGGCTGCATCCAGATGTACCAGGGCACCTTTGGCACAGCCCCCCAGCCCATCTCATGCCATTTTCCAGCACTGCAGAGAGGGGACAAAGAGAGAATTTCAGTTCATTTTCCACAGGTATGCCTTTCTCTCTGCTCTCTGAGCAGCTGGATAACAGCAGTGATAACACTGCATTTAAGGCAAGGTGCCCTGTGCCAAGACCCAGGCAAAGGGAAAAGCCAGTCCCAAAATAGCTTCCTATCTGCCTCGACTTGGCAGTCCCCAGCCTTGTCACAAAAAGCACTGAAAAACTCAAAAGCTTTTTCTCCCAAACTCAAAGCAGCAGCCACAGCCAACCCGACCAAGCTCTTCCTGCTCCTCTCCCACCCCAGAGCACCCCCAGACCCTGCTGAAGACCTTGGCCCATCCTTCACCTCCTCACCAGACAATGCTCCAACAAAAAACCCAAATGTCTCACTCCCACACTCGGTTTTGGGGTTCACTGAGTCATGTCAGTCACTTCATCTTTTTCTCTGCTTTTTTTGGGGGGTAAAGTTATTCATCGTGAATAACTTTATTATTGGTCATTCATCCATTTTTTGGTTATTCATCAATTTATTGGTTATTCATCGACCATGTTCTGTGGTTTCAGTGCAGGAGAACAGGGAGTCTTTCCCCCATCCTGACATCCACAATTTGCCCTCCAGGGAGGATGAGGTATGGGGAGGCCAGGAAGAAGATCAGAGGGACAAAGGGCAGCAAAACCTGGGGTTTTAACCCATAAATCCCATCAGTAAGACTCTGTGCAAGGACAGACCTTACAGGGATGGCATTTAATTCTTGAGTCCTTATTTACCAAAACAGGTGCATGTTCCCTTCCCAGCAACAAACAGGAGCAACCATCCAGCTGTGAGGAGCAGTGTCACCATGGGGAACACTGGACCAGTGCCACAGGCATCCTTTGGCTGCTGCTCCCCATCCCACCATGGGAAGCCCCAAAAATACAGGTCCAGAGCATCACCAGTTTTGGGGTATCACCAGTTTTGGGGTATCACCAGTTTTGGGGTATCACCAGTTCTGGGGTATCAACAGTTTCAGAGCATCACCAGTTCTGGGCATCACCAGTTTTGGGGTATCACCAGTTCTGGGCATCACCAGTTCCACTGTGTTCCACCAGTTCTCCTTCCCTATAAGGACTGGGTTTCTGTGCCTGATTATAAGGTTCTTTTCAAGTAATCAAATAAAGACATTTTAAAATCACCAGTTCTGGGGCATCCCCAGCTCCAGAGCATCGCCAGTTTTGGGCATCACCAGTTCTGGGGCATCACCAGTTCTGGGGCATCACCAGTACTGGAGCATCACCAGTTCCACAGCATCACCAGTTTTGGGATATCAACAGTTTCAGAGCATCACCAGTTTTGGGGCATCACCAGTTCTGGGGTGTCAACAGTTCTGGGGCATCACCAGTTCTGGGGCATCACCAGTTCTGGGCATCACCAGTTCCACTGTGTTCCACCAGTCCTCCTTCCCTATAAGAACTTGGTTTCTGTGCCTGATTATAAGGTTCTTTTCAAGTAATCAAATAAAGACATTTTAAAATCACCAGTTCTGGGTCATCACCAGTTCTGGGGCATCCCCAGCTCCAGAGCATCACCAGTTCTGGAGCATCACCAGTTCTGGACATCACCAGTTTTGGGATATCAGAGTTTCAGAGCATCACCAGTTCTGGGGCATCACCAGTTCTGGAGCATCACCAGTTTTGGGGCATCACCAGTTCTGGGCATCACCAGTTCTGGGGCATCACCAGTTCTGGGCATCACCAGTTTTGGGGCATCACCAGTTCCATTGTGCTCCACCAGTCCTCCTTCCCTATAAGAACTTGGTTTCTGTGCCTGATTATAAGGCTCCTTTCAAGTAATCAAATAAAGACATTTTAAAATCACCAGTTCTGGAGCATCACCAGTTCTGGGGCATCCCCAGCTCCAGAGCATCACCAGTTCTGGAGCATCACCAGTTCCACAGCATCACCAGTTTTGGGATATCAGAGTTTCAGAGCATCACCAGTTTTGGGGCATCACCAGTTTTGGGGTATCAACAATTCTGGGGCATCACCAGTTTTGGATTAGGGTTAGGCATCACCAGTTCTGGGGCATCCCCAGTCCCAGAGCATCCCCAGTTCCAGAGCATCACTGCTCCAGCTCACACCATGTGAGCATCCCTCAAAGGTCAGTGATACAGCAAGAGCCAAAAGGAAAATGAGGATTTTTATTTCATCCACCTGCAGTGTCCTCTTGGTATTTCCCTCACTGTGAGCCCACAGCCCAAAGGCTCAGAACCAAGATGAGGATTTTGCACACACAAAGAAATTTTGGAAGAGGAGGAACTTTTTGTTGGGTTTGCTTTGCTGCTTTTCCCTTCAGAGTCGCCACTTCTCTAAACTGGCTGAAAAATATTCACCTTCAGCATCTTCAAAACCACAAAGTAGCAACAGCTCCACAACCAGACACAGGGCAAGATGCTAATTCTTTCCGTGTGCTGCAGCTCTTGGACAGAGAAATGCTCTGAAAGACAGCAGATTTACTGTCCAAACCAGAGAGGAACTCTCCAGAAGCAACAATAAACACTGCAGAACAACGGGCAGTAAATTTCAACTGAGTGAAAGGAAACATATTTTAACACAATTTCGTTGTGGGACTTGTTCACAGGGTGCTATGGCAGCCAAGAGCTGCACAGTGCTCAAAGGGATGGGATGTTTGTAGGGACGAGGAGAAAACCCCAGGGCTGCTCATCCCTGCCCTCAGCCCCACCCCAGCTGCTGTTCCTTCCATGGGATTCCAACCACACTGCTCTCCCCAGGCCACAAACACACCCCAAGTGTTTCAAACCAAATCCCCTTTTTTCAGCCACCAAACCAGGTTCCTCCTGCTGCTCTGAGCCCTGACTCTGCATCCTCAGCACCTTGGCTGGATGGGAACCATGCTCCCAGCAGCCTCAGGCTTTGCTCAAAGGTGACTTAACAGGTTTTTGCTCATCATCATGGGGAGAAAAGCAACTCTTGACCCCTGTGCCCTGCATGAGAAGGAAAACACCCCATGGGGAGGGCAGCCCTTGGTTGGGGTGAGGAGGAGGATGGAGAAGAGCACAGAATGTTTGCTGCCCTCCAAATGCACCTGACAAAGGGGATTTCAAACCCCTCCCTTTTCTCTTCATGGAATTGGGGTTTTGGGGTGAATTTATTTGTTTTTAGGTTGGGTTTTTTCCCCCACCTTATTTTTAAACCCAGGTATTTTCACGTTTCCTGCCCAGGTGGCTCTTTCAGAAAGTCCAACCAACTGGTTTGAGTTTCTGAACAGCAGCTGGAAGAGCAAGAAACCTGGAGAGCACCCTCATCTCTGCTGGCACTGCTGCTGGGGCTCAGCCCCAAGCCAGCAGGATCCCCTCTGCCCCCGGGGCTCCCTTTCCTTCACCACATTGCTCTGGCTCCCTCATTGCCCAGCCTGAGGCACCAACATCAGCCAGGACCCTGCTCTGTGACCAGGTGGGATTTAAGCACCTGAACCCTGCACAGACAAGCACCCAGAGTGTCGGGGTCTCTGCTGCTCAGAGTGACCCCGAGAAAAGTTCCAAAGTCTCTTTTCCCAGCCTGGTGCTTGAAGAAGCAGTCAGGGCTCTTCATTTCTCGGTCTCAAGGTTGTTTATTTTATCTATAAAAAATTTTCTCCTGCCCTGCTGAGGTCCATCCAGCAGGACAGTTCCAGGCACTCTGCCTGCCCCCAGGGCAGTGTTATGTCTTTATAATAAAAACTTCGTGTACATTATTTACAATAACTTTCCAATACCTATCACCATGTTAGACAGTGAGCTTCTACTCTAAACCAACCCAAAAGTGCCACCATCACAGCAGAAGATGGAGGCCAAGAAGAAGAAGGAGAAAGGCTGGACATGCCCAGATTCCTCCATCTTGCCCCCTGAATCCCCATTCTGAAAACCCCAAAATCTGCTTTTCCACCCCGTGATAACTTCACTAATATTCCACTTAAACTGTTGTGGCTTGCAGATCATCTAAGGTTGGTAATTTGCTCCATGGGTCATAATGAAACCCACAGGGGCATTTTGGGCTCTGTGCCAGGGTCCCTGTGCCCCCTGGCAGGGTCTGGGCTGCTCAGGACAGCCAGAGGGATGCCCTGGCTCCTGACAC